>NC_034604.1:8794293-8860652 GCF_900095145.1 Mus pahari | reverse complement strand
AGCCACCAGCCAGCGTCGCTCATGGGAGAAGTGGGGAGGGAGAGTGGGAGAAGCCACCAGCCAGCGTCGCTCATGGGAGAAGTGGGGAGGGAGAGCAGGAGAAGCACAGACGAGAGAGAAATCATGGTGGACCAAATATCACCGAATGAATCATGAGCACGAGGCACTAAGCAGGAGGCACTTTAATAATGTGACACGCCCTACAAAGCTACTTAGTCCAAACAGTATAGCACTGTTAAAAAAAAAAACAAAAAAACTGGCTCATGGGACAGTGACACAGCCCATGCATCTATAGCCAGGTGTTTGACAAAGATGCTTCAAATGTATTGCATGAACAGTCTCCTCAATAATTAGTGCCACGACTTACAGAAGATCGATTAGAAGCCTGTATACAAATGTTAACTCAAAATGAGCCAAGGACACGAAACTACTAGAAGAAAACCAAGATAACAATTCAGTATGTCAGGATAAGGAAATAATCTCAAACAAGGTAACAAAGATAAACAACCAGGACTATAACAAACTAAGCAACTTCTGGAGTAAAAACACCCAGCAGAATAACGAGACAACTGGCAGGACAGAGGGGCAGCGGCAGAGAATCCAAGCATGGCTCAGTATCCAGCCCGCATCAGGTAAATGCTAACAAGAACCAGAGTGAGCCATGACCTCACCCGAGGCAGAATGACTACGATCAATCCGGAAATGAGTGCTGGTAAGATGGAAAGAAAGGGGTGCTCATATACATCACTACCTAGTGTAAATTAGTGCAGCCTTTATGGAAAACAGTATGGCCATATGATCTAGCACGCCCATTACTGGGCTTGATAACCAAAGGGGAGAAAGAAGGTCAGAGTATAAGAGACGACACGGAGAGCGTCCAGTGTGCACTGCTGCTCCATCTACAAGAACCAAGGTATCCATTAGGGTCCAGTGATAGGTGAACAAGTACAGGAGATATGCCAGAGCTATCTGCGGCACCATGGATGGAGCTGGAGGATGTTAAGAAAATAAGCCACGCACACAAAGACAAGCTCTTCTGTATGTCATGTGGTAGAGAGTGAGATGGTGGTCCCTATACTAGGAGCTGGGAGGGAGGAGGAGGAGGATGGTTGGGGTAGGTCCTTGTGTTCCACGGCACACCAGGTGACACTGTTTCCCGGCCACTTACTGCATATGTTGTAATGACCTAGAAGGAGCTTGGAAGACCCATTTCTAGGAAACGCTAAGTGTGCAGTGTAAAGAGGTGGAGACATGAGTCACCCTGGGCTGAGGCTCGCACACTGCACATATGTACTGAATCATCACATAGTACCCCAGAAATATCTGTACTTACTGATCAGTTTTAAGTGTTGGGGCCACGGCAGTTGAAGGGATGGGGCCTTGGGCTTCTACCAGCTAAAATCTTAGAATTGGGGCTGGCAAGACGGCTCAGCAGGTAAAGACACTTGCTGTTCAGCATGATGACCTGAGTTCCATACCTGGGAACCACACACCGGGAGAGAATCAACTCCTGCAGCTTGTCCTCTTAACCTTCATGTGTGTGTCATGGCGTGATCATGCAAAACACACACACACACACACACACACACACACACACACACACACACACTCACACAGAAATATCAAAATCTGGAATTTTGCCTGAAAGAACTGCGTTGAGAATTTTAGTCACAGTGAATGCAAACTTCTGCACTGGAGGAGAAGACGGTTGGATCTACCAGTGAAGCACAGGGCTGCTGAGAGAGAGGGAGGGAGGGAGGAAGGGAGGGAGGGANAGAGAGAGAGAGAGAGAGAGAGAGAGAGAGAGAGAGAGAGAGAGAGAGATCCAAATCTTCTTGTGGGTGTCCTGCTCCATTTTAAATGGTCTGATCTTGGCAACGGCACAAAGCTCTCAGAACAGGACCAGTTTTGCAGTCCTGGCTTTCTTGGTCTGTAACCGAGCCAGTTCCAGAGACTCTGGTAACACTGCATTTTCTTACAGCATCGGTAGAATTGTCTGTCCCTGAGAGCCAAGCATCCATCAACTAGCTGTGCGTTCTGGGAAGGTGATCTGGGTTGTGCTGGACCACCAGGGGCTGCCTTGCTCAAAGGGCTGCTCTCGGTTTGATGGCCCATAACCTGGCCTTGGGAGGAGAGATATTCTCAAGAGCTAGGACCATTTAAAAATGTGTCTTACTGAAGATAGATGTTTCTTCTGGGAGTCAATTTGGCAATACCTAACTACAATCATTAAAATGTTCATATCCTTTGGCTACTGGGTTCACGTCTAAGAAATTGTTATGAGAATAAATTTATATCATAAGACATCTTCATTTACTCTTACTTACAACTTCAAAAATAGTGAAATCCCCAATTAAGTTACATTACATTATGTTTACATTGTGAATATTTTATCAGATGGAATGAAATGCTTGCTTTGCAAAGACCTGGAAAAGACCTACTTCTAAAGACACAGGGAAAGTGTATTGCATACCCATAAGGAAATACATATTCATTTTAAAATATTAATGGATATATAACTAAATATAAACAGACTTCTGAGTTAGTGGGATTATAGGCAATCATTAAATATTTTATTTTTGAGAGAGAGAGAGAGAGAGAGAGAGAGAGAGAGAGAGAGTAAACACGGAGCTTGAGCGCGGGAATGCAGTGCTCATGGAAACCAGCAAAGAATTTTGGATACCTCAGAACTGGAGAAGTTGCAGGCAGTCGTGAGCCAAACCTGGATCTTCTGCAAGAGCAGTATGCACTCTCATCCTCTAAGCCATCTCTTTGGCCCCTTTGGGTGATTTTTTAAATGCATTTATCCACAAAGTTTTCCATATATATATATATATATATATATATATATATATATATATACACACACACACATACCACTTATATTCAGCAAAAGAATATAGTTTCAAAAGTTGTTCACTCATGTGTTGGCTCAAAGTCATCACACCTACAAAATAACTAAATCTTTTCAGGGCCACTCTACCATACCTACACTCAGCTGTCTACTTAACACAACCCAGAGTGACTTGGAAATTGTCTAGATCAGAGTGGCCTGTGGCTGTGTCTCTGGGACATTTTTCTAATGGCTGATTGATATAGGAGAGCCCAGTCTACTGTGGGTAGTACTATCCCCTAAGCAGGTGGACCAGGGTTGATAAGAAAGGTAGCTGAGCAACCCAGAGGGAGCAAGCCACCAAGCAACATTCCTCTGCCTCCATCCCTGCCCAGAGTATCCTCAGTGATAGACTGTGACATGGAAATGTGACCCAAATCCTTTCTTTCCCCAAGTTAGTTTTGGTCAGTGTTTTATCACAGCAACAGAAAACATGGACAGAGACCTTGGAAACTGGAAGAAGTTTAGTTGTTGGGGCAGGGTTGGGTTTTGGTGTTTTCTAGCCTGACAGTAGGGGTGGAAGTAGGAAGATTGGCTAAAGGAGCTGACTGAGTCAGAGCTCTCTATGGGCGAGACCACTTCTGTCTAGAAGGGAAAGTTGTGTTCTACTGTGTGCTATTTGCCTCTGAGATGGAGCCACAGAGAGCCTTGTATATGGAGGAGTGAGGTCAACAGGTACCCAGAGAATTGCTGACAGGAGCAGACTCAGAATGGCACCTTATGAGTTGATCTTTAAGTATTCGATGTTTTTTTCCCTAAGATGAGCTGTTTCCAAACCTCACAGGGAACCATGTTCATCAGGTGTGAATGAATGAGGTAACATTCACAAGTAAATGAGGTAACAGACTTCCTAGAGAGGAGGCATGTACCTCAGTTTGAGGGCATGATGTCTTCAGCAGCTCAGTTTGGTAATGTCAGCGGTAGCCCTCTGTGGTGGGAGGTTGTGGCAGGGGGAGCAGGCAGGAAACACAGAAAGGATGGGGCACCCCCATAATACTTTCTAAGCAATATCTCCAAGTGACCTAAGGATTTCTCAACTCCACTTCCTAATGAAAGTTCATAGCACCTCCTAGTCCCTGACCTGGAGGACCAAATGTTTGTACCTTCAGTGGACACACTACCCAGACCATAGCAGGAACCAATGGAGTCATCATGCTGACAAGGTCAGAGATCTGCTTGCTGTCCCTGCTGAGCTCCCCAAGGCACGCCCCCTCTGTGCTCCTGTTTGCACTGTGCTCGGGTTTGACAGACAACTCCCACAATGGCTCACTGCCGGGACAGAAACACCCTTCACAGGGAACACACATCTCTAACGGCCACATTGATACTCCCCTGGCTGAATTCACCCAGATGCTCTGCTGGACATTGGTGGCTGGGATTTATTCAGCAAACTCAGATGGGTGGCTGTTCTCTATGCTGTTACAGATGGGAGAGAAAAAAATCACAGCGATTAGTCAATAAAGAACTATCAGGGCTGGAGAGCTGGCTCGGTGATTAAGAACACTTGTTGCTGTTTTAGAGGATGTGGGTTGAATTCCCAATGCCTACATAGCAGCTCACAGATATCTGTAATGTAACTCCAACCCAGGAGATCTGACACCCTGTTCTGGCAGGCACTGTATGCACATGATGCACAGACATAAATACAGGGAAAACACCAATGTGCACAAAAGTAAAAACATATTAAAAAAAAAAAGAAGTAGCTGTCCCACTGTGAGTGTACAAATTGCTTACAAGCAACCACTAATGAGTGTTGGGTGACATCGAGAACGGAGGAGAGAGGTCGTGTGTTGTGAAGACCTGCTGCTGATAGACAGCACTGAGGAGGCGAGTAGACGCCAAGACCACCAATAAGGATTTTTTTTTTTTTAAATCTGAAAATCAATGTATTCTGAAGCCGCTGACGTATGGCCAGGCAGTTCAGCCCGAGAACTGGCACAATGTCCCTACAGATTACCTACCACTCTGCTTCCACTAAGCATCTGCGGTGGTAGGGAATTAGCTGCCCCTCAGGAGAACACTCCAGTGATGTGCAGCTGGGGTTGATGGAAAGTATACTCTGAGGACCGTGGGGGGAAGAACATGGAAGAACAGGGCTGTGACTCAATTTCAGAAGCAGAGCGCGAGCAGACAGCTATAAGAAGAACATAGGGTTATTATACCCAGTTTGTCTTACTGGACCCAATTTTCTTATACCCAATATTTCTATTTTTTTGTTACGGAAAAAAGAATAGTGGTTCTGGGTAATAATGCTGGTCTGTTGTATCATGCATTATTTTATAGATAAAACTGCTTTCTCATTCTGATTGGTTCCTGTTGGCTTCCTGTAATCAAGACAGCTTCAACCATCAAGCTGTCTAGATGGCTTGGTAGGTAAAATATTTGCTGTACAAGCATGAAGATCTGAGCCCAGATCCCCAGTATCTGTCCAAAATCGAGGCACATATCCATAACCCCAGTACTGTGGGATGGAGATGGGAGGACGCCAGGAAGGCCTGCTCGGCACCAAACCCCAGTCAAAAATTTGAGCCCTGGAGTCAGTGAAAGACCTTGTCTCAGAAATCAGGTGGAATGCAGTTGAAGGAGACACTCAGGTTGTGCTCTGGCCTCTGTATTTGTGCACAATGATACATAAAGCTTTAATTATAGGATTTACATTCATATTAGAACCTATACTTAGATGGTTTTGGTTCTCAAAGAATTGATAATAATTTAGACCTGGTTTGTAGAAGATTGGGGGAGGCAAGGATTGAGGAGCCTGTGAGCCTCATTAACATTAGGGGCTCAGTATTTCACCTTGTTAGTTCCTAATTTATGAATATTATATGTCTCTCCAATTGAAGTGCATGCCCCTAAGGGCAGGACTTACTTATTAGACGTTATTGTAGTTCACACACGGAGCATGCAAATAACCTCTCAGTACATGCTCAACAATTATTTGTAGAAAATCATGTAGCAGATAACACCTTGAGCAAGTGCTGAAGATTTAATTATCAGTGATCACCAGTCCTTGGTTTCCTTGCTTATAAAACATCATAATTTGAAGAGTGCATTGTATTTATTTAATCCCAATGAACTGTAGCAATTTAACATGTTTTAAAGTTTTGTATTCATAAAGGGCTCTAAACAAGATGTTCTTTTTAGCAATTGGGGAAAAACGTTCTCTAAAAGGCATATAATTCTTAGTGGAAAAAATAATATTAACTAAAGTGTGTGAATGTTTGAATAACAATTTGCTCATTTTCTTCATGACATGAGATTTTGATATAAAATGCATGTGTGCCACTGAAAGACAGAGCGATGGGTGGGTGTGGTTGGAACTCAGAATGACAGTGCTCCGTACAGCACTGTGTGCTTGCCAGCTTGTTGGCTTTGAATGGGGGAGGGGTGCTCCCAAAGGTGACTTCTCTTGCTGGGTAGAGTTAGTGGTCAGGGCAGCCGTTCAGGCTGACAGAACCTTGGACTTCCGTGGCTTCTGTGATAGGGACAGGGATGTGGTTTACTTGAATATTCTTCAGACAGCCAAAAAATGAGTTCCACACAGGGAGTGTAAGCATTTTCATGTTGTCTGAAAGAGAAAGGAAGAGGCACTCGGTGGATAGTTCATACCATGGAATGAATGAATGTGGAGGGTTAAGAACATTATTAGAAAGAGCCAGAGACCCCATGGCCCTGCCCACCTGGCCATCTCCGGACCTCCTGCCTTCTGTGATATAGAGGTAGCAAAACTGTTCCTTGCCTCTAGGGAAGGAATTCCTACAGCTCGAATCAACAGATAATAACTCTCAACTCTGCTACCTTTTATGGGTCATGAAAGGACTATAAAATTAATGAGCAGATTACCTGAAGGAAATACAACAAGAAAGAATAAAAAGGGCCCTTTCAGGCAACATTTCAGTCTTTGAAGGTGACTGTCTCAGCCTGCCCCATTCTCCCACTTGATCTCAGCAGTCACCTCATTGCTTAGGGGAAGAGAGACCATTATTTCTCACCGGCTTTCTTGATTATTTGCTGACATTGGCTTCTGACTTAATGAAGCCTTTTAAGGGAGGGTTATAAATGACAGGCTTGGGACCAGAGGAAGCAGTGGTCATGTGGCCTGCACTACCCTGAGATGTGCCTAGATGCTGAGGCAAAGGGCCTTGCCACCTCCACTGTGCAGGAATTCCCTTCTCCTTACTCAAACACTGGGACACCTTAGCTATTGGGTTGAGAAGATGTCAAGAGCTGCTGGGCTCTAACATGGGTGTAAAGTTGGGACTAGAGTTATTTACCTGGGACGCCTCCGATGTGTAGTGACCCTCGGGTGCTGTTCGGTGGGAAGGAAAGCCGTCCAGCTGTGTAACTATTGTCTGTATCCAGTTCCAGATGCAGGGCGTGCTGTTTAATGGAGACTGGATGAAAGGAAGCTGGTTAGTTCTGACATGTGCACCCCCACGTCACCATCGTCTTTGTTTGAACTCCCACTAGACCCTCAGGGGCACTGTTTGAAGGCACTTGCTCAGCCTTGGGTAGAAATGCAACACCCTATTCAAGAGCAGCCATTACTAAATTGGATCCCTCCAATGAGTCCATAGGGTTGAGGAGACAGCTGAGTCGGTTTAGTGCCTGCTGTGCAAGCGTGAGGATCTGAGTTCAAGCTCCGAGACCGCCTGGAAACCAAACAATGCCAAGTGTGGAGGTGGACTGTTGCAATCTCAGTGCCCGGGAGGCAGAGACAGGCAGATTTCTGTGGCGCGCTCACCAGCCAGCCCAGACTATGAGTGAACCCAGGCCAGTAAGACCCTGTCTCAAAAAACAAGGTGGTTAGCACCTGAGGAATGAAAGCCAAGTTTAGCCTCTGGCTTCCACAGGTGTGTGCAGGTGTGTGTGTGTGTATCTGTCTGTCTGTCTGTTTGACTGTCTGTCTGACTGTGTGAATCTGTTTGTGAGTGCAGTGCCTGAGAAGCCAGAAGAGGGCACGAATCCCCTGGATTTAGAGGCACAGGCAGTTGTGACCCACTCAGTGTAGGCTTTGGGAATCACACTAGGCCCTAGAAGAGCAAGAGATGCTCTGACCCACTGAGCCTTCTGTCTATCCCTAGAAATTGGGCTTCTTGTTGTTGCCATTGCCCCTGAGGAGTTCAGAAGCATATAGTTCAAAATGCAAATCGCAATGTTATTACTTTCTTAAAGACTAAAGCATCTTATCCGTTTCCTGGGTGGGGCCAGGCTGAGGAAAGTCCTCCATACCCCAAACTCAGCACACTCTTCGAGTTACAGACAAAAGCTATGAAATAATCTAAACACAGTTGAGTTGACTCAGATAAGAAAACCGGGGGTCTGGTTATAGTACCCGGCCCAGCCCAACCCTCCCAGTGGACAGACTGGGGCTGCCTTTGAGAAGTTCAAACACAGGTTAAAGGGTTTCCGTGTGTGTACAAAGGTTACCGGTGCCATACCTGCCACCGAGTGCCATTGCCCATCACACAGAGATCGCTTCGGTGTAATTGATGTCACGGTCCCACCTGCCTCACTGTTCATAGAGGTTGTGACCTGAAACACATACACATTTGGCTATTTCCTTCAGAAGGGTACGTGGAGCCAGCTCTCCCAGCCATCTTCCCTGCACACAGGCAGCCTGGAAGCATGCTAGATGTTGGCCCTCTATCTCCTGTATCAGGTGACCACACAATGTCCAAAGCTTCCAAAGAATTCTCTTTCACACTTCTTCCAGGCAAACCAACCGAACAATAAGCCCAGGCCCTGCCTAGGATTCCTGATAAGAGCAATGGGCTTCCCCGTCCTCTCTCAGCCCTCAGAGGTTCCTGACAAACACCCGCCACTCTCCTCAGCAATTAGGATGCAGCAGAGACTGTTGAAAGTGTGGAGGCTAAAACTTCTGGTGGAGGGTTCACACTTGCTGCAAGGACCACCCAGTTATAATAAGCCCCTAGTGCTCTGCAGACCAGAGGGCTCTCATCCATGACATTAAGCTATAGGTTGTATTTGACAGGACATGTGTCAGGTGCCGGGCACGTGATACGTTGTTGGCAGAATCCCACCTTCCCACATTCCATGTTGGGGACTCCTTCAGGATCTTCTAAAGGTTGAGTCAAAGTGACTATAATGAGACGGCTATAATAAGTGTGCTTATACATCATTTACATCTGATTTGCCTGTTACTACATAGGGCGGGCTACTCTCAATCAGATTTTGGGCTGACCAATGTCCTTGCAGTTAGGAAGGTCACCAAGTCATGATTTTTGTTTTCTTGACATCACTTCCTTTCCGGAAGGTGTCACTGAAGACCCTTCCAAATATCCTTCTCTGAACAGCCAGCCACCACGTCCCCTCCACCACGTGCCCTCCACACACACCGGAAGTTGTTTCTTCCTTTGCATGACTGGAGACTCACACTGACTTAACATCTACAGCTTAGTGTGAGGATCTATGGGCACTCGTTGGCTGCTGAGGGAGGAGTGTCTTATTTATTTATTTATTTATTTATTTATTTTCAGAGATGCAGGCACTGGCAAGTTGCTTGTATTCCTGGAAACAACTCTCACCCATGCCTGTCAGCAAAACCAGATGAATTCACTGGGTCTCCCAAACCAAAAAGACAAGAAAGCAGAAGAGAGGAGTAGGAGGGGCCGAGAGAGACTCACAGGTAAATATGATCTAAAGTCATTGCCCTCACATTCAGAAATGTCAGAGGAAAACACATTACTGTGTATAATTAAATGATGATGACAAAAACTTCCAAAAAAATGACATGGGGGTTGGGAACCAGGGATTTAACCATGAAAGAGACTCCTTGCACAGAGTGTCAGAGGATCTGGATTTTGATCCCTGGAAAGGGGCAAGAAGGTACTGTAGCCATTTGAGCTGTTTGATTGTCATCTGGGACGCACTCCCCCAGTTTTAATAAGTTGGAGAGAGCAAAATGAAAGGGTCCAGCAGTCATCTTTGACACAGGCCTTAGCTGCAGAGAAGATTTTTAGAAGGGTTCCATTTTAAAGAGATATAATGTGAGTGTTGAAAATAGGTTATTGACTCAGGCCTGTGAGTGGTGGCGACACACAGCGCAAGCGCATCAGTGGAGGGAAAGTCCGTGCAAAGATGGAGAGGTGGTGTGGGAGCCAGCCAGCAGCTTAGCTGAAGGCCAGAGCACAAGGCCTGCAGAGAGGACAAAGGGTCCAGAGTGGACTCCATGGCTCAGGGCCCCAGGCATGGATGTGACTTGAGGGTGACAGGGAGGGTGTCAGCATGGGCAGGCTGTGTGGCGTTTCCTCTACTCTTGACAGAAGCCTGAGGATTGAGAACTAGCCACGTTTGTCTGCAGCCATGCTACCCCGAGGGTATCCGATCTTGTCTGACGTCAGAAGCTAAGCGAGGACCGGCCTGCTCAGGACCCAGAGGGTGGAATTATTATCTGTGTTTTGTAGATACTGAAGCTGGGCCCAGAGGAACTTGAGCAGCAGCCTCAGTACCCTTTAGCTAAGTGGTGTCACCAGAATTCACAATGTTGTTTGAGCTTTCCCAGTTTAAAGATGAAGCAGAGAATACTATAATAACAACTTGCTAATAAAAAAAAAAAAAGGAAAGTTAATCTCCAAACCAGGTGTCATAGGTACACCGTTGCACTCTGCCTGTACCTATCCTCAGACCGGTTAAGAGAGGACAAAGTGGACTCCCTCCCCCTCCCATGAACGCATCGGGCTGCATACCTTCCCTGCCTCCATGTAGACGCTTAAGTGCTGTCCAGATTGACTCGCGATGTGCATTAAGACCCCGGTGAGACTTCGTGGGCGAATGCTGAGAGTGAGCGTAAGTGCTGGCCCCAAGGACACGGAATTGGCTTCCAAAGAAAGAAAGAGAAACAGTTAAAACACCATGATTAAGGAAAGAGGACAGAGTTCTTCAGACTCACAGACATGGGCTCTACCAACTGCTCCTTACCTAGGACCACGTGACCTCCTCCTTGGGAGAAATAAATGCCTTTCTCCAGAGAGCCACCCAAGCAGGGGGATACCCCAGACCTCGCAGAGGGGGAATCCAGAGGGTTTGAGTCCAACTGGAAGTTCCTCAGACACCCCACAAAACTGTGCTGGGGGAGGCTCTGTAATGAAGCAGAGGATAGAAAGTTCATGGCATGTAATTCCCAGAGAAGCTGAGGTGGATGGCATGTAGCTTAGCGGAGAAAGGAGATTCTAGAAGATTCCTTCTTCCTGCTTTAGAGAGTCGGGGGGTCCTGACTGTTCCCTTTGTCTTCTTGTCAGGTATCTAAGGAAATCTGTAAACGAGGGGCTTGGTGGGAAGTTAAAGTTTAAAGGTGCCACTTATTCAAATGCTGGGCATGGGCTGGTTGGACATGGTTAGCTGTGTTCAAATAGGCACCAGGAGGGTCAACCTGACTCTGCTTCATGGAGACTGAGCTGCAGCACGGGGAAAATTCCACCTCACAGTTTACATGCCTCACCGTTCTTTGTTGGTGCAAACCTTTTCTTAGGGCCTTGTGAGCTAGCATGCTAGTTTATTGCCAGGCAGCTGACTAAAAACGGGGCCAAAATGTTCCCCAAATAATAAAGTGCAAGATACTTTCCTATATAGCTAGGCTCGGTATACTGCCAACAAACTATGAGTGCTGTGAAGTCCAAAGAAGATTCTGTGCACCCTATTAGTACCTTGTGGGGTACCCACTGCATGCCTGAGGTGGGCTTTGAATAAGAGCTCCCACTCTGGACCCAGGTTTCTGAGGGTTCACAATAAATACCTTGTGGTACACAGCAGATGCTCACATACTGTCTATAGCAGATATGCGCATTCTATCCCCACCCCAGGGGAAAGGACTGTAGCACATTTGTCAGATTCTCAAAACACTCCTAAATTCCCTAACCTTAAGGGAGCACAGTGACCTTAGAGATGCTTGTGGTGTCAGTGGCAGTGTTAGTTTTTATGATGGTTAACGTTGTCACCTTGATGGGATCTGGAATGATCTGATAGGTAAGCCACTGGGCATGTCTGTGAGGAGGTTTCTAGATGAAGTTAATGGAGATGGAAAATCCACCGTAAATGTAGGTGGCATCATCCCATTGGCTGAGGGCTTCAGATTTGAAACCCAGCTGCACTTTGACGAACTGTGTCTCAGAAATGGGAGACAGTTAACTCCCCCCAAAGTTACCATCGGCGGGCATTTTGTCACAGCAATGAGACAGTACTTAATGCAGTTTCCTGTATATTTTTCCATGATAAATACATTTATCACACTAGACGACAGAGTTCTGCATTGAAACCAAGTGCAGACACAACAGGACAGGCCGTGACCCAACAGCGAATCCCCGGGGCTGGCTGCACTTATGTTGTTTGGAACCGGTATTGGATTTTATATTCCTATGGTTGGAATCTCAGCTGTCCCAAAGGCCATACTTGCCTATCTGTGCCATTTCTAGAAGGTTGAACACCCTTTAGGAGGCAATGAGCTCACTGGTGGCATGCTCATCCAAGGGGTACTGGGACCCTGGTGCTCCCCTCTCGTTTATGCTTCCTAACCACCTGAAGGCAGGTGGTTTTGCCCCACTAGACATTCCCTACTGTGATGTCCCATCTTGTCACAGGCCCAAAGCATCTGGGCCAAGAGACCATGTCATAAAATCCATTACTTTGTATGTAGACTAAAAGTTCTTCAGAGACAATATTGTAAATAGGTGCTACCATCTGTACCTTGTGATTAACAAGGTTTGGGGTTTGGTTTTTGTTTGTTTGTTTTGTTGGTTGATCGGTGTTTGGCTTTTATTAACAAGATTTATTTATTTATTTATTTTCTGTTATGGGTGCTCTATCTACATGTACATCTGTATGCCAGAAGAGGGTATCAGATCATATTATAGGTGGTTGTGAGCCACCATGTGGTTGCTGGGAATTGAACTCAGGACCTCTGGAAGAACATCCAGTTCTGAGTCAGGTCAAAAACCTAATCATAACCTTGAGTAGTCTCTCTGCTCTGTGATTTTTCTCTGAGAGGAAAATAGGTTTAGAGGTTGAAGAAAAGTCAGTGTTAACAGTAAGGATTCCCCCTTAGCATATGCCATACACACCATATTGCATATCATACATAAATGGCATGAATCATTCATGAGACACAGCAAAGTTATTGCATACAAATGTAGTAGAAAATAATGTTACTTTGTTCCTTCTTGTGGCTTTGGTACAAAGAGTGGGCCACATCGTATCCCAGCTTTGACTGAGTCACCCTAAAACACTAAAATCTAAGCTGGTGCAGGGTCTGCTTTAATTATGTCTTTTTTCAGGCCTGGAGTTTAGTCTGTGCCCTACCTAACTCAGTGCAAACAAACATCACACCAGGTCCTGAGGAAGGGGCAGAAACTACATTGGGTGAAAGATGCATTCTAGACTTGAGCTGCTCACAGCATCACTGACCTTCAATGCTATAGGAAAGGTCACATATGTAGGTAGGCACACCAGGTGAGGCCAGCACCTTGGTAGGGTGGGAGCAGAGACAGAGGAAGAGAACAAGCACAGAGGACTTTTGAACTTGACAAGGACAGTAAATTGTAACTCATCTTTGTGTCCGAGGACTCTCAACTGTCCCTTAGCCATATACCAAGTTTGGGTCTTAAGCTTATACTATCATTTCAGGCCCTGAAGAACAGTAAGATGTATATGTGGGCATAAAGATCTACCTTTGTGTTTCCCATTCGGCTAAAGATTCATCCTAGGCCCTCACCCACCAAGTATCCTCTCTCCTGCACACGTACCTTCTACTTCATGACTCTTTGAAACCTTCTGACTAGGAAAGGGTATGCATTGGCTTTGTGCCGATGCGAATATGCCTCATGCCCTCTTGATTTCTTTGCAAACCCAGGTCAAGCTATCTGGCTAGATGTTGAAGATGCTGCTTCACTTCCATGTGCTGACTTCTGTGGTTACTATTTATGATAAAGGACATTGGGTTTCCACTTATAAAAGAAAAACGACCCTTTAAGTACATTTTGATTCACAGCAAGCTGACAGGCAGCAAGGTAGGAAGTACATGCTTTTGCTACCATTCTGCAAATGTGGCAGAGACTGCCAAAGCTTGGGACATATCACCCTAACCTCTGCCACAGGCTGGAGACATGACTCAATGGTTAAGAGCACCGGCTGTTCTTCTGGGGGACTAGATTTAACCCCCAGCATCCACATGGCAGTTCGTAGCCATCTATAAGTCTAGTCCCTGGGGAATCTGATGCTCTCTTCTAGCCTCCACAGGGACCAGGCACGCATGCGATGCATAGACATACATGCAAACAAAATACCCACACACCTCTTCCCTGGAAGAGAAGCTAAGAGAGTTATGTTTCTAAGGTCATAGAGAAGCCACAGTCACTTCTTCCATGCCTGCGTCTCAGCCTGGACCTTATACACAGGCTTGGGAATGCAGTGGGCGCTTTCTCTGTGGGCTTGTGAACATGAGACATATCAAACAATCATTTAAAGGATTTACAAGTCTTAAATGGCTCTTGTGATGATAAAAGTTAGAGTTATGCCGAGAATAACTAGTTTTCTAGCTTTACCTTTGACTTTCTTGATGGTGACAACCCCAGGTAAACCTGTTCTCTGGGGCTGACGGTAGAATTTCCCGGCAAACTGCCTTCCTGGGCCCTTAGCCCATCCACCACCAGGCGCGCCTTTCCTCCACTCAGTCCAAACACCACCTTCAGAACAAAGAGAAGATTCAATGGTATACCTCTGTCAACCTGTGACAGATTTTACTAGTGGTCATAGGAAACTTCAAAAGGGAGGGAGTTTCCTTCCTTCAGTAGCTTCACAAGCAGAGAAAGGTCTCTTGTTTATTAGCATGAGCATTTTCGGTGAGATGATGTCAGGTATTAAACAGCTGAGATGAAAGCAGAGTTATGGAACCAGCTTGAAAATGGAACACTCAATAGACACAACGGATCTAGAAATGTAAACAAAGGCTGAACAACCAAGGGCACAGACTGTGACTAAAGGTGAATGGTCTGTGCAGAGCTGAGGGGAGGGTAAGTCCGGGCACGGCTCCTGGAACAGGCAGAAACTGATGTGCCTCCTGCAACATGAGTGGCAAGCGCTCTCTGCTACAAGTTTGAATTCGTGTCTGCTCTCACAGTGGTGGCTTCAGCTAAAGACTCCCAGTTCCAGTGACATCATAGAGGTCTAAATTGTCCCCAGACAGCTCACTCGTTCACTCGCTCACTAACACCCTCTTCCCCTCTCTCCTTCCCCCCTCTCTGCTGGCCCTGCCACTAGCCCAACTGTCCTCTTTCTTCATTCTCACTTCATGTACAGCCCAACATCTGTCCCTCTTACCCTTCCTTCAGGGTACACCCCAACCCTACTGCTCCCCACTCCCACTATGGCTTTCTAGGTAAGGGCAACCGTGTCCGTCTGGGCCCCAGTCTAATTTCTTCAGCCAAAGAGACTGTTAAGTCACTTCAAAAGCTTCACAGACAAAAAAAAAAAAAAGCTTCACAGACACTTGTAATAGACTCCAAAGTCCCAGCAGGGTGTAGTGGCACGTGCCTGTTAACCCAAGCTACTGGAGCTGATATAGGAAGGTCAAAAGTTCTAGGTCTGTCTGGGTTACATAGTGAGTTCAAGGACAGCCTGGGCTATACTGTGAGATCCTATCTCACAAATTAAAAAAAAAAAAAAAAAAGCCAGGCCTGAAGGTACAGCCTGGTGATCTTTTATAGTTGTCATGAGGCTGTGGTAGGAGCAATGCAGAGTCAAGGTCAACGTGAGCAGCTGAGACCATATGCTTCAACAATAGAGTGTTTACCTACTATCTACAAGGCCCTAGATTCAATGTTTAGCCATGTTAAATAACTCATACACACATACATACATACATACATACATACATACATACATACATACATACAGCTAGCAATATCCCAAATCCTTAGTTTGCCCTGCGAAGCTTAAGTTAAAAGATTCCTGCCCCAAACTTGTCTCTTATAACTTTGTGATCTTCTCACTGAGTGAACTCTAGCTCCAGCCCCATGGCTTCACATGGCGGTTGCCCCACCCCCAGGAGCCTTTTCCTAACCACTGTCTCTTCAGTGGTACCCTACTTTGACTTCTCTGTGGTCTAACTTCAACTAACACTTTGCCAAAAGACGGGTGTCTGACAATTGACTCGGGATGGTTGCTTGCTTATGTGCTCTAAGAGAGCAGCCTTTTCAATATTCATTGAATATTAATGAATGGAACTTATCAGGTCACCTAGTGCAGTAGCTATTCCTGGTTGTCAACTCAACTATATCTGGAATGAACTACAATCCAGAATTGGAAGGCGCACCTGCTTTCCTAATCTGGAGGCTGGGAGATAGAAGTTTCTGATCTGGATCTTGGCATGGAGATCTTGAGGCATAGTGGCTATGAATCCCGGAAGATTAAGACAGGGAGATCTCTGAGTACAAGGTCATCTGGTACAAAGCAAATCCATGGTGTGTGTGTGTGTGTGTGTGTGTGTGTGCACGTGCGTGTGTGTGTGTGTGTGTGTGTGTGTGTGTGTGAGAGAGAGAGAGAGAGAGAGAGAGTCTTTGTTTCAAGATTCTAGGCATTCGACACCCCTAACCACAGAAGTTCTCCCTGTGCATATGGCGGGGCTCCTGGTAATATTCTGGACTCTTAATTTTGGCCACAACAATACCAGCCCGAAGTACAGACTGAGGATCTCTTCTCTCAAATGTTTGGGACCATAAGCATTATAGTCTGTTTTCTGATTTTGGAATATATATATATATATATATATATATATATATATATATATATAAAATGAGATATCTCTGGATAGGACTCAAATCTAAATGGAAACTTCATTCATGTTTAATATACATACAGACAGAAATTCTACATAATATACTTAGTATTTTGACTGTAATCTGTTACAAGAGGATGGGCATGAAATTTTCTACTTGAAGTTCTATGTCTTTGCTCAAAATGCCTGGATCATTTTGGATTTTGGATTATTTCAACACGCTCACACCATTGTTACACCGACCCAGCGCTCACCGTGTGCCACTTCCCGTCGTGGTATCTCTCCTTGCTCCTGAGCCTCAGTTTCTTCCCTCCTGCCCCCAAAGCAAAGATGACATGGCCTTCCGAGATATAGAGAGCCGCGAAGGAGTCCCTGGTGCCTGTGTGAAACACCAGCCCCCTGGAGGAAGTTGTCTGTATGTCCAAAGAGAACTGTAACCTGCAGGTAAAGAAAGACACAGGAAACAAGACTTGGCCATGCTGGCCTGCAACCCCAGTTCTCAGAACTCCGGAGGCAGAGCGACTAGAAATCTGATACCAACCAGGGCTGCCTAGAGGTTTTTAGGTATACAGCAGTTATATCTTTTCTCAAAAACAAAGCAAAACAAAACAAAACCAACCAAAAAATAAATAAAAAGGAAAGAAATGGCCAGTGAAGGAAATATATACTTTCAGTTCCCTGCATCTCAGAAGAGTGGGGGTAAGCCTACTTCCCAGAGACAAGGGACTTCCAGAAGGCAGAACATACTAGATGTTAATAGTATTGTTGTACAGTTTCTTTACTATGTTAGGGAATTGCACAGATTGTCTATTGCACAGTTTAGCTAGTGGTATAAGTCCTAGCATGTGGGAAGAAGAAACATACTTGGTCTTTTAAATCAACATTAAAATTATGGTACAATTCATCTGAATTTACCATGGCCACCACTTCTAAGTGTCCAGTTCATTAGGGTTGAGTTAATTTATAATGTTGCACAAACCATCTGTGGTGCTCCTCCTCGTGTGAAGCACAGACTCCACCTTTCCCAGCAGCTCTCTGTCCTCCCTTTGCTCCTCCCTGTGTGAAGCACAGACTCCACCTTTCCCAGCAGCTCTNCCCTTTGCTCCTCCCTGTGTGAAGCACAGACTCCACCTTTCCCAGCAGCTCTCTGTCCTCCCTTTGCTCCTCCCTGTGTGAAGCACAGACTCCACTTTTCCCAGCAGCTCTCTGTCCTCCCTTTGCTTAGTGTCTAGCCCACCCTTCTACTTCTGCCTCAGCAGATGCTCTTGGTACCTCATGCAAATGGAACCACACAGCATTTCTTTTTGTGACCAGATTAGCTCTCTCACTAATACAAACTGTTTAAACCCAACAAACATACTTTCTATTTGTACAGTTTCACAGGGAGGGAACTTGGAGGAGGACCGGGGGTGCAGCTTGACTAGTGAGAATGTGATTGGATGTCAGATGAGCATTTTCTCTCTATGGGACATACTTAACACAAAGCACAGGAGTACAGATTCACCTTCTGCTCTCCCCGTTGCCCTGACTCCCAGACCTCAACTCTCCTGGAAGAGGAATTACAAAATATTATGTAGCCAAAACTTGAGAGCTAGCATTACTTTATATGATGGTTTCATATCATTTCCAAATTGAGCAAAGCAAGCTTTACTGTATATGAAGATTCCTATGCATCCATCCATCAAACCATCTATCAAAACTGTTTAATCACCCAACAAATAGCTACTGAGTGTTCAGTGTGCAGAAGGCATTGTGTTGGCTGCTGAGGATACAGGCAGGGAGTTTTGTTTCTTGAATAGTCTATGGTGTGTGGGGCCATCAACAAGTTCATGGCGGTACATCTTGAAAAGGCCGTAGAGATGTTTATACTCATTCCCTGGGGTTCATGTCTAAGTGCCCACTAGAGGAGAGAGACCAGGCTTATCTTGCTAGTAACTATATGAGCAGGGCCTATACACAGCACACATCCAACAAATAGTGACTAAATTGAGTTAAGGAGGAAATGAATAATTCAGAGGTAGAATCTGGATGTGGATAGCAACATTATACTGTTAATTCTTTGCTTTCCAACATTGTTAGGCTAAGATGCATATTTGCTCATCAGAGGAACAGGTTTCCTGGAGGGCAACATTCTTCAAGATGAGAAAGAACCCATATTTGTTAAATGAAATCGCCCAGATGGCCCGTGGTTCCGTGTTTCTCCTGACGTGTCTGTCGCCTGTGTCAACGTCAAGGAGTATTGGGACTCACTCCAGAGCACACAGCACTTTGCATACGTGGGCTCAGTGACCAGACTTGGCGTTCGCTTTCCTCAACTGTTTCTTAAGGCAATCATTTTGCAGAAAAGACTAGCATTTCCAAAAGGGAGCCACAGATTCACATCCAAGAACATGGCAGCAGAGCTCTGACCCCTCACTGCTGTGAAAATGGAGAAGCTCAAGAGTACATTCATATACTCATTGCAGGCGAACGTGGTGGCGCCAGCCTTGGGGGTCTGTGCAAACATAGCCAGGGCACAGATCTGAGTGAATCGGAGTGAAGCTATCAGCACACAGCAGAGCTGGCAACTTCTCACAGGCATGGCTGTTAAACAGCTGGGACTGGATAGCTTACAATCAACCACATACACTAATGTGAATATGCAGTTAATGTACAGTTAATCTTGACAGGCTTTAGAATCACACAGACCCTGTAGCACAACAGCCAGAGCATCTTCCAGAGAGGTTTAGTTGGGGAGGAAAGATCTATCCCGAATGTAGGAAGCACCACCCATGGGCCAGGATCCCCAACTAAATGAAAAGAAGAAAGCAGGCTGCGCACACACACCCCTTCCTGGCTGTGGGTGCACCCCCTTCCTGGCTGTGGGTGCCACGCAACCTCATGTTCCTGCTGCTTTCTCTGACACAGTGGGCTGTACCCTCAAACTGGGACTCAAGTGAACCCTCCTTTTTTACGTTGTTTTCGTCACAGAGATGAGAAAAGTAACTGATGCTATAGTGACTGCCCCACCCCACCCCGCACTTTACCTTTGAAATGTCACCTGGATGAGAAAGTATCAGGGTTGACTCACAAGCAGGCAGATAAGTCAACATGCTGAGAGGGAGAAGATGCTGGGCCAGGGGGAGCTGGGAGAGAAGAAGCCGGGGAAGGCTGGGGACAGGGCAGACAGGGCAGCATGTACAGATGCCATTTCTTTAAGATGAGCAGTTGCTATCATTAAGGTCAGCGTGGCCAAGGGTTCAAGGCTGACAATGGGCCTCCCATCCCAGAAATGATGATGTCATCGGAAGGACTGACAGAAGGCCAATCCTTCCTTCCTCCTGCTCTGGTCTTCTACAAGCGCACTTTCAGCAAATGAAAGATTCTTAGACTTTCCATGGGGGCGGGGGTCACCGGTGACATAAAAACCTCTTGCTCAGGCTTTTTCCTTCAGGTCTTTCTGACTGTCGAACCTGAATCATCCTGTGCTTCATTGAGTGGGCTACCAAGGGCCAACCTCGTTTAAACTATTAACCTGTCCTCACCGTCAGGAAATCAATATTGCCCTCTTTTATCCAACGAGAAAGTGGAGGGTAGAGAGATAGAACCATTCTCTAAATTGTCAGGCAGACCCAGAAACGAACTGTACACTTAGAAATGATACACTGTGTACAAAGGAAATGACCAAGAATGTGTTCATTTCCTGAAGGCTTGCTACAGGATCATAAAGGTGTCCCCAGGTGTCACCTCCTTGGGTCTGTTGAGAGTGGCAGACACACTACAACACAGATTCTTATGCCCAAATCTGACTCTTCTAAGGTGGTCTCTCCTTCAGGGCCCTGCAGGACAAGATGGCTGCAGCCCGAGACCCACTCCATCTGTACAAGTGGCCCAACCCAGTTTCAGCTCTCCCAGCCTACGCCTGCCCCTCCCACCGCCACCTTTCACAAGCCTTCCCATTACTAAACTTCTTGCCTATCCAGACCCATTATGGCACCCATATCACAGAGAAACGTAACTGGCAGATGACAGCCAGCTCGTAGTTAGGCAAGGCTGAGAACCAGAGTTCAAGTTGGTCTTTCTGACCCCTGGGTCCTCCACCTCTGTTTAAAATATGAAAGTCTAAAGGATTGGTTGGCACCCTTCCCTTCACGTCTCCTTCAAGACATCTGAAAAGGACAAACCTTGCTTTCCTTCTTTCTTCCGAAGTCATTAGCATTTCTGCTCAGCCCCTCCCCCTTGACAGGGATGCAACTTGTTAGCATAAAAAACAAAAAAAAAAAACAAAAAAAAAAAAAACCCAATAGCATCCTCTAGGAATCTGGCACCAGGGCTACCTAAGAGAATGATTTCCTATTCAGTACAGAACTAAAGAGAAGAAAGGTGATTTATCACATAAATAATGAATAGCTTTGGGGGTGGGATAACAGCCCTATTTTTAGAACACCTTTAGTTCTCAGCCGGAGCTGAGCTAATTGTTTAGGTCCTGAGTACCAGTGACAGCAGCAGCAGGCACATGTCTATTCCATCTGTAGAGGGAGGGAGAGCACATGACAGCCCCCACACAAACCTGACAACACCTCCTTCATGAGAATGATGTCACAGGCTTAGACATCCTTGGAGAGACTGGAAAGCTGGTTCTCAGTTGGTGTTAGATAGAACAAGAGGTATTTTTTTAAAAAGAAAAAGAAAAGGAGAATTACCTGGGTTTCAGCAGCTCCTGGGGAAGCTTGAATAGCAAGTGGCTGGTAGGACTGTCCCCAAACTGCAGGGCTCTGTGAGTGGCCTTGGTGTTCGGAGGTGGTAGGCAGGACTTCCCGTCTTGCCAAGCCTCTATGCTCCTTGCAGCTTGAGGTGCATCTTGCAACAGCTGTGAGAGAGAGGAGAGGAAATGAGGACCCAGTTGGAGCAGGGAAGACAGGAAGCTTGCCTGACCCAGTGCTCACGCTGGAGTCTAAGATATGAAACGAGCAGAGAAATGGAAGACTTAGCAAACAGCCCCAATGGGAAGAGACAGTCCCTCCACCCTCAAGAGCCCTACTGTGCCACTCACTGCGTGGGGACACAAGAGAAGGTGAGAACTTATTCTCAGATTCTTTTTTTTTTTTTTTTTTTTGGTTTTTCGAGACAGGGTTTCTCTGTATAGCCCTGGCTGTCCTGGAACTCACTTTGTAGACCAGGCTGGCCTTGAACTCAGAAATCTGCCTGCCTCTGCCTCCCAAGTGCTGGGATTAAAGGCATTCGCCACCACGCCCGGCCAGATTCTTTACTCTCCTGCAGACCCACCCACCCCACTCCGTGTCCGAGTAGCCATGATCTGGGGGCTGTACTGGCCAGTTCTGTGTCAACTTGACACAGCTGGAGTTATCACAGAGAAAGGAGCTTCAGTTGAAGAAATGCCTCCACGAGATCCAGCTGTAAGGCATTTTCTCAATTAGTCGTCAAAGTGGGAGGTCCCCTTGTGGGTGGTGCCATCTCTGGGCTGGTAATCTTGGTTCTATAAGAGAGCAGGCTGAGCAAGCCAGGAGAAGCAAGCCAGTAAAGAACATCCCTCCATGGCTTCTGCATCAGCTCCTTCTTTCTGACCTGCTTGAGTTCCAGTCCTGACTTCCTTGGTGATGAACAGCAGTATGGAAGTGTAAGCCGAATAAACCCTGTCCTCCCCAACTTGCTTCTTGGTCATGATGTCTGTGCAGGAATAGAAACCCTGACTAAGACAGGGGCCTTTTCCTTCAGGAAGTTATGAATGAGGTTGGAAGGCATGGCTTTGGAGAGTCCAAGTATCCCTTTCCTCTTACTTCCTTTTTCGGGGGAATACATGTAATTCAAGCCTTACACAAGTCTAGCCTCTTTAGGGAAACAGCTGCATCTGGAGCCTGCAGGGACCCTGCACTCCATCCTGTCACCGACCATCAGAGGAACCACAGTGTTCTCAGCAGACAGCCAGAGTAGGACATGGAACCCAAAACCTGCCACCTCCCCTTCCAGGGCACATGAAAGACTAAGCTAAGCAAAAGTCACGGGACCTGGCTTCACTGCTATCAGCATCAGTGACATCAGAACAATTTGTCCCGTGTTGGAAAAATGCTTTCAACTTTTGAGCACTAGATGGGCCCAGAGAAGTTGGAAGAAGAAGCTGAGCGTCTCCAGATCGCCCCTTTATCTCGCAGCAGAGTCCAGGGCTCGGCCACAGGGCTCAGAGCCCAAGTAAAGGCTGAGGATTGGCCAAGGAATGACCATGTGACCCTTGCTCCTGGCAATGACTCTTGAGGGGTGCTGTTTGGGAAGAGCAGCTGATAAAAGAAAGATGCGGTCCTAGCAGGGAGAACCCCAGGCAGAAACCACCCTTCCCCTGCTGGACACTGTTCATCAAGCAAGTGCTTCTCAGAACCAACCAAGCAAGCCAGAGCAGAGAGGACCGGGGGTGGGCTGAGGGTGGGGGCGCCACTTGAAGCAGCTCATCACACCATGCCCACAGTCGGGAATAGAGATGTCTGCCAAGGTGCTTAGTGCTCACATAGCTTGCCTGCCTCTAATGCAGTCCAGGATCCCAAACCAGGGAACGGACGGTGCCCTCACTTTCAGGCTAAGGCAATGGAGACAATCACCACAGGTGTCCGCACCAGTGAACCTGATAGCCGTCCCTCATTGAGGCTTTCTTCTCAAGTAATTCTAAGTCGTCAAGTCAACAAATGAACCATCATAGGTAGAATCATCGTCCTGCTTTAAGCGAGTTTGCAAGGGATTTTCTGGAACCAGTCATAAATAGCTTCCCTAAACCTTCCTTCATTATCAGGAGTTCTTCTCCAACCCACTCACAGATAGATATGGTCCCCGGAATGTCCTCTTGATAGACCAAAGCCAGGCCTGTTGGCATAGGCCTGAAAGTACTGTTTCTCAACAGGACAGGAGGACAGCAAGTTCAGAGCCCGTCTAAGTGATATAGTAAGACATAGTCTCTGAGGGAAAGGAAGGAGATTAGAGAAGTATTTTCCAAGTAGGATGCTTGCCTAGCAACACAAATGTGTGTGTGTGTGTGTGTGTGTGTGTGTGCGCGCGCGCGCACGCACATGCACGCACGCACACGCGCACGTACACACACACACAGAACCAGATTCAGAGGGAGAAAGGGACAGACTACTAATAAAAGCAACTCAAGCTTGCACACTGTTGGAGATGTTCCATCACACTCATCAGAAAGTTTGACTCTGTGTCTGTAATTTTCCTATGATATGACCATGTATGTTGCTGCTAGCTTTAATCTCCTGAGCAGCTTGAAGTGCTCTTTTAACAGCTTGATACTAACTATTGAAAATGTTCAAGTCACATCATGTCACAGTCTGACCTGGCATCAGAGTATGGTTCACACTCCTCCCTTTGCGGCTCACACTCCTCCCTTTGCGGTTCACACTCCTCCCTTTGCCTCTTTTGTCTACCAAAAGTTCCCAGTGTTTATCAGGTTTTCGAGCTAGTGGAGACTTGAAGAACACATTTATTGGAATGATACGATGCTTAATGCGGATTCTGGGCCTGTAATTTACTGACCAGGTATTCTTAGAAAAGCTTCTTATAAAGAAACAACACCATCCCCCACCCCGCCCACTAATCTGAAATGTAACATCTGAAACAACTATCCAGTTTTCACTTTCTTCTGCTGGCAGAGTACTGCTAAAGTGGCAGAAACCTTGGAAAGATTAGAGAATACTTGTGCAAAGTACATTGTGCCTCAAACACACACACACACACACACACACACACACACACACATCCTGTTTCCCAGCTTTGGGCTTCTGCAGAACCAGCAAATTATCTAAACACGCCCATGCTCCACAGCACAGCTCCTGGGCAGCCTCCTCCTGGAAGTCCTCCCTGATTCCCGTGGTAAGAAACCTCTGCTATCCTAGCCCTGCAGCACAACATGCCCTGTCATTTTTTTTAACTGAGATACAGTAAGAAGGGACATGCATGAACATGCTTGCTTTGTATCCAGCCCTTCCTAGGTGTGTTGTGTGTGTTACCTCATCTAACCCTGACAATGCCATCAGAAGAGTTTACTGGTATTTGTTTCCATTTACATGGAGTATAAAGATCCATACATGGGGGACAATGGTCATGACTCGTTGGTGCATAAAGACTGGCCCAGACCCAGACCATCTGACCCAGACCCGGACCATCTGACCCAGGGACCCAGTAGGTCACATATGCTTTGTCATATTCTCTCCACTGACACACTAGTCAAGAAAGAAATAATATAGTCTACCTCATTTGGAGCTTGCACAGAAGAGGGAAAAGTTAGGTAATGCATTCACTAATGTCCCTCATAACAATGTCCCCATTACACCCTACCTGCCTAGGCCCCCTAGGAAATACCAATCCCACCAATTCTCTCTACTCAGAAGGCCTGCTGGCACCTGTCCTTCAAAATGCTGCCAACCCCTGTTTCTTCTCTTTCTCTCCAAACACCTGTCCCCTGTCTCCATAAGACTCTCTACAGCATTTCCATGTAATCTACAATCCAGACTGGGTACCCCAGGAATCTCCTGCACCTCTCTTCTCTCCCAAATCAAATCATTGTCTGAGTTAAGTATTTTCTATCTTCAGAACACTCGTAGAGGCTATTCCCTCCACACCAGGTCCTCTGCTGTCAGAATGACAGTCTGAGTACCTGTCAGCTTAAAGCAAACGGAATGCATGACTTTGTTTCTGAAGGGACAATTGTAAGGCAGCCTTTGCCTCGCAGTGAGATAACAACCCCGAGCATTCATGGAATGAATTCCTTCTAAGCAGTGCAGAATAGCTCTTCTTCAGTATTATCTCTTACTCATGGCTGTGCAGCTGAGGAATACAGCCGGGTGAGGAGCACACGGTCAATGTTACCTGGCACTGGAGGGAGCTGGAGCAGCATGCTCTACTTGGTCAAAGCCGAGTGCTGCTGGAGACTGAATCAGGGTCACACGTGGTTGGCAAGCACTCAATGCTGAGCTCTTCCTGCAGCCCAGCAGCTCGCTCTAAGAGAGCACAGTTCTACTATCCCTCTTTACCTGTAGAATAAATGGCTCACCTGTCCCAGCCTGAGACACCTTTTCTGTAAAGTGTGACCAGTGATGTAAGAGAATCCACATGGAGGACTTAACACAGTGCCTGGTGGATTGAGGCTACTCATTCAGATATGGGAAGGACACCCTGTCAACCAAGCTCAGAGCAAGTGATTCCTTAACTTCAAGGCTTGTGTTTAACTCATGACAATGGTCACACTCCTCCATGCTAGCAACATCACTTCTCTTTGGTCTTGGAGCACATGAGAATCACTTGGAGGTTCCTGCAAACTACAGGTCAGAGGCCCTTTTCAGATACCTCTGACCTAATTGGTCATTGAGCACCGGGACTTTAAAATTCTTTGTGAACCCTGTCTGGAAAAAAAACAAAACAAAAAAAAACAAAAAGAACCAAACCAAACAAACAAACAAACAAAAAAACTCTTTGTTTGTTTAAAATATGCAGTCTGGGTAAGCCACCCTGGCTTGAGTGAATGTGGATACCTTGTCATACCTGGGAACAGAGGGGATATTTATGGGGACATAAGAAGGGCATAGCTCACACAGTCTAGAGAAAAATCACCAGACCTTTTACCAATACACACAAGTGTCTAAAAGCTGATGGATACAGAACCCAGGTTAAGGTCTGTTAGCAGATAGGCAAGTAGTTTTAGGGCTAATCATCTCAACTTGGGTAGGGGTTGGGGAATGAGGTGTTGTGCCTTTAAATATTAAGAGTCTTTTTGGAGCTTCTATTTGTTTCAGATAAGGCTTTTGTGATGCTTATTTTTCAAATGTCAATTTGACACAACCCCAAATCACATAGAAAAAGTCTTAATGAGAGATTGTCTAAAGTGGGTCCATCTGTGGACACAACCAGGGGGAATTGTCTTTAGTTAATTGATATAGGAAGATCCAGACTACTGTGGGTAGCACCATTCCCTAGGCAGAGTCCTATATGACTTGTATATGAGTGGAGAAATCTAGCTGATCACAAGCAAGCAATGGAGCAAGCATACATTCATTTCTCTCGTTTTTAATCGTGGAGGTGACATGATTAGCTGTTTCAAGTTCCCACCTCAACTTCCTGACAACGATGGGACTATAACCTGGAATTGTAAGCTGAAATATATCCCTTTCTCCCATAAGCAGCTTTTTTACCAGGGTATTTTAACACAGCAGCAGAAATGAAATTAGGTCATCCCTGCAAAGCAAACTGCGAGGAGCTGGTTTAATACAGCCGAGATGTTTTTGCTTCTCTTCTAAGGACCCAGAGTCAACATTTCTCAGGATAATCTCATTATAATGCCAGCCCTCTCTACATAGGGTATTTCTGTTCTACCATTTTTGGACAAAGGATATATGAAGAAGCAGCATGGTGGCCAACAGGACATGCTCAAGACGGTACCTCCTCTTCTGTGATGGGAATACTGCCCACATTAATGTACCTTTGTTTCCCCAATGAAAGGCCCATTATTTCTTAGTTTGAGGAGAAAACTTGGAGAATTGGACTAAGTGTTCTTATTAGACACAAGTAACATACCTTCCTTGCCCTATAGTCCCCTAGTTGGGCTTACTGGCATTTCACTCCAAGGGTGAACTTACTATGTCCTATTACAGCTCCATTTATTCAGAGACTGCAAAAATTGTCAAATTTTTATCAAGATACAAAATAAATGTTGAAGAGACAATAACTTTGTCATATTTTCAGTGTACGTGTGTATATGTTTGTGTATGTATGAGCATGTGTGAGCATATGTGAGCATGTGTGAGCATGTGTGAGCATCTGTGAGCATGTATGAATATGTGTGAACATGTGTGAGCCTGTATGAGCATGTATAAATCAGAGGTCAATATCACATTGCTTCCTCTATTGTTCTCCACCATGGTTTTTGAGACAGCTTTCCCACTGAACATAGAGCTCACCAGTTCAGCTGGACGGGCTGGCCAGTGGATTTCAAGGATCTTTTCCTCCTCAGAGCTGGGACTGTGGGTGGTGCTACCATGCCCTCCTTTTTACATGGATGCTGGGAACCCGAGTGCTAGTCCCCATGCTTGTGTATGACTGTACAACCCTACGAACTCAGCCACCTTTCAGGCACTGGCTTTGCCATTTTGGTTTCCATCACCTGGTGCCTGATGACCTGTGGTGCCACTTCATGAAGGTACCAGCCACCAGAGACCGGGTGATGCCCACTTCCCTTCCCCATCACTCCGTGTAGGCAGGGTCTGGAGAAGTAAAACCCAGGGAAGGCTCTGAGACTTACCTGGTTGACACTGAAACTCCGGGCCTTGTTAAATCCCTTGGGACTTTTAAACAACATAAGAAAAGGTGGCTTGTTTAAACTGCAGCCTCCCAGGGATGCATCCCTCTTGGTAGACTTGGTGGCCAAATCCAGGACTTCTGGACTCTGTGACAACCTAGAATGAGGATAAAATGAAAGCTTTAACACTCTCACTGTCATTCCTATAGGAGCACTCTCACTGTCATGGCTCCTATAGGAACATTGTCACTGTCAGGATTCCTACACAAACTTTCACCTCTTCAAGTCACATCTGCATGATAGAAGAGCTCTAGAAACTTCTATGGACTTCAAGTGTAACAGGGCTGAAATACTTGTTTGTTTGTTTGTTTTTTCTTGAAATTGGCATCATACATGAATATGGAAATCAAATTGCAGAGAGGGGAGTGGCAGATGTGGTATGGCACAGGAAGGATGTGGTTTAAGGGTAAGTTTGTGTAACTGCTATGCTCATGAGCAGAGGCTGCAGTTAAACTCCTCCATGTCTCCTCAGTTCCTCCCTTCCCTGCTCCAACCATGGGGCTACACGGTCAGAAGAGCTGCTTTATCCACTATGGTCAGGAGTGAAAGCTCTGGGCCTCATTTTGGCCCAGGACTTTCATGCCAGATTGGGGGCAGGGGTCAGAGGGATAATAGTGCCAGTTAGGGAAACTGCAAGTTTCAGCCTGAGGTTCCCAGCCAGAGCCAGGACCTCCCATGGCTACAGAGAAGGACTGGGGCCCTTATCTAATGTGTTCTGCATTAGAGATAGCATTTAAAACTTATATGAGTGGAATTCTGAATACCACTCTACTGAGAGTCTGTCCAGGACTGCATAGCCCCTTGAAATCCCTTTACTTAAAAGTCATGGGAACTAACCCAATCAAATGGGATGGATTAAAGTAAAACCAAACAGTGTGAATAATTTTTCAGGGCCATGATCATAAAGTTCATTTTCATTAGATCTTTTCCAAGCTCTAGGCTGCTAGGAGCTTGGGCTTGCTGGTTTGTAATGCACTTTAGAAATACTTGGAATGAAAGCCATTCATACCACTGGCAAATCTAATACAATAACTGGATAGGTATGATACTCTGTTGGTGGGTTGGCTCTTATTAATAACCACAGACAAAAAGATCCCCCACCTTTGGACAAAAACGTTGCTGATACAACCCTCGAAATAGCCGCCTCCCATGCTGAGAGACTGCTGGGCATTAGAGAAGCTGGCGAGCCTCTGATTCCTTCTCAGAACCTGGTCATCGATGAGAAGGCGCAGGCTGCAGACGGAGAGAAGCAAGACAAGGGTGAGACCTCTAGCAAATGACAACAGCAACAACAACAACACCCAGACTCGCTCTGAGGGAACAATCTACTGTCTTTGACTCAACTATGTTACCCAACAGGACTAGTCAAATCAGATGTATTTTTTAGAGTACGAAATATCTTCATATATTTTTACACATAATACTTTAGTTAAATAATAGAAATATCTGCTCAAGCAATTTTTAGAAGGCTTATTTAATTTTATTTTGTGTGTGTGTGTGTGTGTGTATGTGTGTGTGTGTGTGTGCCTTGACTGACAGTGCACCTCATACATGCCATGTCTGAGGAGCCAGAGATTCTCTGGAATTGAAGTGATGAAAGCTTGTAAGCTGTCATGTGGGCTCTAGGAACTGAACCTGGGTCCTCTCTAATCCCTGAACCTTCTCTCTAGCCCCTTAAGGAAGTTTTGCAACATGAATATATCAATATAGTTCACATTCATAGGAAGATACCAAACGGTCTGGTACCCCAACCCCCCTTTATGTTCATTGTATTTCCTAGCTTTCTTCCATCTCCCAGAATAACAAACATCCAGGATTCTAATTCAATTGATTTGTTTTTAAACTTATGGGCAGAAAGTCACAGGGAGCATTCTTATATGAGCCGTCTCTTTACAACATATTTGGAGGCGCATCTACACCATGCTACGTGCAGGTTTATAAGGTGCCTCACACAATTAGATGCACAGTCCATTTTGAATTTTTATCTCTCCACATACATCCAACCACTGATTTGATTTATTCAGGACACCGGTACAGAGCTAGGGAAATGCTAACTCAGAACAGCCAACTAGTGTCAGCATCAGGAACAGCTTCTCTGCAAAGCTGTGCAGGAGAACTCAGTTCAACAGACCCTGGCAGCCGAAGTAAACCACTCACCCTGAGGTGTCGCTTATTACAGATACGTGATGCAGTAAACCATCCATGTAGGTCCCTGGAGACTTGAAAATCAGGCTGCTGCTGTCCCTGGTGCTCAACGCAATGTGACCATCTTCCAGGGTGACCAGCAGGCTACTTGTCTGTAAGCATCCCAGAATGCACCATCAACAATTAATTTGCATTTAGCGATGACAAATGATCAAAACACAGTCAGGGCATTTTGACCCAAATGCTTTGACTTCACCATTTTGATCAAAAGATAGTTGTTAAATAGTTTGCATTCTTGTTAAAAATGTTATGCATATTACTTCAACATTGATGACTGTGTCAGTCTTTTTCTAGATCCTCTTTCATTCGGCCCATTTAATTTTCTAATCAGCTGTACAGAACGGTTTAAACCACATCTAATTTTCCCTATTTTTACTCTCATTTTGATGAAATTGTTTCTATCAGAATTCATTTTCTTCTGCAGGAGTTTTATGGATCCATTATCTTCAGGACTCTCCCCTATGTGCGGTTACAATGGCGACACCTTTTCTGTGATTTCCATGACTGTTTTATGTTCTACTCATTATTTCTAGGAAGCCCAATTTTCCATGCCAACTTGCTCTCATCCAAACACTAGCAAGATGTTTGACCCTTATAGTTAACGAGTAACTTCCTCATTTCACTTCCTTTCAGTCTTCTTTATCAAGTCTAATTTTTGAAGTTTTCCATACGATGTGGGTTCTTGGTGAACTTCTCACCTTCAGCAATTTGTCCAGTGCAGTTAGTGCCAGTGATGGCTACAGAAATGATGCTGTTTGCTGCTATTGAATGGGATAGACTGTGTTTCTTAACTAACAGTTTATGAACTTGAAAGCAATGTCCCTTAGACATTTCCCGAATCCCTCTACAGCACTGGGTTGCTCTAACTTGTTGCTAATCTAATCCTTACATCTGCTTTTGATCATTCTGTGGAATGTGAACTAGCAGTACTTACCTGTGACAGAAGAAAGAAGGACTAGAAATTAAAAGTGCTAGGTCAGGGCTGGGACATGGCTCAGTCAATAAAGTGCTAGGTCAGGGCTGGGACATGGCTCAGTCAATAAAGTGCTAGGTCAGGGCTGGGACATGGCTCAGTCAATAAGGTGCTAGGTCAGGGCTGGAACATGGCTCAGTCAATAAAGTACTTGTCACACAAGGACAAAGGTCTGGGCCTTCGTCCCACAAAGGGTTCAGAACCCAGAACCCACATAGAAAAAGCTGGGTACAATAGTGTATGCTTATAAGCCCAAGGTTGGGGAGGTAAAAACAGGAGGGTCTGCAGAGTCTGTTGCTTAGCTCAGCCTACTTGGGAGTTCCAGGCTGGAGAGAGACCTTGTCTCAAAGTAATGGTTCCTAAGGCATGCTCTATGAAGTATCCTTTGGTCTACACATTCAGAGAGAGAGAGAGAGAGAGAGAGAGAGACAGACAGACAGACAGACAGACAGACAGACACAGAGAGATACAGAGACAAAGAGACAGCAGAGACAGAGACAGATACAGAGAGATATAAAGAGTCAGAGAGAGACAGATAAAGAGACAGAGAGAGACAGGATAGAGGAGGGAGGGAATAAATGAACACTAGGTGAAAGTATCCAACTTGGATAGATGACCTCTACTGGCTTATGACACATGTCTCTTTAGAGATCATTTTAAAAAATTTACAAAGACTGGTAAACAAGATATCAGATGGCAAAAGACTTTGCTACGAGCATAGCCACAGAGCGAGCCACTGCCATCTTTTATATCTGATACCAAGTATCTGCTGGGATTGGCAACCAAGCCTAAAAAAACAAACCAAAAGCATTTTTATTTAAAAGTCCTGTTCTTCCTATCAGTGGATTTCTAAGCCGACTCTTACATCTTTGGGGCTGTAGAGGACATCTTCTTATGAAACAGAGTACCAGTGTCTGTCTCTGTCTCTCTGTCTGTCTGTCTCTGTCTCTCTCCCATTCTCTCTTGCTCTCTGTATGACTAATTTTTATACATACCTGTATAGTGGGTGTACACATATGTGGACAAACTGGTTGACTTCAGGTGTCTTACCTGACTGCTGTCTACCTTATATATGCCGACATGGTCTTACGGAACCTAGAGCTTGCCTTTTTGGTTAGTTCTGTCTCAGGAGACTGAGCCCCAGATTGCTGGGGGGGGGGTGTCATGTCTGCTTCCCTTGACCTGAGATTACAGGGAGGATGCCATGCCCACCGGCCTTCACGTGGTCACGGGGGATGCCAACGTCAATTCTCTGATTTGTACAGCGGGTACTTGACTTGCCAAGCCTTCTTCCCAGCCCAAGAGAGAATTTCTGTGGCTGCATATGAATAGAGAGCACAGGACCCTGCTTCTGCTAATTCTCCCACGGTAAATATTTTCTTTGGAGAAGCTGCTACAATAAAGGAACCTGAAGAACTTTCTCTGGAAGATGTAATCAAGAGGAAATAGCAAGGAGAAATCTTAATCTTTTCCTAAACTACATTATTACCTATAGCTGTTATAATTCTTTTTAACACATATCTGTAAAGAATGGAAATGATTGCTCAATACACACAAACCGAGCTCTATAGATTATAATGTGCCATCTAGCCAGATTTCTCTCAAGATCTTCCCAGGTAGAGAATTACTCATGCCAGAACTGTGATGGCAAATAAAGTCCCCAAATTCTGCTTCCTTCAAAATCTCTCTGCTGCTTTTGGCAGAAAGCTTGGAGCCAGGCTTTTGTCTTCCTAAGAACACACTATGTCTTACCCGTGTCTGATGGTTTAGTAGTGTTCCGCTGGGTTGAAAGGTCTGAAACCCAAAGGAGAGCTGGAAGCGGTCAGGTGAGGGCACGTCCAAGTTTGTAAAACTCATCTGTCCTCCTCTGGAGAACGAGGCGGTTCGCACAAGCTGAAACGCAAGCATAGAAATGACTGGCATTATAGTCACTTCCTGGATATCCAGATGTGGGCTCTCGAACTACACCCCTTCCCTGGAAATGACGACCACCATTAGTGCACCTCAGACTCCCTCTGTGCTTTGCCATGCGATCAGTAACGGAGCATCTGTAAGTTTCTGTGAGTATGGCTGGTAATCTTTACAAATACAGTGCTTGGAACCAGCTCAGCACAGTACCACGAGCCCCCTGGGACACGGTCCATCACAAAGTCCTGAATCCTGCTCACCTTCCAGTCTTCTGAGCACTTTTTGGTTACACCCACTGTATCATTCAACCTGACAACCCCACTGGTTTTCTTCAGATTCTTCATGCAGCCTTGGAAAGCAGGCGTCGAGATGTTAAACCTGAGGGTGGGATATAGAAAGGGGGACCTGTGAGGCTGGGCTCCCCTGAAATGCTGGCTTTCTGGTACTTCACAGTGGATAGGAAGTCTATGAGGAGGCTCGACACTGCAGGTTTTACAGAAACGTATTCTCAGAAATTTGAGGCTAGGAAGTGCTAAAAACTTTTAGGCTCTATTTTTCTATTCACCATGCGAACTCAGAAGAAATGGTCAGTTTTTAGTTTTATTAAATTCTAGAAAACACAGCTGATTTAATCCTTAGGTTTGAATTTATCTGCTACCTCCCAACCATGCTACGTGAGCACATCATCATTATGTGGATTAACTCCATAGATGCTCAGAGAACTTGGGATGAAGTTGGATGCAGGGATGAACACGCAGGTGTGTCAAGAGTTTGAGGAGTGGGTGAGGGCTGTGGGCTCTGGAGCTGAGCTCTCTGGGTTCAAGGTCTGTGTCTGGCTCACCAAGCAACTTTACTTCTCTGTGCCACTCTAGTATAAAATGCAGACCAGCTCTTCTGCATCCCGTGTCTGTCTGTCATGTGATTAACTTAATATCTGTAACACTCAAATGGCACTTAGGGAATCCCAAGGGCTCACTGCATGGCAGCAAGGCTGTCTATATACACACTCGCTGGCTATATCACCCTCTACACTGCTACCTCTACCTAATACTCTATTACCATTATCCCGCAATCTCTTCTGGCTGTGTGGTGTATACATGTACATGTGTGTACCCACATATTCCTGTGGGTGCGGGTTTGTACACATGCATTTTTGAGGCCTCCACCTCATTTTGAGACAAGGTCTCTCACTGAAACTGAGGCTCAGTAACACAGCTAGACTGGCTGGCTCCTTGACGGGATCCTCTTGCTTCTGACATCTACCACTAGGACTAGAGGTGCACACTGCTATTCCTAGCTTTCTTTTTTTCCCCTCATTTTTCTTTTTTTCTTTTTTAAAATTTATTCATTGTATGAGTGCTCTGCTGCATATAAATCTGCATGCCAGAAGAGGGTATCAGACTCCTTTCTAGATGGTTGTGAGCTACTGTGTGGTTGCTGGAAGTTGGACTCAGGACCTCTAGAAGAGCAGCCGGTACTCTTAACCACTGAGCCATCTCACCAGCCCCCTCATTCCTGGTTTTTTAATATGGGTGCTAGAGAACAGAACTCATAATCTCATGTTTGTTCAGTGAGCACTTTATGGAAGGCTCCGTTTTACCAGTTCCCACATGAGCAGTTTCTATCCAGATATTCCTATGTGGCATCCGGGCATACCCCTTTGACTTCACTTCCTAGCCTGTGTGGAGCTGGATTCATGGAAAGCGTTAATACACACAAACTGACTGAGGCAAAAATGAATGTTTCTTAATCAAATGATGTGCTAAGAAAATCCACTCCTGATTTCATTATAAATCCCTAAGGTAGCTTCATTTATCTAAATGGGAAGGTGTGTGCCTTTATTCTAGTCTAGTTCATTATAAACAGCAGACTGACAAGGGGCATATATAAAATTAAATTTCATTAAAAGGAAATGCACATCTTTGTTGGCCTTGTGGCTTAATTACTTTATAAAGACAGCTTGCACCTTGGGAGAGGAAGGAAGTCTGTTTCAAGTTCTGGGGCTGGTGTCTTTATGAATATGTTCCTACTCACTGTTGTGGGCCATCTGAGGGTCTAGACTCACACATTCTCTCCAGGATTCGAGGTCTGAACTTACTCGCTAGAGGAACCTAATCATGTCGGGGCAGGTCAATGACTTAAGTCAGTGACTCCTGCACGGGGGTGGATGCTCACACTCTGGGCCTTCCTGCCCACAGAAGCCTATCCACTGCTGGGGTCTGCAGACCCGAGGGAGCAAGAAGAGCAGAGAGTGATTCTGAACAGTTTGTCAGGTCCCAGGCTGACTGTCACTGTGCCAGGGGCTTTGCCGTCATGGTTTATGGTGAATTCAAGAGAAAATGTCCTGCTTCATGTCAGGCCCTCTGGACTCTCAGGAAGGACTTGTAGATTGGATGAACAGACACGTGATCCCTGATTATGATCTCAAGTCATTCAGAGATCTGGGTCCTCATTCCCAGAAGACTGAGAGAGGGGAAGAGTCACCCACAGACTCCACAGAGCAAAGCTGTTCCACGTAGACATGGCTCCACTGTGTCTTGGGCCTATCAGCTGTGAACTCTCCTCGTCTCTTCGGGGCCCTTCCACTAAGCTAGGCTCCTTGGGAAGAGCGGTGTGACTCTCCCTGCAGAGTTCTTCTGAGGTCCTCTAAGCCACCCCATCCCAGTGAGCCACATCAGGGACAGTTGCAGGGGCTCACTGGATGACCAAATGCCTTACCAGACAGCTAAGGCAGGCCAGGCACAGATATACATTGCTTAGCATTTAATTTCTGAAGAAACAAAGGTCAGGTAAATATTTTTATGGCCTTATGTCCCCTTTGCTTATTTCTCTGCTCTTGTGATTTTAATTAAAACTAAGAAAAACATATAAGCTTATCTAGAAAGCGGGAGGGAGGTGGGGGTAGCCTCTTGTTTGGAAGCATAAGTCAGATTACCAGGAAAACTAACTCTCACACAGACATTCTCTCCCTTCATCCCACTCCTTCTTCTCTCTGCATGCATGTTCTTATTCCACATGTGTCTATGGATTTCTTTAATGGGTAAAGCAGTAGCCCCAATTCTGACCCTTATCTGCTCAGCTGGATTGTGTGGTTGCTGTCCTCCTTGAGTGACAAGGAGGGATAGTGAGTTGCCACACACTTCATCCAACTCCCCGCATTTTGGATAGCCAGTCCCAATATTCAATTTTCACAATCCATTTTTCTTTTATGACTACATTGTTAGTATTGCAAAGTTTACTGTTTGGGCTAATATTAAACATGGGAGTCTAGACGTATTGGTAGCAACCCTGGCCAGCAGAAGACATGTTCTGCTCTGATAAAAATGCAGCGCATCAGCTTGGCAACATAGCTTGGTGGCTAAGGGCTCCTGTCAAGCCTGACAGCCGGAGCGAGCTTGATGCCCAGGACCCAGAGGATGGAAAGACAGGACCACACCCCACAAGCGGTCCTCTGATCACCATGCAAGCAGTGGCTCCTTCCACAAACACAAACCCTACAACTTCATCTTACCTTTCTCTGATTGCAATTGGAATTCCTCCCAGATAATATGTGCTGAAATCAAATATCTCCCCTTCAATTATTATACTGTGTTTATTCATATTTATCAGCATGCGCTTTTGAGATTTTCCAATTGAGATTAAAATCTGAAATGAATAGGAAACAAAGCACCTAGTGACAAGACACAAACCTATTTGAAGTATCTCAGAGTAACTGCAGCATTGTTTTCCTGTGAACTTGTTTGTATACATAGCAGACGACTGCCCAGTAGCAATGTGTGGTAAAAGTTTGATACTTGCTACATCCACTCCATAGTGACATGTGTGACAGGACTAGAAACCTGGACGCAGTCCTGAAGCGAAAAGTTCACGGAAACTTAGTCTTCTGGAACTGTGGCATCCCATATAACAAATGCTCCAAACTTGTCCTTGCGAATGGATCTGTGTGCTTTCTTTCAGTATTGTTTTATTATAGGTGTCTCCAAGCAATGACTTGCCAAATACCTAAGCAAAATCAAACTTTGCTTCCTGACCTCCACCAATGCCCTAGGTAGTCCTTGAGCCGACTCTGGACTTGGAATTCACTAAGAATGTTTCCTATTCAGTGACATTCAGAATTGCCTCTANTATTGTAAGAGAGATAGTGAAAGAAATCAGGCATTACTATCTACTACATAGAGTTAGAAATCTCAGGGCAAGCTTAGCAAAGTAAGTTTAGAATTCTTATTATAGTTATGTATGGCAGACTAATTACTTATTAGTAGAAAGTCCCCCCATACTATCACTTAGAATAAAAGCCGAGTCGCTCCTATATACAGGAATTTACAATGGTTTAGGAAGTAGATTGGGCTGTGGTTTTAGAGTATTGCATTATTCATGAGAAGGTTAGCTAGAGTGAAACTCCCTAATTAGAACCATGACTTGGGTGTGAAAGCCCTTGCCCCGGGAGTGTAAAGACCTTACACCTGGCTTCTAAGACTATAGCTGACCTTAGATAGAGCTGACTTTGTCTCAGTTGTTTTATTGCCCAGTTCCTGCCAGTCTTTATGTTTGCATTCCTCTGTTTTGTGTTAGAGTCATTAAGCATCCGGTAACCTCATTGTACTTTGCCAATGTGTCACCTAACTTCCCTATTTTCTTCTGTATTAAAAGTCTGGTGCTCAATTTGACATTATATTCAGATATAGCACACTCCCTAGTGTCCATATTTGTTTGTCATCTCTTGACAACTCTTTGCCCACCTGTCCGGAACCCTGATTTCTCCCGCGGATTGAGGGGGGCCCGACTGAGCCCGGTCTGTGGCAGATACTAAAACATCTGTGTGCATCTGCATGTCTGTGTGCATGTCATGTGTCTCCAGGGGCCAGAAAACATCATGGGTGTTGCTTCTTGGCCATCGTTGACCTTTGATTTGAGATGAGCACCAGGGACCTGCCTGCCTTTGTGTCATCCTTACTCCAGGGACAATAGGTCTACCACACCTAGCTTTTTCTACTTAGCTTCCGAGAAGCTCTGAGCACAATCAGAGTCATCTCCCCAAGTTATTAAAACAGTGGTTCTCAGCTGTGACTTGCTACCCCTTTACCCTGTAGCTTAAGAAGGCTGAGAACTTCTGCCCTAAACATCTTAGTAGAAATGGTCTTACTGTAATAGAAATGTTCTCATTTGAAATTTATCACAGTTTACATAATTTACATATGCTATATATTTTTTATATTTCATGCCTACATGTTCAGAATTGTAAAGGGCACACCCACAGTTGATAAGTTTACCTTGTAATAGGGTTTGTGTGTCATTTTGCCTATTTGGGGGGAGGGGGCACTAATTTCACTTTAAAGGTTCACTGACTTCTAAAAATTCAAATAAACAGACTTCATACCGTGTGATCTCTCCCATTGTTGATGGTGTCTCGAATCCCTTTCTCTTTGGGTGGCTCTGAATTTAGTTTGTATTTTACCATGAGATTGCCGTCTTCTATATTCAGAGATATGAAGTTATCCTAGAGAATGGGAAAAGGCAGATTACCAGAAGGCCTGGCTGAAGAGGAGGACATTTCTGCCCTCCAGTGATCCTTGATGCTCTTGCTGCCATTGGTTTCAGGTGCCTCCTGAGTTAACAGGGAGGTGAGGGAGAGCCCATGCTCAAGAGACAGACAGACAGACAATGACTGACTACCATTAGCAATGTGACATAGCACAGTGCCCGGCACTCAGGACAAACTCTGTCACACCGGCCAGCATCCTGATTTTGCTTTATCACAACCAGAACCAGAGAGCCACACGTGGAGTCATTTCCTCCCTTCTCTCTAACCAGTCTAATCGAACACTGGGATTTCTCCTTAACTGTCTCATGCCACAACCTCAGCCATATTGCCCTACTCCAGTGGTCCTCCCCTGTTCTCCTGCATGGCCCTCCCCTGTTCTCCTGCAGTGGCCTTCTCCTGTTCTCCTGCAGTGGTCCTCCCTGATCTCCACAGATCACCTGCCACCATGCTGCCAGGGCAGCCTTCTGCAATTGCCAGTGAGCACACTAACTTCCTTTGTTCACAGGAAGAACTCAGCCCCCCCCCCCAGCAGATGCTCTGAAGCACTGGACACCTCTTCACTTTGCTTCTCATCATGCCTCACTGGCCACACCCTAACCACATCGGCCACCTTTTATCCCTGCATGTTCTCATGACCAGGCCTTTCTGCCCCCTGTCCCTGCTGGATCCTCTTCCAGTGTCACCTTCTCCATGTTCATCAGGTTTCAGAGGAGGGATCTTCTACTTGAGGCTCTGCCATCGAACTTCTCCATTTCCACACTACACTACACTACACTACACTACACTACACTACACTACACTGATTGGCAGTGCACCTCTGTGGAATACCAGCATTCCCCTCTAGAGGGCAGGCTCTGGCTCATCCCAGTCAGCATTGTCTCTTGGCCATGGAGTAAGTAGTTGCTGTGACCACTGAATTCCCCATGATAAGAACTCTGTGATATCCAGGGCTTGAGTCTTCATCCAGAAGGCTGTTAGTGTGAATTCTAAAGCCTTGCCCTGGAGAGGCATCCACGTTTGAGCCAGGTAGCAGTAGCAACATGAATCTCATGAGCAGAGGCTCTAATGACTCTTACACAATGGCGTTACGCACTTTCCTCCAGACTACACACTATTTCTGGTTCTTAGTTTCCACAGACTTCAAAATGGAAAACAAGTTGAGCATTCCCCAGACTCCAAATTCAAAATGGGAATGCTTCAAAATCTAAAACAGTTTGTTCAAGTGTCAGCCCAGCACCACAGTGCTGATAGTTTAGGATACGCAAGCCTTCTTTTGTGTATAAAATTGTTAAAAGTGCATTCCATGCAATTACCTCTATAAATGTACACAGTGTACATTTATAAAGCACACATGGAGTTCATATTAGACATAGGTCCTATGATGGTTAGTGTTAATTCAACTTGGCAGAGCCTAGAATCACCTTGGAAGAGTGTCTCAATGAGGGCCTGACTGTCCACATTGATTTGGCCTTTGGACACATCTGTAGGGTTGTCTTTATTGGCTTAACTGGTGTGGACAACCCAGCCTGTACCTGGGCAGTAGCTTGCCTGGTATTGGGCCCTGAACTGTGCAAGAGTAGAGAAAGCTAGCTGAGCACTGTGTATCCTCAGGATTTCTCATTATACATACGCAAATATTCCAAAATGGAAACAATCCAAATGTGGAACACTGCACATCCCAAGCATTTTGGAAAAAAAGAGGCCTTTCTTCCACTTGAACCAAGGAGACCTTGTTTTGGAATCCATTTGCCTTGGCCTGGAGGTGCTTCCTGCCCAGCTCTCTCCAGCCTCCAGGCTAACTGGCACCCTCTCAAACCATCAGAGCTAAGGGACCAGACCAACCTCAGAAGGAAAAGTAGAGGAAGCCTTTGCTCCTACCTGGCAGGCAGAGGTTTGGTAAATCCTCAAGCCACACATCCCATACGCTGACTATGCCTCTGGGATAGTTTTCTGGAACTCTGCTTGTGAGAGCAACTATGCAGATTTGTTCTGGAGGTCAATCCAACAAAGACCCAATGCAGAAGAACCAGAACAAACTTCATACCCACTCTCCCTGAACCAATGGAGGGCACTGGCAGTCGTGTTGCATATGACCATGACTGCACATGACAATCAATGACTGTCTGCTCCTAGCCTAAGTAACTAAGAGTGGCCCTCTGATATCAATGGATTGATTATATGGTAGTTCTATGGTTTTGTTTTTGTTTTGAGACACCTCCACAGTGATTTCCAAAGTTGGCTGTGCTTGTTTATTCTTCTACTACCAGGATTTAAGGACCCCTTTTGCTACATCCATACCGGCTTCTGTTATCATTTGTATTCCCAAGGGTGGCCGTTCTGATAGAAATGATGGAATCCTGTAGTTCACTGCACCAATGCAGAAGCGATCTGATGGCTATAAAGATCCTGATCCAAAGCCCATGGCTTGGACAGTCAACTTTATTATCACTTTTTCTTATAATACATTATTTTGCTAAATGCTCATATCTGCGTTCTATAGCCATAGACCTAGGTGCTCTCAGCCTTGGTTAGAGAAGCATTTTGCCAAGGCTGATAATACAGTACTAGTCAAAGTGTTAAGAACAAGGGATAAAAGGATCAGTTCTCTTAACCACCACCTACTACTAAGTACCAAGGGTCAGGGATCATCTATGTCAAATTTACAACATGGGTGGGGGAGGTGCTCTCCCTCCCTTACTGAGTAGAGATTGGCAGCTGGTGGCTGCTATGGGAAGGAGCTTCCTTTGAATGTGTGGCCTTGGCAGATTTCCCATAATCCACTGGATGGCTCCATAGATGTAGGCAGCACTAGTTGGACTTAGCAAGTTATTAAGAAAAAACCCCAGGAAGTTAGGAAGGAACCATTTAAGGGGTTTGAAGGAGGTAGAAAGGAAAAATGGGGTAATGGATATGATCATATTTCACTCTACACCGTATAAAGAAAAATATTAAAGATAAAGAATGACCCACTGACTCAGGCTACTTCAAAGTATGGGAGCTTCTGTTGCCTTGGGAAGTCAGGCTGCAGGCTCATAAAGACACAGTCCCCACAGTCTGCCCTGAGCCAGATCAAGCCCATGGCTACAGGAACCCAGCCACCTAGATTTGGGGGATCCTAGGAAGCCTTCATTTGTTTTAAAACAGCTATTATCAGAGTCTAAGACCGACATGAGAACAGGCTAGGAGGGCCGTCCTGCCTCATCTGGGGATAAGTCTTCACATTCCTGATCCTCTGACCTTGTTAAAATTCACCCCAACAGAAAGAAAACATGACTGGCCAGCGTCACCCTGCTACAGCTTTCCATCTAAATGGGTTGTTTTCAAGAGCCCACTTACCCCCAAAATGCTAGATACACTGGATATACAAGTACTTTCTGGACATTTGGTGTGAGTTACCTGGTTTTCTGCGAAGAACAGTAAACCTCTGTCCACAGTAGTTTGGATGGTCTGTATGAAGTTTGGGAAGGGAGCATTTGGTTGAGTAGGAATGCGAGCATAGCCTGTACCTTCAAAGTAATTTTTGTCCGACTCTTCCTTTCTCCTGTCAATATCAACCCGATGTTATTGGTTAAACAGTGGAACAAAGAATACACAGGCACAATTTTGTAGGAAAAGGGGTAACTCTGTTAACATGTTTAGCCAGCCTTTCTTCTTCTTAAACCCTGCTTTGAAGAGATAGTTCAGTGGGTAAAGTATAAGAGCGAAACCCCAAGTTTTGATACTGAGAATTCAAATTAAAGATGAGCATGGTAGATCATAACTGTAACTTCAGTACTGAGGGGGACTAAAAGCCCTAGGTGTACCTAAGGGCTTTCTGGCCAGTCTCGTGAGTGCTAAGTTCAGAGAGAGACCCTGTCTCAAAACTAAGGTGGAAGTTATAGAGAAGAGGACCAGTGTCTACTTTTGGTTGCCACATACGCATACTTGGACGAATCTACCTGAGCACACACACATATGTTATACTATGCCCATGAGACACAGAGAGAGAGAGAGAGACAGACAGAAAGAGAGACACAGAGAGACAGATCAAAAGAGAAGAGACTGAGAGAATGAATGAGATGTTCTAGAATGAATGTTCTAGATATGTCTATTTAGGAGAAAGTGGTTAACTAGCTGAAATATTTAAATGTAAGAAATCATTAATTTTCAGTGTTACTGTCTCCTAAATATTAAATGTTTGCTCTTCTTAGATAGGAATATCCCAAGTCTTTTAAATGGTAGGAATGGCTACAAGCTCAAAAGAGCATGTTATAGTTTGAATAAGAACGGCTCCTATAGGCTCAAATATTTGAATGTTCAGTCATTAGGGAGCGATACTCTTAGGAGGCATGGTTTTGTTGAAGTGTGGTCTTGTTGGAGGAAGTGTGCCACTGGCAGTTGCTTTGGAGTTTCAAAAGCCCAAGTCAGGTCCAATGACTTTCTGTCTCTCTTCCCACTACCTTGTCTAGCACCATGTCTGCCCGTGTGCTTCCTATCATGACAATAATGGACTAAATCTCAAATATAAGCAAGTCCTAGTTAAATGCTTACTTTTATAAAAGTTGCTGTGGTCATGGTGTCTCTTCACAGCAATAGAACATTGACTAAGACAGAGCAATTTTCACATAGATTCAGAAGATAACATACCTAGAAAGTCACTCACTTTGTAGACTGCTGTAGTTTAAATTTTAATTGTATATCGATGTGCCTAAATAACCCAATATTGAGTATTTTTGTGGTAGGAGGCACCAAAAATTTAAGATTTGTTTTTTAAAATTACATTTTTATTATCATGCATTGTGTTATGAATGTAAGTGTACTACAGTGGTATATGTGGAGATCAGAGGACAACTTTGTGGAGTTGGTTTCCTCCTTCAACATTTACATGGACTCAAGGATCAAAACCAGGTCTTCAGGCTTGTCCAACCCATGGACCCACTTCACAGTCCCAAAGACTCATGCTGGTTTTTTTTTTTTTTTTTTTTTTTTTTTTTTTTTTTTTTTTTTTTTTGGTTTTTCAAGACAGGGTTTCTCTGTATATAGCCCAGGCCAACCTGGTCTACAGAGTGAGTTCCAGGACAGCCGAACTCGGAAATCTGCTTGCCTCTGCCTCCTGAGTGCTGGGATTAAAGGCATGCACCACCATGCCCGGGCAGACTCATACATTTAAAAGCTGAAAAAACTACCAACCTAATGCAGTATATAAACTAGGGCAAGATGCATGTTATTTAAATCTTTTTTTTTTGACTATCCTAAATTGTTTATTGGATATGAATTTTACAAATATCTTAAGGATGGGGTGTTTTGGGTGTTATCTGCATACACAGGGGAAGTGATACTGGCCCCAGGCAATGAATTGTAACATCAAGAACCTACCCACCACTACAAGGTGTCAGTACCATACGCCTCCAGCCCAGCCCTAGGGACAAAGTCCTCCAAGCTTCATTTACCTCCTACAAGGCTCTACTTCAGTGGTGTTGAGATTAAAAGTTGTCTTGAAATTGTACAAGCTTAGAACGTTTTCATTGAGGTCATCTAGTTCAATACAGCCTTTGTACGGAGGGAGCCTCAGTCTGCGTGGAAGCTGTGAGAGAGACAGACAAAGTTCCAGTGAGCTGAGCAGGAAGGGAAAGTGACCATGTAGTACCAAAACTTCCCCCAGTGAACTTAAGCATCTGAGTGGAGGAAGTGGTTCAGGGCTTTGACATTTAAGAGCTGTCTAAACTCAGGCTGGTCATTAATCTTCCCTGCCTGAGTGTGTTCATCTGAAAAATGGAGGTGATATTAATACTTATCAATGCAGTACATTAAATTAATGCTCTAAAGCTTAAAACACTGGACAAAGGAAGTACATCTTAGCTGTCACATCTGGGTGTGCTTTGAGAGTATATGGTTAATTTAGTTTTTGTATAGAATTAGTTAAGACGCAGACATGAAGTCATTATACCACATCAAAATTAAAGCATTCCACTTGGTGAGTCAACATTGATACTTACTTCAAAACCAGGTGGATAACCGCCGACGTAAAACACAGCATTCTCAGGATCCAAATTAAGGAGTGTGTTGCTACTGACGCTCTCCATGTCATAGACCCCAGGGGCTTTGGGTTTAGTAGATGTGGCTTCTTTGGTGTAATTAAGCTTGGCAAATTGATATATTCTGTTGAAAATTGGACCATAAAAATGTAGGAGAAAATGAAAGAATTCAAAGCCTATATGCTAAAAGCTGAGTAACGTGTTAGTGGGAGAGTTTGCTGAGGCTGGTAAAGTTCACAAACAGCAAGAGTCAGCTGGACTGTACCTCTGGAACTTCACCCGGTCCATAACTGCCTCCTGAGACTCACTCTCCGTCAGGACCTGATCTATCTGAACTTCAGCCTCTCGGTCCCCCAGGTTGTAGACACATGTCAGCTGACCGTCTACAACCGCCATGCCAATGTAGTCCTTGGAGGCCTAGAGACATAAAGTCCACCTTAGAAGTTGTTTCGTTCAAAGTGAAACAGTGTTGGAATTTCTTGAAGAAACTTTAAAACAGAGTTTAAGCATGAAGATTAAGACAGGGAAGTATTCAGACAGACAGACAGACAGATAGACAGACAAGAACTCAGAACCCTTAGATCTTTTCAAACTCTCAATGTCCACCCCCAGAGGATCCTAAATGTTTTACTAATGGGTCATTACAGAACATTTGAGTCTTGCCATATTTTAGATAATTTGACTTTGGCCCAGTTAGTACTTATCCTTCTCTTAGACTGAAGAAGCATATCAGAAGGAGGGACTAAGAACTAAAGTCAGCAAGTTCAGGATGAAGAATGGGGGTCATCGAGTTTAGGCTTTGTTTTGCTTCAGGCCTCATTTCTATGTGGACCCCACCCCTCCGACGTGGGGAGGCATCTGTGGCTGTGCCTTTCCAGGAAGAGAACAAGACACAGACCTGTGAGGAACAACCACTGTTAGTTCCTATAGATCTGGGAGAACGCACTGATCCTACTACCACTGTAAACATGTATGTGCTCACATGTACACATGTGTGCCTACATCTTAAGCCCATTGGGTAAGACTTCTCATCAGCAGCTCATATCCACGATGGACAGGAGGTCTCTCTAGGCACCTTCATAGCACGGAAGGGAGGGTGGTGGGTAGTGGAATTTGTTACTGTCTTTGTAGGACAAGCAAATAAATAGCAGTGGCACAGTTACATCACAAGTCTCAAGGTGGCACCCCCAAACCATTTTGTTAGTAAAGCAAGTAAATCTGTAATCCTTACATCCTTATTCCCAAGGTACATGACAAACATATCTTCAGTGCCTCCGTTCTCTCGTAAGTCGGGTCTTTGGAGAAATAAAGACAAAGATGTGTATCCTTTTAAATCTTCTAGGTCATTCGGCAGTCGGACTTCGACACCAGATTTACCATTGAACCTCATGGGAATTGCAACCTGTGAGGAAGAGTGAGATGGAAGAATGAGGAGTGGAACAACTGTGGAGTTCTGTGGCCATCACTACACCATCCCTCCACAGTGGCTTGTCCTGAGTTCTCTAGTAAGCATCAGGAAGAAGTAATGCCTCTTGGACCCAGGTTAGTTGTTGTGTTTTATATATATACACAAATGCATACATACACACACACACACACACACACACACACACACACATATATATATATATATATATACACACACACATATATATGTATACATATGCATACATACACACATATATACACATACATATACACACATATATACATACATACACACATGTGTGNGTGTGTGTGTGTGCGTGCATGTGTGTGCCTGCGTGCGCACATGTGCACATGTGTGTGTGTGACAAGTTTAAAGTTAACGCTGGCTCATTTGAAGCTCGTTTTGGAGACCAGGCTGGCCTCAACTCACAGTGATCTATTTGCCTCCCTCCCCAAGTGCTGGGATTAAAGGCTGTACCACCACACCCAAAGTGGACCCAGGTTGTAAATTTATGAAGTTTCCTGCAGAGATAACTTTATCTACTCTTAGTGTGAATTGGCTGAGGGCCATTAAGAAGTCAATTTAGTCTTCTGTGCAGCAATGGCAGTGCTGACAATGACAGTAACATTAATGGTAATTCCTACCGAAAAGGGATTTGTGCCAAGGAGTCAATGATCATGGGCCACTTAGGACGGTACTTCCATATGCTTAAATATAATATGTTAAGATATTTAGATATTTTCTTTGAGACAGGATTTATGTGGTCCAGGCTTGCCTCAGGCTCACCTGAGTTCCAGCTGAGCCAGGGTTAACTTTAACCAGGTCACACACAGATACACCCGGAATGGTTTCGAATCTGTGACCCTCCTGCTGGTTCCTCTTTTTAAAACATCACCACTTTTAAAACCGGAATTGCTTTCCAATGAGTGTGTTACACACCATGCCTGTATTTACTTCAGACATTCAGTCCCTAAAACTGCATGCACTGGCACTGAGGAGGTGGCTCAGTCAGTAAAGGACTTGTCATGTAAGCATGAGGACCTGAGTCTCGATCCCCAGGAGAAGGAGGAGCCCATGGGCTGCTGGCCAGGCAGTCTAAGATGAACACAAGCTCTACTTCAGGAAAGACTGTCTCAAAACATGAGGAGGAGAGCGAGAGATGAGGGCCTTTGGCCTCCACACACGTGAGTACATACAGCCATTAAGGCTGCGTACAGTGCATCTTTAGATACTCCACGATGGCTGCCCTACCCGGCTCTCCCACACTGATCTGTCATGAACCAATATATCTGTAACACTAAAATTACAGGAAAATGAAACAAACAAGGAATATGAAACAAGTCTACCAATCCCATGTGACTTAAAGCATCAAAGCTTCGCAAACATCACTTCCTAATATCACACTTAGATTTTATGAACTGTCAGCTCCAGTCATCCAGCAGCACGGGTCTGTGGGCTGAGACTGGGCGGGTTCAGTCTAAACCACAGAAGACAAATGTCCTCTAGCAAGCAAAAGAATGACAGTCTTGCAATGATACTCATGCTAACATATGCTCTGTCAAGCACTAAAGTATTTCCTGGAATCTCATACACGTGATGGGGAGGCCGGGCCCCTCACTCACTTTATGAGCTCATATCATAGCTCTCTTACCCACTCCCTCTCACCCATCTGCCGTCCAAGGAGACCCAATCATATTGTTGAGTCTCCTCTTGCCAAGCCTTCTGCTCTCTATCTCCTGGCGAACTCATCTGTGCTCTTTAAATTAAGAAGATAATGTGTGTGGGGTAAGAGCTGGAGGCTAGCTGCCTGCATTTGGCTCACACCTTAAGACAGGAGACAAAGCCAACAGCACTGTCCCTGCAGCCTCCTCTCCCCCACAGCCTCCTCTCCCCCATAGCCTCCTCTCCTCTGTAGCCTCCTCTCCCCCACAGCCTCCTCTTCCCCACAGCCTCCTCTCCCCCACAGCCTCCTCTCCTCCATAGCCTCCTCTCCCCACAGCCTCCTCTCCCCTATAGCCACTGCACTCTGGAGGTGGCATTGTATACAAATGCTCATGCAGGCTTCACTATTTGCACTATGTACGACTCATCCACAACCGCAGGTGTATCTGCTTACTTATCAGCTACAGTGGCTCTCTTTTCACATTTAGATGTTGTATCTGAATGTATATGATCAAACCTTTATCAAAATTGGCTTTGCTGAATACTATATTGTAGGTTGATCTGGGTGATGTGCATGAGTCTAGCTCATTAACACATAGTACTGTAAACAGTTGGCTTTTTGTTAAAAAAACAGTATATAAAGTTTATTGCAACTAGCATTCCTTGTATAGATGTGAGTGAATGGGTGTATGATGTATGGATGTGTGTATAGGTGTGTATATCTGGGTGTATATATGGATGTGGGTATGGGTGTGTATAGAAGTGTGGGTATGGGTGTTTGGGTATGGGTATGTGTAGAGGTGTGTATATGGGTGTGTCAGTATATGGGTGTGTGATATATAGGTGTGAGTATGGGTATGAATGTGTGTGTATGGGTGTGTGTGTATGTGTGTATGCAAGTACACATGCTTGAACATGAACAGAAGTCAGAGAGAATGTCAGATGTCCTGCTCTATAGCTCTTGTCTTATTTCCTTGAGAAAGGGTCCCTCTCTCAGCCTGGAGATTGGCTGGCAGCCATCCAGTCTGTGGCCCTCTTGTCTCTACCCCTGAAAGTGCTGGGGGCGCAGGCACAAACATCCTGTGTCTTCCATCCGCAACAAAGATGGACTCCAATACTTTCAAAATAAAATACTTTGTGGCACACAAAGGCGACCACAGACCCTTCCCTTGATTTTGCGATTGCAGATTGAAAAGTGAGACTGGAAAGAAACCCCTTCATCCTGCCTGTGTGAACTCCAAGCTGGAGACGCCTCAGCTGCCTGATGCAGCACAAAGTGAGGGGACAGAGGTCTTGCGCCCTTTTGAAAGGTGACAAAAGATTGTTAAACTTCATGTTTAAAATCAGAATTCAGAGAAGACAAACAACCAATTCTTGTATAAATAAAAGCCTTTCCTTTCCTGGTGAATACGGTAAGGAGTTCACCAGCAGCAGCAGCTAGGGCAAAATGGAACACCCACCTTGTTTGCAGCATCTCTGGCCTGCTGAATGAGCTCTCGGATTCGGTCCACATTGTCAGAGATGTTCCCCAGGGGCAGCAACTGTTGGTTGATACTGTCAATCTTGATAAAAAGATCAGGCAACTTCTTGGTTAATTTCTTTACTGTTGGTGAAATGAGAGAATGGAAATTTTAGACAGTACATTGAGAAAAGGTTAAAGACAGAATATTTGTTCTAGCAAGCCTAGAAGCAAGATGGACCATAACCTTAGGCAAGACTGTCCTAAATTCATTACAGATTTCTGTCATGATGTATCAAATTCTTTTCCTTGGTTATATGGAAAAATATTTCTTTTCTTATCCTTTGATAGCAATCATAACTTAATATACCATGATTAAGAATTCCCACTATGAGAGAGGGGGAGGAGGGAGGGAGGGAGGGAGAGAGGGAGAGAGAGAGAGAGAGAGAGAGAGAGAGAGAGAGAGAGAGAGAGCTCTGTAGGACTGGGGCTGGGGCGATGGCTTAGTTGGTAAAGTAACCACTCTGGAAGCTTGAGGAGTTCAATGAGAAACCCTGTCTCAGAAAATAAAGTGGAGGGAGAGGGGGAGATGGCTATGAGGGTGAATCACTTGTTGTTCAAGGATGATGGTCTGATTTTGAATGCCCAGAACCCACATAAAAAACCGAATGCAGTGCACCTGTCTATCAGAAGGTGGGGGCAGAGACAGGAGCCTTCAGAATCTCACAGGCCAGCTCGCATGGCATACACAGCAGTGAACAACAGACCCTGCCTCAAAACAAAGTGGAAGGCAAGAGCCAACACTCAAAGCTGTCCTAAGCATGCCTGTATACATGTATGTGTGTGTACTGTGCATGTGTGGGTGCGTGCTCATACACACACATACACATACATGCACACTTGCACACAAGCACATAACACTTTTTTTTTAAGAGACTGGAAGGACATAGACCATGGTGCAACACATCTTCAATCCTATCGCTTAGGGATCAGAGGCAGATAGATCTTTAAGTCATGGGGTAGCCTGATATACATATCAAGTCCAGGGCAGTTGTGGATATGTGGGGTATACATTGAGACCTTGTTCCAGGGAAAAAAAGAAAGAAGGTGGGGGGGGGAGGGAGAAAAAGGGAGAGAGAGAAAGGAAGGTGACTGACTGAAGAGTATATTTAACATGAACTTCTGGCCTCTACACTCACATACATACAAACACATACATATACATCGCACACACAAATACAAAATGAGACATCCTCCCTGGTATCTCTATTAGTACACCTGTGCTATTTAAATATATTACATGAAACTATTTTCTAATATCCTAATTGAGGTCAGAATTTACCAGAAAGGAACTGAAATGGATCAAATTCTTAGCAACAGAGAACACAGCTAAGACATCCTGACCTGAGTTATTGGCATCGATCAGAGCCTTGCTGAAGTCTTCGTGTCGTGCGCTCTCATAGCTGTCCTTAATCCTTCCCAAATCTGTCTGGATGGGGGTCAGCCCGTCCAGGACCTTGCTTGTTATTCCGTTGGCATTCCTGACGGCGCTCCTTGCACTGCTCACCACACTGTCAGTATCACCTAGTGCACACACAAGTAGCGGGGTGTAAAGAGATGATGCATTCTCCCCCAGAAACGATGGCCAGTGGTGCAGGGTGATGGCTACCTCTCCGTATCCCATGAAGATCATCTCGGGCAGCAGTGAGGTTGGCATCTAGGAGGTCCTTCTGAACTGATACGGTCTTCAGGGTTTTCTGTAGGCTGTCGAGAGCTGGACTGACTTCTAAAGGAAGGGAGGGAGGGAGAGAGAGAGAGGGAGGGAGGGAGGGAGGACACCAAGAAGCAATTACTTCTGGGTTTGTATCTTCCAACAGCATTTGTGGCCTCTGAAGTAGGCAGTGTCTGCAGACCATTGAGTTTACATGTTCCTTGGTCCCTACCCCACAGATGCTGTTGCAGTACTTAAGCCCACAGACATGGGCATCTCTGGTCACAGTGGCTGAAAAAGCAGCTTACCAGAGCCTTGTGGTGACTGGCTTCATAAAGGGACACACAAAGAAGGGGAGATGCAAAATAAACCAGGGGACAGCTGGACTTTCATTCTGGCCAAAGCAAAGCTTACTGAAAGAGTGTCTGCCTTGTTAACCGCTGTGCCCCAACATGCAGGGTTTGGCTTGTACTGGTTGGGACTTAGTACTGGGGCACACTTGTTCCATGAATAAATGTTTGAATGAGCAAATGAATGATACAAAAGGGGGTGACCTGCAGCCAAGACAGGACTGTTAAGGGGTGACTTACAGTCAATACCGCACTGTTCTTGGGAGAGTCTCTCACAAAGGACTCTGAGTGGATATTTGTTTCTGCTCCTGCAGAACAATGAATGTACCTGTCCTTGGGTTCTCACCAGAGATACTCAAAGGGACACACTAAAAATAAAGTGGTAAACAAAATGGTTCCGGTCCACATCCCAGCTCCTCCCGCAGCCACCTCAGGGATGTGGAAAGCTACCAGCCACGCCACGCTGGGCACGCAGGCCTCCTTAGGATTACAGGACTTTAGTTAACAACACAGTCAATACTCTTAAAACATTCATCCTGGACACGGCTGCATCTGTTACCCAGCACTGAAGAGGTAGAGACAGGAGGATTAGTATGGGGCCACGCTTGGGCCATGCTTGAGGACCTGAGTTCGATTCACAGCACCACGAAAAACAAGTATACAAGCAAACAACAGCATACCAACCCAACGGTAAAGAAGGTGGACATAGTTCAATAAAATCTTAATGTTGATTAATGGTTGCATGTTAGAACATACTTTTTCTGGGTTTTACTTCTTATGCATTTGATATTCAAAAACACATGTAGTAAAAAAAAAAAAAAAAAAGAAGAAGAAGAAGAAGAAGTAGTATAAATCCTTCAGAAGGGACTGAGAAATTGAGCAAAGACTGAGTCCAGATGCCCACCTGGCTGTGGCTTCCTGGAAGAGGCCATAAAAATTCAAGAGGCAGTATTTTCAAAGCCTGGGGCTTCCAGAGTTTCAGATGGATGGCTTCTATACCTGTGTCTCAAAGCTTCTGCTCCATGAGCTATACCTCCATGCTAAGGCAATTTAATTCTTTCTTATAAAGTATATAAGATGAAAAATTATCAAAGGTAAAATTGATGCTTAAAGTGTTCTCATGCCCCATGCTAGCAGCTATTATTTCTTGGTACTTTCAGTTGCTAAGATTTTAGGATCTAAGGCGCCTTGAAGCAGTTGCTGTAATGGTCTGGAGTAAATGGCTTCCCATGGCCATGATCACAGTATACTCCTAAGTCAGGCCAAGGAAGGCTGTCATTCTCCAGACATCATCTGTGTAAGGGCTGCGTCGAGTTCATGCATGGTGGATAGGGCTCGTAAGAATACTGGGTGAATGCGTTGACTGTGGAACTCAAAACCCACTTTTGCATCGGACCACGTGCCCACAGGTTGATTAAAGCCCCTGAGTGTCCCTGCCATCTGCCCCTCTTAATACCTTGCTGTAGCCTTTTCTGTGTCATCTTGGCTTCATTTAACAGTTCCTCGCTGTCAGCACTCAGGGTCTTAGCTCTTTTTGGAAGGTCTTCCTTTATCACTGTCTGTAAGCAAAACATTTATCAGCCTTAAGCAGACACTCTGCCTTGGGAAGTGCAGAGGAAGACTCTCCACCTTAGCCCTACATCCCGTATCTGTAATCTTTAAAGAAGGAGACCTGAGAGAGATGCATCATACACTGTTGTCTAATGATGTGGTTAGGACTCTAGGCAGACACCTGTGGTCAAGGAGCTGGGCTGAACTCTGACGACAGATGGCAAAGCCCATTTAAAGCCCCTGCAATCATTTAGTTGCCAAAGGCCTCCACAGACATGCCCAGATTTAAGCACTAAGAGAAAATGGAAGTCCAGTTGATTCCAAGAAAAAAATCTATCCTTTGGTAAATGCCAATTTTTAATTAAGGCATAAAAATGCTTTTGCAGGATAAAATATTTGTTTAGTTTCAAAACTGATATCAGTATATTTTCTATCTAGTTGTATAAATAAATTTTAAATCACACTCCTGATATAAGAGAGTCAGTAAATGCAGAAATGATCCATACCAAGACCAAACTCCAGTCTGGCACATATAACAAGCTCTTATTATTTTGAATAAATAATATTTTTAACACTGTCCCACATATGGGAGAGTAAGCAAATGAGCTGCCTCCAGAGGCAGCCCAGCAAGCTGCCAGTACAGCTCCAGGTACCCACTTGGAAAGCAGACTTGGAGGCACTGGTGGCCTTGCTGGCTGCATCCTCTGCTGCTCTGATGGCATTAAGGATGTTCTCATAGGCTGTGGCAGCGTCCACAGCACAACGCACCAGCTCATCCCCGCTGGTGTTTCTCTTTATCCTGGAAGATAACACAGGGAGGGTTAGGCCATCCAGCATCCTTTCACTGCTTGGGGCTGCCACCCCCAGTGACTGCATGGCATGTGCCATGCACTCAGTCTGAGAGAAAGACCTCATTTCTGGTTTTGACTGGGTCTGTGGGTTGTGGGTGGGGCTCTGGCCTTCGTCCAGCCCTCCTCCCTGCTCCAGGGTCCTAGCCAGCCCAGTGAATGGTTGATGCTTATGACATCAGACCTCTGCAGGCAGGCACTCACTCTTCCAGCTGCTTCGCCAGCTCCTGTAAAGACTGTGCATGCTTCTCTGCCCCCACCACCAGCTGTGCTTTGCCACCAGATCTGGAGAGTTCTTGCACTTTGTCACTCAGCTCCTGTCTTGCTCCATTTAAAGCAGCAGCTAAACTTTCATATTCCTATTTTTTCCAAATAAACAAACATAATAGAAATTCAAGGGATGAAAATGTATGCCATTTTCTTAAACTCCTTCACAAATGATGTTTCTAATGAGAAGTTATCTTTACTAAGTCATTTTATCGCATCAGCATCTCCTTAGTTACTTCAGATAGCGGCACTGCCAACAGTCTAAGTTTGCAGCCATCGCGGATGCCCTTCCTTCTAACGAGCACCCTCTTTATAAGGTTTATAAAACTGCTCTGTCATCAGCAAGGTGGGGCTCTTAGATGGAAAGGCTTCTGGGGATACAGAAACAGATACTGGGCAAGATTCTTATGCCCATCAGGCTAAGAAGACTGCCAAGCTTTTATCACGTCTTCAGTGTCTCCCATTAGGAAAGGCATGTTTGCTGTTCTTAAAATAGCATTGCAATACTTTTTTGTTGTTGTTGTTAAAAAAGATGACTTGATCATTGCAGGGAAATGAGGTAATGCAGATAGACTTAAAGAACCCCCAGCACTGATGCTCCCCGCCCAGTAGAGAGCTGCCATCCCTGTGCAGAGGGACATACTCAAGAAGAAACAGTTTAGCCCACTGCTTCCCTCCTGTCAATAACCGCTTGACTAGTGCGGATGTTTCTCTGCTACCTTCTGGCTTTTGTCCATCTGCTGCAGTAGATTGTTAGTCTGCAGCAGGGAGGAGTCTGCTGTGGCCAGGTACGTGGTGAAGTCATTCTTCAGGGAATCCATTTCTTTCATTTGTCTCTGGAGAGAACACAAGAGCACATGTGCACAGCTGCCATAGCACATTAGCAGAAAGCACAGACAGCTTTACAGGACAACAGCAAATACGTCACAGTAAAAAATGGTTTCCTGAGGCTGACAACAGCCTAGCCTGATACAAATGATGGAGCCAGAAGTCTCACTACGTGTTGCTGTGTTACCGTAGTATCCTCTGTTACCGTGGCTGAAGACACCTCAGACACCCAGCTGACTCCACCAGTGAGGAGAGAACAGAACATAGATTTTAACTAAATAAATTAAATAGGGCCAGTAGCCTCTCGGCACACCAGTCGCAGGGAGCATGCAGGAGGCACGTGAGTAAGAGATGGCACAGTCAGAGCAGCCCTGAGAGTGGAATGTGTCACCCACTCAGGAGACACGGATTTACATTTGTCAGCTCGCTCCTCTTTTTCCCCCTCTTTCCTCTTCCCTTCCTCCTTCCCTCTCTTCCCTTCCTCTCTCTCCCCATCTCTTTTGCAAAGCACAAAGCTCACTGAGAAGGAGCAGCGAGAGGATTAACAAGATTCATTAATTCTTAAATTAATTGTGCGGCTTTGCTTTATTTTTTAATATCTATTTATTTATTTTATGTATATGAGTACATTGTTACTATCTTCAGACACACCAGAAGAGGGCATCAGATCCCATTACAGATGGCTGTGAACCACCAAATGAATTCTCATTACATGTGGTTGCTGGGAATTGAACTCAGGACCTCTGGAAGAGCAGTCAGTTCTCTTAACCACTGAGCCATCTCTCCAGCCACCTACCTCCTGAAGGTGGGTTTTGGAACCAATCTGTGTTATTCAATTCCATTCTGTCATCGGACAACCCTTTACAGGTTTTTTGCTGTTGTTTTAGTGTAGGATATTCACTATCAAAAATATAAACTATATGGCTGGGGGTATTGGCTTGATATTAAAACAGTCATCTAACATTAAGGCCATGGGCCTGATTCAAAATGCCAAAAAGAAAGTGTCTGTCTGTCCGTCTGTCTACCTACCTACCTACCTATCATGTGTGTGTGTCATTATGTGTGTGTTGAAATGTTAAGTTCTACCTTATTCTGCAAGTATAATGGCATGTGACCTATGCTTCAGCCTCTTCCTTATAAAAAGGTAGATAGTTGTTTCAAGTGCCAGTATTGGTGACTATTATAATATCTGACACAAAATGTTACTGAAAACATCGGAAACACATTGAATTAATTCTGACCTAACGAATGTCTCATCTACTCAGCAGAATTTATTCCTCAGTAACTCTCTAACCATGGGCAGGCTGTGGCAGTTTGTGGGCTCTCTCTCTCTGTGGTTTCAGAATCTTCTAGTAGCAGTGGAGCAAAATGACTCCAGTCCTGCACTTAATGCCTCACACCTGTTTGATCAGGGTCTGAGGTAGAATAACTCGACAGGTCACACTCCCAGTTCCCTTCATCCCAACCATTAATTCAAGCAGGAAGCTCCTGCCTGTGGCTCACCTGGATGGCTCCTAGGACCCCCTCATTTTCATGGTTGAGGCCAGTGGCCTGCTTTGCCTGGGCAGCTGCCTCCTGGAGGATGGACCGCAGGTCCTGAAGTTTGGCCTCATAATCATTTAAGGAGTCCCGAATATTCTTTAGCAGTCCGTTGTTCTCCACCTGGTGGGATTCCAGCCAGGTCCTGATCCGGTGCAGTACTGCAACACACAATTTATGATCTTTTCTTAAGAAATGAGTTTAGTGAAGCCTGGGGCCCAGAACTACAGAAGGAAAGCTGAATTCTTGCTTAGCCCATTATCGTTCCCCGGAGCCTTAGACGGAACAAGAAGGGAAAGCACTACTTATGTAGATCTATCATGTGCATCCGTGAACTGCCTTGTTTGGCTGTCCTAAGTACCCGAGAGCAGCAGCTGTCATTCTCGTGTGACTGATGACAAGACTGTAAATAGCGCTTGGAAGGCTGACGTTGGAAGATTCAGACCAGCCTGGGCTAAAGTGTGAGATTTCGCCTCAGAGGGGAAAAAAAGGTGTGTATGGGGGGGGGGGGGGAGAGGAGGGTATGACACAAATATTTGAAGTTTAGAATTATATTTTGGGTGTTTACACCGTGGTAAGATTTTATGCCTCTTGGAAGCAATGGAGAAAAGTCTTGGCTGCAGGGGCGGAAGGGAAGCCCCGTTCCCAGTGCGCAGTCTCTAACAGCAAGGTTTGCTGACTTGAGACGTTCCTCCCTCTGCGCGCTTCTCCAGATCACACTTCAAGCTAATAAGGGTGGACGTGGGAATCCTGGCCGGGCCTTACAGAGCTGGGCTTCCATTTTCTCGGCCTCCGCTTCTTGGAGGTGCTTTTTAAAGTCTCGGCTTCGCAGGTCTCGCATCATGCGTTGAGCTTCGGCCAGCTGCCTGGACCAGTCGCCCACTGGCAAGTCCGTGCCTTCTCCACCTGGCCTAGCCATCTGCTTCAGGAGAACTGGAAAACATCAAGGAGCTTATTAAACCGAGGGCTCTGGAGGCTCTGTGGAGAACCCTGTTCATCTTTTAAGTGTCACTGTGGGATCTTCTTTTATAGTGCTGAGCTCTCAAAAATATGTAACAAAGGTTATGCAATAAAGGTTTTAATTGGACTGGGGAACTTTTCTTACTGTGCACATTCTGAACGATGTTTTTAATCTTCATGTCCAATTCTTTGGCACTTTGGATTGTCTGATCAATGTTGTTATATAATGTTTGTGCTTTTCTGGAATTGACCTGCGCCTACATGAAAAAAATAAACTCATGATCAGTGAATTAGATTAAAAAGGAAAATGAAACTGAAAAGATCCTCCAAGGAAGAAAATGTTAAGGTAATTGACTTAGTACATCACCTTTTCTTGCAGAGTTTCAAATTCCCGGTTCAAATGACTCAGTTCTTTTTCCAGGCCATCCATTTTGGACCCATGACTTGAGATGGCAGAACGGAAGCCAAGCAGCTGGTTCTGAAAGCAGATACAGAGAGAAACCTCATTTTGGAGCAAACTCTGCCAGGGCAGCTAAGTGTCCTTCAACAAGACCAATGCTGGATTCCCGGGGTGGGGGGGTGGGGGTGCGAGGGTGGAAACACTGTGTTCTCTGAAATAAGACAAGTCTACTTTCTGATGTAAATTAAGGTACAGTCTCAAAATAAAGTTGGCCCTCTTTCCACTACCACCACAATCAACTTAATCATTACCTAAGACAATTGGTTGTAAAATAAAAAGCTTCTTTTGGCTACAGCTTTAGAGGTGTCGGATTTGCCCAGCTTTAGGTGCCCTGGGGGTCAGCACTTGATGGTAGAAGCACAATGTGAGCCAGGGAATGGAACCTAGGCAGGAGAGGGGCTGGGCTACCACAAAGACCCACCCCCCCACCCCCCCACACCCCCGAAAACACGCACCCAATCATCCACCTTCACCTCTTACATTTCCTACCATTCACCAAAAGCTACACACCAGGAAATAGCCCTCAGAGCCTAGGCACTGGGCAGACAGGGGCTGGGGGGGCTAGCATTAAAGACCCAAACTAGAGCAAATCCACAAGACAAGAGATTTTTTTTTTACTTGAATTAGCATCCTTGCCCTCAAACAGAAAACAGTACTTTTACCCAATATATCTATTTTCAGATTATAAAATATACTTACTTTTTAAAATCTGTACTTATCCTGATATAAAAAGCAGTAATATAGCTAATTGTACTGAAAACAACAACAAAAAGCCCAACAAAACCCTTAAATTCAAAGACTCCAGTTCTAGCATCTGTGTGGAGAAGTTCAGGGCAGCTTAGCACCACATCATTAAAGCAACTAACTCACGAAGCTTCCTTTTCTTTTATAACAGCAAACGCTTTTTTCTTCATCTTCTCTATATTAAACCTATAAACCATGGCATCAAATCCCTTAAGGGATGAAAAGGAGCTGTTCGTCCAGAATTACCTTTAACTCTCTCTATACTCAGACAGAGCCACTGGCATCAGCTCATTCCAGATGCACTCTTGAGGCTTTACCCAAAGCCTCTTTCACCATGTCTAGTCTTGGCTTGACCTCAAGTCTTGTACTTGAGTAAGCAGAGCTCCTTCTGTCTATGGTTTTCCACTGGGTCTCTCATCTCTGTGTTTTACTTGATTTCTAGTGAGAGCCCTTCATCTCATTTCTTTTCTTCCAATGGATGCTGCTCTTTTAAGAATCATTCCAACTGTTCATTTCTCTAATGTGCTGTCATTTCTGACTGACTGCATTCTGATTGATGTGGCTGCTGAATGCTGGCAGGCTCGTGCAGTCGTTGGGAGTTCCTCCTCCACCCCTCGCCCTTTGTCATCTCCAGTGACCTCATAACAATTGCAGTCCCCACTCAAAATCCTGCTCCCTGAGTCTAAGACTCAGGACTTGTGGTACACTGTGACAATGTAGAGGGTGTTGTTGTCCAGCACGGTTCCAGGATGACGGAGTTTCCATGGCCTGCCTCTTTTCTCCTGTGGCCAGCAGTAAGTACTGGACAGTTTCCGGGCTCTGTGTTCAGCCTTCATCAATGGGAAGAGTAACCCCCACTATCACTTGAAAGAGCTTGACTCGGACCCACGGCCCCAGCACTTCTTAGAGTACCCTCTTAGCCCCGCATTTCCAAGGACACTGAGAATGCTGACCCAGATGGACTATATCCCAACTCTGGAACAAACTTCAACATTTGGTCAAAGGCATTAGGTTCTTACATAGTTTGCTTCTGACCACAAAAAGATTTAAGTTAGACATCAATACTAGAAGGTCATCCAAACAATCTGATCGGGAAATGAAGCAATATATTTCTAATTATTCATGGGTTATTCATCTTTCACAGGAAAATAGGAAAATGTTTTGAGTTGAATGTGAATGAAAACACAGTACCATAAAGTCTGTGGGATACAGCAGAGGTAGTATTAAGGGAAGCATTTCTTTACAACATTAAATGCTTATGTTAGTAACAAGAAACGTTTAAATCTGTAAAGTGAACTTTAACCATAAGAAACTAGATAATGAATAGCAAATTATTTTATAGAATGTAGAAAGAAAAACAAAAATACATGGGTAAGAGTGGCAATCAGATCAGTTTGATACTATGTCCATTTAGCAGAACAGAGGAGCAGGTGCACCCTTGAGTCATGTGAGCTCCCCAGTCTGGCTCTTGGCTAACTTACCATAGCAGCCATGTCTCCTCCCACTTGATATTTGTGCACTACTGCAGCCATGGACCCATCTTACCATGCTGATCAATACTGTGGTTTGTAAGGCTTACAGCTGGGTAAGATAGCTAATGACATTTCTCCACAGTAGCCTGCAGAGAACCTTCCAGAACTGTGAGAGCTACTCAGCAGGGAGCAGGCTTCCTGGTCAGTTAACCTGATGTCTCTGCGACCTGAACAAAGCTGTATTTCTTAACAGAAAAATTAGGGCAGCTCTTAGACCTCATCGGAGAAGTTCCTTTGTGCAATGGTTGGTGGTTAATGTAGAAACTCACAACTGGTCACAGTGCAGAGAATAAGTGCCAGTTGAATACTTGACACAACTGGGATGTCTGTATCACTGCATTCCCCCAGGTCTTAGGGACCACTGTGGAAGAGGGGGAATGGAAGTCTGTAAGAGCCAGAGTCAGGAAGGATCAGACTGAAACTATCTTCAGGATATGTCAGGACCATCACACTCCTGAACTCACAGCACTTGTGGCTATCTGCATAAGATCAAGACAGATCAAGACAGATCAAGCCAGTCAACACTTGAGCGTGGAGGGGGGAGGGCCTCAGGAGGAGATGTTGATAGTCGATGGCTTCCAGAGCAGGGAGAGTGCATTTTATTTGAGGATGTGACTCTGAGTAAGTCTACTGCATACTCCAGAGTAGCACACACTGGCATCAACTGGTTAGTTGTTTTAAACAAAATAGGACATGAAGTTCCGGGCCATGGGAAGATGGGCATGGACCCTGAAGGAATGAAGAGGATCAATATGATCCAAATTCACTCCAGGACATTCTTAGAGTAAGTAAAATATCAAAATAGTAGTAATAAAGTCTTCTGCCTTGACTGATAAAAGAGAAGAAATCAGAAATTTTGAAAACAGAAAAATTGATGAGCTAGTAAAAAACCAATAAAATAAATAGTTGAGAAAGACACCAGTAAAAGATACCAACAGCAGGAATGGGGGTTGGGGGGCAGCATTGAAGATTTAACAGATTTTAAAGGAACAGGAGATGACCTCTGAACAATTTGGAGTGAATACATTTGGTCATTTGGGTGGAATGGACCCATTATTTGAAAGGGATCCACAGCCAACTCTTACTCATGAAGAAATACATGAACTACAGAGTCTAATGCCATTTGTAAAATTTGAACATACTGATTATTAGAAACCAAACCATTTAAGGACCACATTGACTTACATACTTCCCTAGAAAGTTCCAGCAACTGTTTTAAGAGGAATTATACTAGCTTTGACTAAGGCTGTGCTTGAATCTCCTGAATGCAAGTCACAGAAATGAACACTTTATGAGAAAAGGAAGCCCAGGAGCGTTCAGTGAGCATTGAACCTCCGCTTAGTGTTAGCCTGTGTGTCAGCGAATGCTTCTCACCAGTGAAAACTGGCCCTTCATATGTATCAGGGAAAGAAAGAAAACCCTTGAGCTTTAAGTGGGGTCATCTGTACCCTGATTCCTGTTTAAGAAACATTCATTTGTGGAGTCCAAAGATTTTGAGACAAAAAGTATTTGTACTGAACATGTAGTAATGGTTTTCTTCATTATTCCTTAAACAGTGCAGTAGAGTAGTTATTTCGATGGAATTTATACTTAACAATTATTACAAGTAATCTAGAGATGATTTAAAGTTTACTAGACTATTTTGTATTTGGGGTGTGGGAATCCATAGAGGACCTCAGACTGAGGCCCAACAGAAAGAAAGACACAGCCATCCTCGCTGAGCAACGGTCTGGATCCCCACGGAAGACTCACCCTCAGGTCCTTGGCCTGTGTCTCCATGTGCCGGATCTGTTCCAGAGCACCCGTGCTCACACTCAGCCCCTGCAGCTTTGACTTCACCAGGCGAAGTTCCTCACCCATGGAGGCCAAGTCATTTAAGAGCGTCATCACACAGCTGTCGCAGTCTGCAGGGGCCACAGGGAAAGGCAAATATGCTGCAGCCTAGAGCTCAGAGGAGGCACAGCGAACACTGTCCCCTCGGACACGACCATCACGGGCAGAAGTCACCGCCCAAGGTGACTCAGGAAGGCACATGCACTCTGAAGAGTGAGAGCCAGATGTGTGTGAGCACTTTTACTAGGGACAGTGACCCTTAGCAGATTGTTGCTTATTTTGTGTGTTGGGAAAACAATAGCAACTGCCCTTTGTTTATGGAGTGTTTGCTAGTGATTATTTGATTGATTGTTTTTTGAGACTGGGCTTTACGAAGTAGCCCAGTCTACATCAAATTAGTGCTCCTCATGTCCCCGCATCCCAAGTGATAGGTTTACAGACATGTCCTGCTACACACAGACAATCAGATGTTAAGTGATGTGACGTCTTCAGAACGTCCCCACAAGTTGTATGAAGCGGGTGTTGTGTGTCTATTCTCCATATAAAACTGAGGCTGGGATGGGTAAGGAGGCCTGTTGATAGTAGACAGCTAGGAGCTGACAGGGACAAGCTTGTTCCTCCCTGTGTTGGTTCTGATACTTTGTCTTATTTTGGCTCCCAAAAGCCTTGCTTCCATCTGGCTTCAATTTATAATAAAGAATTCCCATACAGCCAATGGCTGGGCAGGGAGATGGGGCAGGACTTTTAGATTGCTCAGGCAAGGGACTGAGGGGTAGGGGGAAACAGAGAATCATCATGACTGGAAGCAGAAAGATGAAACTTAAAGGGGCCAGTTCCCTGATTGGTTCTGGGGTAGCAGAGATGAAATAGAGAGTTTTAAAGATGTTAACTCAGGAATACTGGAGGGGAGGGTTTGCTAGCCATGGGGAGGTTTAGAAGTGCCCCACCATTGAGCTAATCAAGGCATATCAAAGTGTGTGTGTGTGTGTGTGTGTGTGTGTGTGTGTGTGTGTGTGTGTCTTTCATTTGAGAATCCAGAGAGCTTTTGGGCAGTGCCACCCACTGGGGAAAGCAGGGAAGGACTCTAGGCTCACCATCACATTCTTCTGCAGGGCTGCCATCTTTGGGTTCTTGGTTTACACAGTCTAAAATCAAGGGACAAAAGGAAACATTTTTATTAAAATATTTTCTTCACCTACCCTTTAACTTGGTTCCCAGGAAAGCCTGTTTTAGAAGGTGTTAGTTGCCAGTCACAAACTTATCACTGGCCTGCCTTTCCCAGAGTTGACCCACGCCATCAACCTGAACAGAACCTTCCCTGGTGGCCCCCTTCAGTATATTTACTTTTTTTTTCCCCTAAGCAGGGTGGTTCCTCAGGAATAGCATAGCCTACCTTCCTTTTCCTCCTTTGGTGGAGATGCAAAGTGGACCTCACACCTGCCAGGCAGATACTCTCCCTGTGACTGACTAGCACCTCACACATGCCAGGCCAATGCTCTCCCTCTGACTGACTAGGACCTCACACCTGCCAGGCAGATGCTCTCCCTCTGACTGACTAGGACCTCACACCTGCCAGGCAGATGCTCTNATGCTCTCCCTCTGACTGACTAGGACCTCACACCTGCCAGGCAGATGCTCTCCCTCTGACTGACTAGGACCTCACACCTGCCAGGCAGATGCTCTCCCTCTGGGCTACATAGTCAGTCTTCCTTGTTACTTCAGTTATTTTGGTTTTAGGATTTATTTTCATTTTATTTTTGTATAGGTATGTGTATATGCCTAATCTATGCAGGTATCTGTGAAGGCCAGAAGAGGGCATTAGGTCCCCGGAAGCTGGAGTTACAGCTGTGAGCTTCCTGATCTGCGGAGTGAGCACTGAGCTGTGGTCCTCTGGAAGAGCAGTTAGCACTCTGAACTGCTGAACCATCAAGAAATTACCCAGACCAGCCTTGAACTTCTGAATCCCCGGCTCAATCTCTCAAGCAACTGTTCTGGGTTGGTATTAACCCATTTGTGTCTTGCTTTGGGGACAGTTGCTTGATATGCTTTAATCTGTGCGTTGCTGGCTTAATTCTTCAACTTGTCCACAATTGTAAGATGAGAGAATGTTGGGGTTCATCTTGTGCATTGTGCATTCAGAAGCTGACCACTGTGCCCCAGACCAGACTGAAACCTGATACTGGGATGCTATGCTAACCGATGTACTGTGAAGCATGTTCCCCATGGTCAGTAAGTGGCTGGTACTTAGGACTGGGCAGACATGATGGATGGGAGGTAGGATTGGGAATCGAGTGAGGGGTTGAGAGGCAGATGAAGAGAGAGGAGGAGACTGCCATCAAATGGGATGGACCAGGAGCATGTGGCCAAGACACGTGCCCCTGAGGACAGGCCAATGGAGCAGAAGCAGCCTGGGTGACCCCAGATTGGCAGGTGACTGTCATCTGTGTGGGTGTTACCAGGCAGAGGGACTAGAACATCTCAGAACCTGCCCGGCACAGTGCCTACAGCTTATTAATAAGTAGTAATGTTTCTGTGTCCTTCATTTGGGATCTATACAACCAGTAGTCAGGTAGAAACCCTGTAGTTATTTAGGAATAAAAGGGGCATAGCAACCGCCCAAGAAAAAGAGTTCCTGCTTTAAGAGAGTTTACCTAAGTATATCCGTGCCACTTTCCTAACATGTAATATCAGTGTTTTCTAGGAAAGAAGTGAATGAAGTGAATATTCTTTTTTTGTGTCAGAAAAATATGTTTTTCTGAATGAATCCATAGAAACTGTGACAAATTATCTTTCACGCAGTATGTAATATCCATACCTCTGACTTGACTACATCCTAACTAAGAGAGAAACAAGACTAATTTCTTCAGGTTCACATGAAAAGAGCTGATATAAAAATAACTATAGTGTGCAAGTATAGAGACAGCCCAGTGGGTAAGAGCTACTTTGCCAAGGACCCAGGTTCAAGTCCCAGCAGCCACGTCAGGTGCTAACTACAACTCCAATTCCAGGTGGGGGGAGTCTGTGCCTCCCACCCTGCACTGACACTGGCGCGCTTGTGTACATACTCTCAGGCAGGCACATACATGTAACTCTAAAGTAAAGTTTAAAAAAACCTATAGTGCCCAAAGAACATCTCAATAAAATCACCAAAGAGGATCTGAAGTTATGTGACCTATGACTCATTGGGATTTTAAAACAATTTACTTTAAAAAAAAATGTAATTGAAGTAATGATTCCTCGAATCTACCACTATTACACATGCATTCCAGGCCTGCCAAGAGAAGGGGCAGTCTGTGAGCCCCAGTCCTATACTATGCATGTGAAACTGGTGTATCATAGCAACTTTAAGACGCAGGTCCACAGGGATGTGCACTGAACTTACCTCCAGTTAGGGGGTCACAAGGGCCTAACTGGCCATTGCTGTTACAATTGCATGGCTGGCAGCTACCTCCAAATTTCTGGGGGTTCCCAAAATATCCGGGTGCACACCTACACAAAACACAAAAAGGCTAAGAAATACTCAAGTAACCCTTCATTTACCACACCTTATTTTCCCTACTTGAGACACTACAGCTGAGTAACTGGGAAGGTGACACAGGCTGGCGAGGACGCACAGTTCACGAAAGGCATCATTTTTATCCCATAAAGGAGGCTAGTCAGAGCAGGAGGCAGAGGCTGACAGGGTGGCTCTTCCCCGCCCACTTGCTTGTGTTCCTGACCACTCAGGTAGCCCAATGGCAGAGGAATAAATAGTGTGAGCAACACAGACGTGGGGGGACACTCGATTTTATTCAGGGTTGTGCTCCTGATGACATCACAGACATTGCTTAATTTGAAGCCAATGCATTCATAGCCATAAATCCAGGAGTTTTAATTGTTTACACAGAGGAAGACTTTCTCCTTTTCCTAATGTGTGATTTTAAGGCCGTGTAAGCTACACTGACACTAATTACAGCAGTGGGGTATATAGGGAGGTAGAGTTACTGACAGGAGTATAGCCGTGAGCCACAGTTATTCTAGATACTACAGAGAGGAGTCAAGTCCTAACCTTAAAGTCTAAATGTGCCTCAAATATAGCCTCAACTCTTAAATTCAGTTAGTAAGAAAGTTAAAACATGTTAAAATTTTATACTGAGAAGTCAGTTCGAAACTCTTCCTTGTTAATAAGGTTGAGGTGGCTTATCTAAGTCACCATGCAGTGGTAACATGCTAGTCTTTAGGCTTTATATACTGACCATCCCTGTATTCTTCTTTTCTGTAGAAGATCTACAGTCTAAAATATTTTATTTTCATGTCTTACCTACACCTAAAGTTTCTACAGAAAAGATCAGAAGTAGTATATATCCTTTATAAAGTCATACAAAGAACTGGGACATTTAATTCTTCCTTATTCTTAAAAAGCATGCTTTACACCAGAGACACTGAAACTGATAGAGGAGAAAGTGGGGAAAAACCTCGAAGATATGGGCACAGGGAAAAAATTCCTCAACAGAACACCAATGGCTTGTGCTGTAAAATCAAGAATTG
>NC_034604.1:8746124-8792743 GCF_900095145.1 Mus pahari | reverse complement strand
AAAAAAAAAAAAAAAAAAAGCATGCTTTACTAATTACAAGAAATAATTCTCTCTCTTATTTTCCTCTCATAGCTAAACAGTAGATTGAAGCAATGCTCCCCGCTTTTCCAGGCGACATTAGTACAGGAGTAAGGAGCGGAGAAGACATCTGTCTGCAGCTCCGAGTGCCTGAGGGAAAGAGACTTGCAGGGTATGGGAGGAGCTAGAAAACCTCTCTGCACCTACCATTGGCAGGCCACTCCTCCCAAGTTCAAGGAGACTTCTTTACATGGTACATCCCTACATCTCACCCTTGACTTTCTTATTTGTCATTCGGGATGTAACAAATAGTGCTGTGAACAGTCCCTTGGTGTGCAACCCGTGATGAATAAATAAAAATTGTTGTTATCAACTTGGCACTCGTGAAAAGATGTTCCTAACTAAGAAACCCTAACGTGCATTGAGACACCAAGTGTAGCATATGCTGAGAGAACTGTTCATTAAAAATGTCTCTTCAAGTCAGCTGCCACGATCAACAAGTGCCCCATGGAGCCTGCTGCTGTCTTTGACTCTGTTGCTTGTCCAGATCCACAGGGAGGTTAAGCCAGGAAGAGGCTCTCCCAGATGTGAGCCCCCAACTTCAGTGTCACAGAGCCTGGAATCCTTGCCCAGCTCCCCCACTCCAGCCTACACACCCTTACCATCTCTCTATAGCTAACCCTCCATCCTTTGCTCTACAAGGCTGGCTGCTTTGTCCCTTCAGATGTAACCCAACCCAGCCCAGTTTTGTGACTAGTGCCCTATGCATCCCCCAGCACCAACATTTCATACAGATCTGGAGGGTAACCAAACACGTTGTGTATTTTGTGCAGTGTGCCCTGGGATTATTGAGAGGAGGTGTGGTAGGTTATTAGAACCTGAGGCAACTTTTGCTTTATACAACCTACATAGCATCCAGTGCACAGAAGCTACTCAAGATGATCTGTCTATGAATAACTGAAGTGTATCTCTGGGACACTTGTCCTTCCACAACCTTTGCTATTATTTTCTTGTTTCATGCACATTACTAAACATATTGAATATGACCAGCATTATGTCAGGCAACAGGGTCTGGGAAATAAATAGGCTTTCCTTAGTGTTCAAGATATACTGTGAGAATGTGTGAATGTGTGTGTGTGTGTGTGTGTGTGTGTATGTATATGTGTGTGCGCAAGCAACTCTGTGTATTTGTGTATGCACATACTCATGTGTGCATGTATAAGGACATGGATTATGTATTTAGAATTATAACTAAAAGTTATATACACACACATATATGGCTGTTGGTGAGGATAAGGGTATACAGAGCTGTGTACAGATGGGTGCATGCAGGAATGAGTATGGGAATAAAGGCATGTACAGATATTTTGGGGAGGAGTATTTAAGAAACTAGGAGAAGTGGTATATAGACCTATGGGAGAAGATGCGAGTTATATAAAGAGCACATAAGGATGTGGGAAAGGACCACTTTGTAGTAGATGGATGCTGGGAGGAGGAAGATGGGTTGAGATGGGAAAGGGCGTGTAGGAATGAGAATGGTATATGTATGGAGACCATAAGTCTCTCTGTCTCTCTGTCTCTCTCTGTCTCTCTGTCTCTGTCTCTGTCTCTGTCTCTCTCTCTCTCTCTCTCTCTCTGTGTGTGTGTGTGTGTGTGTGTGTGTGTGTGTGTGCCTGCCTGTGTGGTGTGAGCTCCTCATTCTAATTCTAAAACATGAACACAGAAGAAATGACTTATTAGGTGAGCAGTCTTGTATTTTGCCCAAGATCTTTCTAGCCCTCAGTGGGATCCCAGCCCCAAACAATCAACTCCACCTGTGGATTTTTGGAAAGGGGGTGCTATGGGTGATGGGCACACAGGGCAGGAAGAAACCTACCTCTCACACTGTGCTCCTGTGTATCCGGGTTTGCAGGTACACCTCACAACTCCGCCATCCACAGCACAGCCAGTGGCAAAACTTATAGGGAGACAGAAAAAGTGCTTCAGTGCAAACAGAACCCCATGGGTCCACTGTTTTCTATCGTAAGAACCGGACTCCATGAAGTGAAAATGGAAACCCTTCGTGTGGAAGGTTTGGAGTGAAGAAAGTTGTATGGGGAGACAATTTTGCCCCTGGAGGCTCGCCAGTGTGCAGGATGAATAGCTTCAGCCAGCACTGGGCAAGTGGGCTGAATACAGGCATGCATTTTCTTTCTGGCTTGGATAAATGCATTCCTTCCCTTGAGACAGACACAGTGCCTCAGTCTGGGAGAGATGATTACAACACTTTTTCCCCAGGAATAACAAGCAGGGGATACAAGCCTAGGCAGGAAAGAGAATAGCAAGTTCTAATTCTCTTCAAATATTGTCTCCTTTTTTCTGCCAGCTTCTTCTATGTAGAGCCCACTCCTAGCCATCAGGCCAGGCCCCAGGAGCCCAGAGAGAAGCACAGAGTTTCTCCTACTCTCTTGGGATTTCTAGGTTATACTTGCTGGTGGCTTTACATTGTTTTCTAATCAAGTTCTGAAATTTCAATCCCTTTTCTTTTAGCTCTAAACTGACAAATATTTGAGAAATCTTTTTTTGCTCCCAAAGAGGCCATGAAAGGCCTTGCTGATGGAGGAAGAGGCATTAAACAATTGCAATGTCAAACTTGAATATCCTTGAGCAGCCCAGCTCCACCAGCTAGATGCTTTCACCAAGCCCGAGTAGCTCTCCAGTGCCCTACGGAGGTCCTGTCTTTTCTCCTTCTGCCTGTGCAAGTCTGGGCAGGCGTGGAGGGCTGGATTGCCACACAAAGAACGCTGCAGAACAAGGCAGGCTGAATGGGAATCAGGCACACAGATAGAAAGGCCAGGCAGACATGGGGATCTCTGCATGGAGAAGCAGCACTCATGTCTGTGACTTTGTGAGAAGGAAGATGTGGCTGCTATGGGTCTGCTTTGCACTCTGCTTCTATTCCTGAGCCTGCACTGCATAGGCAGTTTCTTGATTTTCAAACGTGTTACTACTTTCCTTAGTTAGCTGTTACATCACTCTTTCTTTGGAGGCCATGTTGGTCACGTCACAATGAACAACAGTATAACAATGTGCCAGGCCCATTGAGAACAGGAGAAAAAATGGTGACTGTTCTACCTGCCATCTGTCAGTCACACCAGGCCCAGATGACAGCTACACTTGGACCACCCAAGGCTTCCATCACACCAAGAGTTAAACCCAGATGTTGACTATAGCCTTCAAGCTTAAGAATCATGGAATCTGAGTCCTGGTGAGACCTTCAACCTCATCTCCAGCCCTCTTGATGTTGAGGGAAAACCTGAATAATCCCTTTGTTTCACTTGTCTTTGTTTACTTAAAACATTCCTAACGTGGGGCCCATGTGGATGAGGTATTCTGAGATGCCAGGAGCTCGGCATAGGTAACAACCCTGACTCATGGGGTTTAATGGTTATCCAGACAAGCTTCCAAGGCTTGAAAGCCACTTTTGTTGGAGCCATTGACTCTCCTCTTGGACAGGAAGAAGGGTCCACTAGGTGATACTGTTGACATCAAGGGACAGAAAACCTCAGCCTTCAGATCAGGCCAAAGCTGCCACTTCCTGGGTGAGCATTCTATGGAGTTCAATCCTATACTTGTAGGTGACTGATCAATGTTCCCCTTGTCCCATCTCACTTTGATGCTTGCCTTAAGTAATGCTTCCTCCTTATTCCATAAATGGTCTTGAACCTGCTCTTATGCAGATGGGTCTAAAACTTGCTCCGCATCCTGTCTCTGTGCTTGGCTGCCCCAGGAGGAGCCTGCTTTTCTCCTTCACAAAACTCATCCTTGCAGTGACTGACAGATTGTGCATCCAATAAAGAAGCCCAGTTGGGTCAATGTCCTCTCTAGTGCACTCCAGACCTTCCTGCCTCTCTATGAGCATGGCTCTTTAACCTGCTTCCTCCCCATCTGCTTTCAGTTCAGTGCAATTGCCAGTCCACAAACTGAGCTTGTGATCCTTCAATGCACGTTCAGGGCAGGGCAGATGCTACAAGGGTTTCCCTTCTGGGACCAAGATGCTGCCATGGCTGTCTCTGCTCATGATTAATGTCTCTCCAAACAACTCCATGCCCTCTTGGCCACTCTTGACAACATAGGCACTCACTGACAATTACATAGTCTCATGGCTGTCTGATATTGTATTTAGTGTTTATTTTTGCATTTACTTGCTGAGTTACGATGACATTTTCTTTCCCTGACCCACACCAGGGAAACTTCAGGACATCAGATCCCACCATATTTACAGTATATTGATTTCCTTAGCACAAAGCCAGGCTGAGAGCTGGCTCCATCATTGGGTGCCCAGGAAATTTGTAAAACCATTGAGGGAGCGGCAAAAGAAAAAAAGAAAAGGAAAAAGACAAAAGGGAACAATTTTAAAAGATGGTTTTTGTTTGATTATTGCTTTTGTTTTTCTCTTGTATTCATGTCTGTTCATTTAAAAGAAAATGGCTCAGCCATTAAAGGCTAGGCTCATAATAAAAAAGGCAAGAAACTCCCCAAACCAAACACATCCCAAACCCAGCCTCAGTGAAATATTATTCACTTACCATACAGTTTACCCACAAATAGTATAAAAGTCACAGATTTGAACAAACACCACTATGGTCAATTTTAGAACACAGTTATCACTTCAAGAAAACTCACAGCCCTTTAGCAGTGACTTCTCTTTAACCCGCTACCCCCCCCCACACACACACACACATCTGCTCAGTTTTGTGCAACTGACAGACTACAAACTGCAATTTGTGAGCCTCGACTGTACCTGTTGGTATGAGGGCAGGGGCAGACCCTACAGGATCCGTGGATGGCGTTTCCATAGTGACCCTCCTGGCAACGCTCACAGTGCTCCCCAGCTGTGTTGTGCTGACAGTTCTGGGGACAGATAGGACTAGTTAGCTGTCTGTTGCAGGGATCACTTTCAAGGTCATTATCAGTTTATACATCTTTAAACTCAGAGCTTCAAGTATGCTCGGTGAGCGTGGCATAGTTGAACTTCAGTTCCGGCCCCTGATCTCATCCAGTCATAGCTCAAGTCCTCTGGCGGCATGATCACATGGGCTCTGTTAACCACGTGCAGTTTTTCCTGTTTAATTGCCGTTGGTACCACACAAAAATACTGGGACACCGGAAGGAGAGCTCAGCCTTTGTAAAGTACTTACGCTTGCCTGACATGCACAAGGACCTGAGTTTGCCCCCCAGAAGCCTTGTTTTCAAAGCTATGGTGGAACATGCTTGTAATCTCAGGATGGGGAGAGGGGGATGGCTGGATCCCTGGGCCTTACTAATTAAGCTCCAGGCCATCGAGGGACTCTGTTGCAAAGACAAACAAGCAAAATAAGTAGATGGTGCCTAGGAAGCACACTAGCATCTTCCTCCAGCTGCATGCACACACACACACACACACACACACACACACACACACACACACACACCATTTCACACCATCTCACACACACTCGCACTTACACTTTACAGTAAAGGCTCTTTTCATTATCTAGAGTAGAGAAAGCACATCTAGGTTCTTATGCCACAATATCACTTCAGCTGTGCCTCTTGGGCAAATTCCTTCATTTATCTAAGTTTTATTTTTTCCTATACCAATTTTATCATCATATGACTACATATAAGTATAGTTTTCCTAAATGTGCCATTAGAAGAATGTCACTTCCCAATGTTTATAGGAGCATTTTAGAAGGCAAAAGGTAGGTAGGCTAGATGTGCTGATCATATATATATATATATATATATATATATATATATATATATATATCTTTATCCAGGCAGTTGGGAGGCAGAGGCAAGCAGATCTCTGAGAGTTCAAGGTCTTCCAAGTTTACATAAAAAGTTCCAGACTAGCCAGAGTTATATAATGAGACCCTGACTCAAATCAAATAAGCAAGCAAGAAAATTAAAACTGTCCTGGGTCCCTGGGAAGTGCATCTTCTCTCTCCCATCCTTTTAGAAAGGGTCTTTGTTGCGGATAGCCCTGGGGCTAATTATATTTGATGTTAATTCCATTTTCCAGTGAGTGGCTGTGAACAAGGAATGAGGCAGCACTCAGGTGATTTCCTGTAAAAGGGCTTCCCACCTTAATTTGTAAAATAAAGGAGAGCTGATGATTGGGCTGATAAAAGGGAAGGTGGAGAGGAAGGTGGAGAGAGAAGGAGAAAATGGAAGAGGGAAAAGACACAGAGACTGACGAAGAAGAAAAGCTAAGCAGAAGCACATGGCCTGGAGAAACTGCAAATTCTAAAGGGTCTCACAGATATGGAAGTAGAGCAGTGGATCTACCCAATCTAGGCGCACAGCCTGTAATCATATTACCTGTGCTATGTTTTCATTGCTGGGGCATAATTGGGTTGGAGAGATTTACTGCAACAGGTCTTCTCTGGGACTAGCCCCATTTTACTTCATAATTCATTAACTAGGATACACTAAAGGACAATACACTTTCAATAGGTGCTTATACATGGAGTTTGTGAAAACTGTGGAAAGTTACACAATATCAGAAGACCCTTTAACACAAGTTCCAGAGAATTAAGGAATTGTGTCTAAGCATTGTATTTGTGTAACTCCAATCATCCTCGTGTCAAAGCTGACGACGCCTTACCGAAGGTGCTCCACAGCGAAGCACCACCATGACTTGCCACCACCCAGTCCGGCAGAAGATGAACTAGATTTTCATCCTCACAACAAAGCTTCAAATACACACATACCCAAGCATGTGCATGTACAGATGAACACAGAGAGAACGGGGTGGGGGTGAGAGAAAAAAGAAAAGGGAGGACAGTTCCCTGGGCTACAGACAGTTGGTAACTAAGATGACCTTGAAAAGGTTGAGCTCTAACAGTTACTTATCTCTTTATGCCACCACCATGGTGCTTGGACCAGGCAAGATAATGGATGTGAAGAGTTAAGTCCTGGGACTAAGTTAGGAAAAATAAATTACAAGAGGATGGGGCTTGTCTCCAATGGAAAAGACACCCAATTAAGCAAATCCATGTTTTATGAATCATTAAGGAATTAAAAATAATATAAAGCATGGTTAGGTAGTATGCCGGTTGGAATGAGAATGGTTACCATAGGCTCATATGTCTGAATAAGTAGTCCCCAGCTGGTGGAACTGTTTGGGAAGGATTAGGAGGCGTGGCTTTATTGGAAGAGGTGTGCCACTGGGGGTAGGGTATAGGGTTTCAGTAGTTCATGCCAGGCTCCGTTAGCTCCCTCTGCCTCATGGTTGTCGCCCCAGTGAGTGGATTGGTAGGTATGTACGCATGTGTAAAGAAAGTTCCCTGGAGGAAAGGTTGTGTCTGGTGGTTCTGGGCTCAGCACAGGTCTCAGGACAGACAGCACATTGTCAGGATTTCCTGTGAGAAGTCTGTCTGGAGGAGCCACAGCAGCCTTTAGAGGCAAGCAAAGAGAGAGTTATAGAAATAGCAAGTGGAAAAGAAAACCTTGTTTGGTTGAAAAATGAAGTATGAGTCCCACAAGTTATCCTTCCATGAAGCACACAGAATCTAGAAAAACAAAATCCTTTTGTTCTCTGGAGGCCTTTAGAAGGTAGACTTGATGTCTGCAATGGCTCTGTGATGCGATAAACATTCACTCTTGATGAAGGTGATGCCTTTGTCTCTCTCTCTCTCTCTCTCTCTCTCACACACACACACACACACACACACACACACACCAGGTAGTATCAAACAGACTTTGTTCATGAATACTTATGAACTGGAAAACAACCACTTAGTCTTTTTGAACATAAAAGGTTAGAATCCATCAGCTGGCCTTTTGGCACTTTCCTGTTCTGGCCTGTCCCAGCAAGCAACAGAAGCAGACCCCTGAGGTGTGAGGAACAGGTTCAGCACAGTCCTGGAACTCTGCAGATGCCAGCCACGTTGCACAAAGCGAGTTGAGGCAGCAGAGTGAATTTCCAGAGGTCCCTGCTTTAACTGGGGGGACCCTGGCTATCAAAGCGGGAGAAGTCTGATGGGAAGGAAGAATGGAGCACAGTTAAACATAAATAAACGGGGCTGGAGAGATGGCTCAGTGGTTAAGAGCACTGGATGCTCTTCCAAAGGTCCTGAGTTCAAATCACAGCAGCCACATGGTGGCTCACAACCATCTGTAACATGATCAGATGCCCTCTTCTGGTCTGTCTGAAGAGAGCAACAGAGTTCTCACATACATAAAGTAAATAAATAAATCTTTTTTAAAAATCTTTTAAAAAAAACCAAATAAACAATTTTAAAAGGCTCTTCAGAGATGAAAATTACTTAACAAACTGATTTTTAAAAAACTTTTTTGTTTGAGGAAAGGTCTCGCTATATAGCCTTCTTAACCTGGAACTGGCTATATACACCGGGCTAACCGTGAACACAGAGATTTGTCTACCTCTGCTAGAATTAAAGGCTCGTGCTACCATGCTGGCCACAAGCTAATATTATTGCAGAGAATTTGATTATTACAATATCCCAAAGTAAGACCCTTTTCTAGCCTGTAAACTTTAGCCAACAAAACTGACTTAAAAAGTAGCTCGAAGCCCTGACTGAGGCTGTGAGGAAGGAAAGACCGTATTTTCTCCTCCTTGGTACCATCCACTTGCCCACCTTTCCTGTGACCCCACTTTATCTTCACAACCATGGGCGTTTGTATTTGTCTGACGAAGGGTAAGTCATAAGTCATCCCCAGTATCCCCTTCTCCCTAATTTTTTCTTTCTTTCTTTCTTTCTTTCTTTCTTTCTTTCTTTCTTTCTTTCTTTCTTTCTTTTTTATCTTCTTTCTTTTTCCTTTTCTCATGAATGTCTTGTATTTCTCCCTTCCCAGTTTCTCTTTATTTTTATTTTTCCAGGCAAGTTCTCATGTCTCACAGGTTAGCCTCAAACTTGCTAGGTAGCCAAGGATGACCTTGAACTTCTGTGGTAGTTTGAATAAGAATGGCACCCTTAGGCCCATGTATTTGAATGCTTTATCATCAGGGAGTGGCAATGTCTGAGGATTCAGAGATGTGGCTTTGTTGGAGGAAGTGGTTTTTGTTGGAGGCTTTGAGGTTTCAAAAGCCCACACTAGACCCAGAGTTGCTCTCTGCCTGCCTATGGATCAGGACGTAGAACTCTCATACTGTCCAGCATCTGCCCACATGCTACCATGCTCCCTACCATAATGATCATAGGCCAAACCTCTGAAACTGTAAGCGAGCCCCAATTAAATGCTTTCTCTTATAAGAGTTGTCGTGGTCATGGTATCTCTTCACAGGACAGAGCAGCCACTAAGGCAACTTCTGATCTTCCTGCCTCCACCAGAGTGCTGGGACTCCAGGCTGGTTCATATGGTGCTGGGCCCTGTGCACACTAGGTAAGCACTCTGCTCCATGCTCAGCATGGGTACCATGCTCAAAACTGAGCCTCAGACGGACAGCTCAGCATTATTAGATCTACACAAGACTTGAGCCCTTTGATCCACCTGTTGATATATTTAACGAGGCAGAGAAAATAGGAGCTAAGGTATCTCGTGACAGTTCAGTCAGGTGTTCTCCTCTGAGGGTGTATGTCACAACACAGGCAGAAGTGAAGTGTAAAATACCTAAGTAGACTCGGTGTTTCAGAAGCTATGGCAAAAGCATTCTCTGCTTAGGGTTCTATGGGAGATGGGACATTGACGTCTCAGGAAAAGGAGGAGGAACAGATTGTCTGCTGACAGCAGCAGAACTACCAATTTACTTACAATGCATATGCCAGAGCCATCCTGGCATCTATTTGAATGTCCGTTGCAATTGCAGGGAACACACCTTCCTGCGGGTAAGCTTTTGTTGTCCCGATAGTATCCAGGGCGACAACCCTATTTTTCAAACAAAAAGCATTTAATTAGTACAAAGAGAAGAGACGAATTATTTTTGACAGCTCGTCACAATTCTGACTGTGAAGAAGTCAGGGTTTTGAAGCCTTCTCGCTCCAGGTCTTAAAAGGACTTCTGATGCCAACTGCCCATCCAACTGCCCGTCCGTGACTGTTGCTGTTGGTCAGGCTGTGCTGGTTCTTTGTGACAGTGGGACTGGAAAGTAGCAGAGAAAGGAGATGTGGGCAAGGGCCACTCTCCACACACAGGTCCCTCCTCATACACCCATCGTCTCAAAGGGGCTGAGGAGGTAGACAGGTAGGACGTAAGAGGATCAGAACTGTAGCCCCTACTGGGGCAGACAGCTAAGCCAAACAACTCAAGCTCAAGATTCTCTTAATAGCCCACCCCTCCCTGAGTATGGGTTCAGGCTGGTGGGAGGCAGGGTGGAGTGGACATAGAGTAGTCAATGGTATCTACTCAACAACGTAACAGTTACTGAAATCATTGCAGTGACACTTACTAACCAGTGCTCGCCAGGAAGCCAGGGCAGAAGGAGGTGTTGAGTTCTCACATACAAGACTTGAGAAAAATTTCTCCGACATACAGAGTTCCAGCCTGAGTCTCCGGGTTTGGTCTTGTTTTGGGGCCAATATTCTATCAGTCATTGCTTTACTGTCCCCGCCCACTCTAATAACATGGGTTACTAGTGTTTGTAAGAATAAAAAGTTAAGATTTTTCCATGGGCTTATGTTAATCCCAGCACTTGGGAGACAAAGGCAGGGGATCTCTGTGAGTTCCTGACCAGCCAGAGCTACAGAGGAAAGCCGTATCTCAACAACAATCCAACAGATGAATAAAAACAATGATTTGATTCTTACAGAACTCACTAAAATCATTTGGTGTCCCATCTGCCTTTAGCAAGGACGACAGGTAAATAGGTAGATAAGATTTATATTGGCAGAGCTAATCAATTCATAGATTTCTCTTTAGTCCCTGCTCTGAGCTCCCAGATTCCCACCTTTAAAGCAACAGGAAGAATTAGTATCTCAACCAACCTCATTGTCCTAAACAGCATATATGTCCATAAGACTCTGAAATGACAGTCAAAGGGAACCTTGAGATTAAACAGGCCAGTCATACTGCCTGTGCCCACAAAGGCCGGTACATGGACAACAGGAAGAATAGAGGAAGCGTGTGCCAGCCAGGAACTCCTTCCTAAAGACTTTTGACTGCAGCTCATACAAGCGACAGAACAGATGTAATGTCTAATGTAATGTTCCTTTAAGAGAGATTAGGGACCATGTTTAGACAAAGTGATTTTTTGCAAATTTTTTTCTTTGTAGGCTATACATGAATAGGCTTGCCTAAAGGAGAATTAAAGTAATAAAAGAATGTTCTTTGCTGCTAGCTCAGCTGTGAGACACATCTGAATGAAATTCAGCCAGGGACGATGATCATATCTGCAATAAGCCAGCTGAAGTTAACATGTTACTTGCCAAAATAATTATATTTGGGAAGGGACAAATTATCCAAATGAACAAACAGGTCTTGTGAATTGAAGGTACCATCGTTGGGCAAAAGCCTTAATTAAACCTCCTTTGGGGAAGGACAGTCTACCATGACCAAAGCAAAACCATCCACCTTGATGTGCTTTTAATTACCAGCAAGAAAAAATGTTCTGCCCAATTTCTAGGTCATGTGATTTGGAGTTCTTGTCAGTGACTCAGTCGTAACCATTTCGTGCCTCCACAAAGCAAGCAAACATATTTGCCAGAAGTGTTCAAAGTCTATTGAAGATTTATTCCAGATGAAAATTAATGTATCCTAATATGTCAACAAAGAGACTTCATAAGTGGTGAAGTTTTGCAAAGCCATTTTTTAAGGATAAAATTTCTAGTAACAATTTATATTACAGATGATAAAACCATGCCCCGTCTACTTTCTAGGTCTATTTCATGAGCCACAGGCTCAATTTCTCTGTAAGCGTACATACAGCAGCCAGGGCATGTAAGAGGTGAGCAGAATGCCTGAATGTTTCGTGCCTGACAAACCACGGCATGTCTGTGAGGCACTACACAAACTTAGATCGCTTTTCTTAGCCTTGTCTCTTATTGTTTCCTATGTTATACTTTGTGGATAATTTTTTTCCAGGTCAAATGCAAGCCTCCATGAAGTAGGCTCTTGTTCCAGGCTTGAGCTAGTTCTGAAAGGGCAGAGTTTCGTGGTATACCAAGATTCCACAAGCGTCCAGGCTCTTAGCTGTCTGGGCATTCCAAGGTGGGCTGAAGTTTATGGAGCTTGCACTTAATGGCTCAGGAGAGCAATCTGTCAGGCACTGCAATAAATCCTGCCACTCACAGCAATTAGGAGGCCATCTGCCCTTTTCCCAGCCCACCCATCTACTCATTAATATCACCAAGCTGGACACATTTTCCCACCCCAAAACAAAATTTAAAAGGAGCATTACCTGGCTGGGTCTAAGCTCCATATAACTTGCTTGCAGATGATTTTGACTTGGACGCTGAAGAAATGATACCCTTTGCTGCTCTGAGCCATACCCCAGGCACTGGCCCAGGGCTGTCCCAAAGATCCACAACCATCCTGTGCTCCAAGCTGACCACCTCACTGCAGGCGGCATTCTGATCCCTGCGTGTCCTGCCTGGCTGCGTGCAAACCTCTGTGTTCTTCCTCTTATAGCTGCCCTTCCTGCAGTGCCTGGGCCTGCCTGACTCAGGAAAGAAGGCTGTCTGCGGCAGGGGCCCCACCTTTAAACTTCACACATGAGTCAGCCTACACAGGCAGAGAGCACATAACAGTCCCACAGGTAAGTGCAGTCTTCCTTAATTCCTGGGAGGTGGGGCAGACGTCACCTTCTACTCACCTGGCCCTGCAGACAGCACCAGACTATGAGAGCAGCTGTAAATCACAGGCTGAGTCAGGGCAAATGCCCACACCCTGGCCACAAGGGTGCTAATCCACCTTCTCCTCCTCTTTTCCTTGGGCTATCTATTTTATATTTTAGGTCAGTTAGAAAAGAGATGGAAGGCATAACCTATGAACTAACTCACAAGCAAAGGAGTTCCCACAACGCTAAGGCGAGGGAGGTACTCGTTGGCTTAAGGAACACAGGGAAGTGAAGAGCTTTGCTGGTTTGTGTACATTCGGTGCGCCGGGTACACAGAACAACATCACTGCTATCTCCTACTGATTTTACCAACACTGCTTCTTGTTAGGAAAAGAACATATTGATTTATGGGTTGAGATAGAAAATAGTTTTATTTTGTGGTACACTTTAATCTTGTGAGGCTAACTTTAAACAGCTCAGACCTGCTATGAGGTGGAGAATGGGAGGGAGATTTTTGCCTTCTGAGTCCAGGATTTAACTACACCAGGGTGGTGGGGAGGCGGGATGGCGGGGTGGAAGGGTGGCGGGGTGGTGGGGAGGCGAGTAGGCGAGGAGGCGAGGCGGTGTGACTAGGAAACAACAGACACAAACACAGCCTTCCTACCTCCGATTTTTACATCTATGGAGCACCTTGGAATGGCAAAACACTGTGTGGTCTTTGGCACGTTTTGAACCCCTGAAGGTAGTCTAGGGGGATATTAGATCTGGCCCAGCACACTTGGATGATGGGTAGAGAAAGACCCAACACTGCTGCACTGTTGGAGAGCAGCCAGGAAAAGCCAGACGCAGGTGGGGCCTCAGGGAGGTGGGGAATACCAACCTGGGAAAGTTCCCTACCTGGCATGAGTCACCTGTGTAGTCAGGGGGACAGGCACACATCTCCACAAGAAGAGCCCTGGGTCCACTTCCCGTGTCAGAGGCCTCCTCCAGCCCTACCTCACCCAAGGTGAGCCGCTGTGTCTCGGTGAAGTAGAGGCCCCGGATGTGGAGTCTTTCCAGTCTGGACAGCACAGTCATCAGCTCCTCCCGGGACACTGGGGCACTGTTGCCTTCGTGTCTGAAGTTTCCCTGCGTGGGCAAACGGAGAGGCTTTCTTAGGAAAGCTCTCTTCCAGAGAGAGGGCCCTCTCTGGAATGGGTCAAACCAAAGACAGCTAGCGTGTGTAAGGGAAAGACTCAAAGGAAGGTGGAGTTTGTGTGTGTGTGTGTGTGTGTGTGTGTGTGTGTCCTGGAACAGTCACACCAGGCTGCTCCCAGGAAGGGGTCTCCAAGAGCAGTGCTATGCCTTTGTAAATGTGCTTTAATCTGGGAAGAATATAGAGTCAGTGATGAAGACATAGGAAGAAAACACAACTGAATCAGGTAGTGCTAGCTAGTGCCGTAATTAGCACAGCCCACGCAGTCTTCTTGCACACAGGTTTGTTTTATTGACTTGCTACTTTATTTGTTCATTTCTTTAAATTTTTGCTTGGTTTTTTTGTTTGTTTGTTTGTGTTGGAGGGATTGTTTTGTTTATTATTCTTGAAACAGAGTCTTGCTAAGTAGCCCAGACTGGCCTGGAGCTTACCGCGTAGCCCAGGCTAGCCTGGTGTTCATGATCCTTTTTACCTTAGCCTCCAAGTGCTGAGCTTTCCAGTGTGAGACACTCCTTATGACTCCTCATATCATTTTTGATTTGTAATATGCATGTGCAATTTTATTATTTAAAAGAACACACATGGCATGAAATGTACCATCATACCCATTTTAACTGCAGATTCCACAGCATAGCAATCTAAACTATGAGCATGGCACAAGTCTGAAAACCTTGCTCAGGCTTGGAAACAAAAGCTCTGCACAGGACCCTCCCCCAGCCATGGAAAAGCATCCCCAATTTTTAAGAGGACTAGACTATCTCAGGGGACCTCACATCAGTGGACTCACATCCTATATACATATTTTTTGTGTGACCGATTACTTCTTATCAAGAAGTTATTTAACAATGAATTTTCTGCTCATAGCTCTGATCACTGTGCTAAAAGTTGTGCACATAGTTTGCACATAATTCTTTGTTGCACTGTTTCCTTTTCTTTGTAACTTTCCACTCTCTATGGCATATGTGTGTCAGAGCATGTGTGTCAGAGCACACATGGAGCTCAGGGGACAACTTGGAGGAGCCGGTCCTCTCCTTCCCACATGAAAACTCCTGGTATCGAACTTGGGTCCTCAGGTTTGCTTGTAGATGCCTTTGCCTGCTGAGCCGTTTTTTCAGTCCTCCTTCAATGCCCCGCCCACTTCAGCTTTTATGTTACTGGGGGCCCCTTGCATGGGATGGATGGAACCTGGGAAGTTCTCTGCCTTTGCTTTCTGCATGTGGATTACAACACACTTGTATAAACCCCTTCCATCTATTGTATTTAGGGCTTGAGGGTTTGGAGCTGATACATTAGTGATCATCATCAGGTTTGGGAAGTGACTGCTTCTTCAAATGTTTTCCTTTCTCTTTCTGGAGTCTCCATTATACATTGGGACACTTGAGCTCCTTCAAACTCACATCTGCCTCCAAAAGACGGTATGAACCAAACCGTGTGAGCACTGAACACTCTCACTCTACAGTCTTATCAGATCCAGTGGTGGAGTTGTGCACTTTGGTAGCCAGTTGAAACAAGAAGTTTAGTCTGTCATGGTTCTAGAAGCTCCAAGCCCCACATCAAGGTGCTGGCTGCACCAGCTGCATCAGGAGGGTCTCTTCCTGGTTTGTAGATGACACACATGACCGAGAGAAAGCAACTTCTCTGATGTGGCTCTCTATGCTGGTTTATTTTACTTTTATCTGTGTGTATATGGCAGGTCTGCATGCCATGTACATGCAGGAAGGCGCTTATGGAGCACAGTGGACAGCCTCGGAACCCTTACAGCAGGGAGAGCGGAGAACAGCCTCGGAACCCTTACAGCAGGCATTACCAGAAGTGGTGAGCCACCCAGTCTGAGTGCTGGGAACTAAGCTCAGGCCCTTTGAAAGTGCAACAGCACTCTTAACCATGGAACCATCTCTCTAACACTAAGGAACATGAGCTCTCCGCTTTCTCTGGGCATGAGTACCGAATCAGTGGGTACAAGATGGAGACAGGAGAATCCGTGCTGATCAGCCTTCCTGGCAAGTTTCAAGCCAATGAGAAAGCATTTCTTAGACAAGGGGGAAACATCACTTAGGGAACTGTAGCTGAGGGGGTATTCTGCCCTGCTCCAAGAGAGACAGAGAGTTGGGGGGCAGACAAAACCATGTAACCGTGAAACACTCAATGGTATATTATATTCTAGATTGTGTGGTAGAGGTTTGCACATTGTGTGTGCATGTGGGTGTTGTATAAAAAACTCGACTAAAAGAAATAAAACACAGAGCAGGAAGGATCATCAAAAGCTTCTAGCCTCCTCTTTTACCTCAGTCACTTGCACTCTTCCGTGATGCAGCCTGTCTGGCCGTGGGTCGCTGTGTCCCTTATGGATGAGGGACATGTGTTGACCCTGGTTAAAGGGAAGCAGGAATGCATTAGTGCCTTAGATGCTTTGAGAGTCCTATTGATGTTAGAAGAGATCCCTCTGTGTATCTACGGCCTATGAAATAACCGGCCCCAGACAGCTCAGCTCCAATGGCTCAGTGCCATGGAAACAGGTAAACTGTAGCTAACATGGTACACTTCACAAATACGAAAACTATCTTGACCAAAAGCGATTTTAAAATACGGAGGGGGAAAAAAAAAGATCTGGGGAGCTAGCTGAGCAGTGGTCAGGAGAGCCAGCTGCTCTTCCACAGGTCCTAAGTTCAATTCCTAGCATCCCCAGGGAGGTCAGTCTCGGAACCTCTCCTGTGCATGGACAGACACACAGATTAAACATGTGGGCATATTAAATAATAAATAAATAATGTGTCAAAGATGGGAAAAGCATTTATTTTAGTCCTTCTTTATAGTAAATGTAGGAAGTACATTTTATAGCAGCCAACGGGACCTTACTTTGGTGGAAGACTGCTGAGAGGATGGGGATGGAGGAAGGGTTAATAGAGCCTAGCGTTGCAGCTGTGTGCTCAGCACCCTGAAGAAGAGAAAGTTAATGGATGAAGATATGGGCCCAGGACTCCAGTTTCACCGCTGTGGCATCAGGCCTCCACTCTCAGCCTTGGTCCCACCCCATCAAGTGGCTGCAGGGAGCTTCACAGAACATCCATGCATGGCAGCCCCACCCTAAGTCACACACTGCAGCCAGCCCAGCTGTTCTGTGTCGGTTCCAAACCCGCAGGCAGTCCATTCATGAGGGCAGAACATTATCGAGGCTCACAACCACTTTAAACCTTAATCTAAGGAACAAGACTCTTAATTACAGTGGTTTAAAATAAAGCAACAAAGAAAAAATGTTGTGAGCCTAAATAGTTTCTATGTCTGAAGGTAAAATTAATGATCACGACCTCCCAGCACATTCTAAGAGTATGTGCAGTTATGTCCTCTGCAGTAAAAGTTACATACAGCAGCTCTCCCCACCAGCCGAGCAATATGCCCAAAGGAAAGAAGGCCAAGGGGAAGAAGGTGGCCTCAGCCCCCACCGTCGTCAAGAAACAGGAGGCCAAAAAGGTGGTCAATCCTTTGTTTGAGAAAAGGTCCAAGAACTTCGGCATTGGGCAGGACATCCAGCCCAAAAGAGATCTAACACACCTCATCAAATGGCCCCAATACATCAGGCTGCAGCAGCAAAGAGCCATCTTCTATAAGCAGCTCAAAGTACCTCCTGCCATTAACCAGTTCACCGAGGCCCTGGACAGGCAGACAGCTACTCAGCTGCTTAAGCTCACCCACAACTACAGGCCAGAGACAAAGCAAGAGAAGAAGCCAAGGCTACTGGCTCGTGCTGAGAAGAAAGCTGCTGGCAAAGGGATGTCCCAACTAAGAAAGAGACCACCTGTCTGTCCTCTGAGCAGGAGTCAGTACAGTCACCACCTTGGTGGAGAACAAGAAGGCTCAGCTGGTAGCGATTGCCCATGACGTAGACACCATTGAGCTGGTGGTTTTCCTGTCTGCCCTGTGTCGAAAGATTGGGGTGCCCACTGCATCATCAAGAGGAAGGCCAGGCTGGGGCACCTGGTCCACAGGAAGACAGGCACCACTGTTGCCTTCACACAGGTTAACTCGGAAGACAAGGGTGCTCTGGCTAAGCTGGTGGAAGCTATTAGGACCAATTATAATGACCGATAAGATCCATCGCCACTGGAGAGGCAACATCCTGGCTCCTAGTCTATGGCTCGCATTGCTAAGCTGGAAAAGGCAAAAGCTAAAGAACTCGCCACTAAACTGGGTTAAATGTACACTAAGTTTTCTGTGCATAAATATAATTACAAAATTAAAAAAAATTACATACAGCAGTAGCTTCAGCTCTGAGATTGCTGTAAAATACAGAACGGAAACCCTGCCCAGCTGGGACAGTATTCTTATCACATGACAGTTGTTCTTAATGCAGGTCTAAAATCTTTGTTGCTTAATTTTCATTATGCTCTGCTAAGGTTTGCCGAGTTTTTTACAATTCAATACTTTTGTTTACTGGTCAAAGCAAAATATAGCACAGCAGTGTTGAAGACCAAGATCTACAGACATCTACGAAGCGCGCGGGGCCCTCTGCCGTGAGTGTTTGTATAGCAAGTGTGAGCCCCTGGGTTCCATCGCCAGCAGCTGACACAGAAACAGAGTCGGCTTCGGGCTATGGCTCCCTGACCCATAGTCCAGGGATTTTTGTCCTGTATTGCAGGAGTGCCACGAAGAATGGGCTCAAATCATTTTTGAGACTAAACTGAAAGATAAAACCATAAGACGTGAGGCAGTTTCACGTGAAATATAGCTAAATACACTGGAAGGGGAAAGGAGGAACCCTTTGGGCAGAGGTGCCACGTGCTCTAAACGTTCTGTGCTAGTGTCTTCAAAACATCAGATACAAATCAGTCTAACGTTCTGCACAGCCCACTGGTGGCCACTGAGTCGTCCTGCTGCTCGGACCACGCCTTAATACCTACGGTGAGCTGCACATCTGGCTGCGTTTCCAGAAGAACCATGTCTCCAGGTAAGCCAAAGGACTTGGCTTGGTAGGTGAGGTAGCCGCCGTATGATGACACCTGAAATTGAATGAACAGTGTCAACTGCACTGGACAGGAGCAGGCTGGCGCTAACCAGGATGCCTGGCAAAGCTGCGTGCTCTCTAGAAGGTGGGACGAAGAACATGCCACCACCTCCTGCTTTATGCCATTTTTACATTCCTGAAAACCATTAATACAAACGTGTTTATAATTAAGACTGTAGGGGCTGCCTGCTCTTTCAATTCCAGCACCCGCATGGTAGCTTACAACTATCTGTAACTCCAGTTCCTAGGGTTCTGACGCCTTCACACAGACATACATACAGGCAAAACACCAATGCACATAAAATAAATAAATAAATAAATAAATAAGTCTTTAAAACTAAAGAATGTACTTTTATTTAACAGAAAAACTACCAATCATACTAGAACAGTAAGATTTTGGTTTTCTCCCTCCCATGATGACTGTTATTTCGCTGGGAGAAATAGGTATATCCATTGCAAAGTAAGTTTATAAAAATAAATTTTCCACAAAAAAAAAAAATTCCTTGGAAGCAGATGGTGACGGTTGCCTGTGTTATTATAAATTTCCTGGAGAGAGAAGCCATGGTCGCCTGCTACCTCAGAGATACAGAATGGTGGCCATTTCCTGTCAAGTCCCTCACCTCTCCCCAGTCTCTCCCACTGCTGCAGTCAGCTGGGGATGGGGAGTGATCCGAGTGTGTGATGAGCAATATCATGTCACTGGGAGCGAAATGCTGTTCCACGTGAGAGCAGAGGAGAGTCTGGGTCCTAGACCATGGGAGCTTCTCCTAGGACCCGCAAGCTGACAACGCATCCCAGAGCTGTAGTCGAAGGCTCTAGACCCATTTCCAAGGAACACCTAAGCTTATCTTGTTGATGTTAAGCATAGTTTTGGTTTTTTGGGTTTGTTTGGTTTTTTTTTTTTTTTTGACAAGCTGGGATGGCTTTTAAGATACGTGCATGAATTCTGATAATCCGCTCTAGAAGCTGTCGCAGCTTGAACTAGGAATGTCCTCTATTGCCGTGCTGACTGGGGGACTGGGGGACTTTCAAGAGGCGTATCCTCAGCGGGCATGAGCTTGGGGAGTTCATGCCCCTGCCTACTTCCAGCTCACTCTCTGCTTCCTCTGTGTGGTAGAAGATGTGCTCCCTCAGCATTCCCTCAGCTTCCAGTTCTAACCACGGGCTGCCATGTCTCCCCCCACTGTGTGGCCTCTTGTTTTTGGTCGTGGTGTTTTACCACAGTAACAGGAAAGCAACTTGTTTTCTCCTTGAATGTGGGCTCAGTAACTCATTTCTAATAAGCTGATGGGGAGAATAAAGCAGAAATGAGATTCCATCGCTTCCAAGGTTGGGTTGTAAGATTATGGCTTCTGTCTTAATTCTTTTCATTAACTCTCTCCGCCTCATTCACCTTCCTCAGCTACTTTGCAGAAGCTAGCCACCACATCACAAAGGCTCCTCCATAGTCTAGGAAGGTCTCCGGTGAGGAGGATCCGAAGTTTCCAGCCAGAGATAGCAGAAGTACAAAAGTCTGTTAGCTAGCACAGCAGGGGATGTAGCAAGTGAACCTTCTAGCTCCGGGATGACTAGCCCTGGGTAAGCCCTGGTCCATAACCCCAGAGGCAGCTCTGGGCCATTGACTCCTGGGTCCCTGATCTACAGAAACTGCACAGCATAGTAACATGTCCCCTTAGGCTGCTGCACAGTAACAGATGACCGAAGAGGGCCATACAAGAGAAGCAATGAAAATATCAGAGCTCAGAGTTCTTCTCCCAGAATTAGAGATCTGGAGCCAACACTGAGTTAACTCACGAACATTGAGTTAATTCCTCATGGTTGATAATTTTATCAATTTCGCCTATTTAATGGAACCTCCATAGATACCCTGACATTTAAAATCAAATATGAACTAAGGACATCCCATGAGCTGGGCCCTGTGAGACCCACCCTTGCTCACATCTCCTGCCGTGCCTAACTCGAGGCCTGTTGCTTTCATGCAAGGCCTGAACTTCTGTATTCATAGCATGGCCACGCTCTGCCATAATCAGGTATTCGGCTCACTTATCCTGCACACTTGATTGGGGGGGGGGGTGCTGTTAAATACACTTGATTCTGCTGTGAGTCAAACTGCCACAGGTCCTGTGCTTCTTCAAATAATCATTTTTCAGCTGTAGTCTCCTGACAAGGAGTCTTCCTACTTTAAAACGAGGAATTTTCAGTAGAGCATTTGAAGGCACCTGGCCCATTTGCAACAGAGATCATTTAAATGGTTTCCTAGAGGAGAATTCCTTGGCAGGAAGCACAAATCAAGAAAAACACCGTGGAGGACTTCCTTTCTGGGAACTAGCGGATGTGGACCACACACATGATGTCCTTTTTCAGCCCTCCCCTCCACATGGCAGGAGGCAGGGCGTCTTCTTCATCATTGCCCAACTTTATTTCTACGCGTTAATTACCTGAACTTCCAGATGCCCCCTCCCTCTGGGGAAGGGATAATTGTGCTGAGTGGCAGCTGAGGCCACTGAGTGGCAGCTGAGGCCACAGAGGGCTCCGGAGCACGTCGAGCGTCATTACCTTATCACCTAGGTAGGACAGAGGTGCTACCCAGGATGCGCTGTGAACTGAGGGTGGCAGCTCCTGCAGATCTGCAACCATGCTGTTGCTGCCGGGGTTGAAGGACACAGGGACATCGACTCCATCTGCTGTCTCCAGACGCCAGCCCATCATGTCTACAAACTAGAGCACAGTAATTGTGGCTTTTAGAGTGACTGCTACATCACTCGCACAATGATCTGTAACTCCAGTGCCCTCGGACGGAACCTGCACTCATGTGGTATACACATACACATATACACAAGTAATAAGTAAATAAATCTTTAGAAGATGAGGTTCACATAAAGAAGGATATAGGAGGATCTCAGGGGGACAGTCCTATCACAGATGAACTATTTTTTACAGATAGATTCATGAAAAGAGGGAGTCATTGCCATTAGCTGTGGAACCAGCAGTGACTCAATCAGGCTCCAATGGGAATTACCATTCAACAGTCACTCAGATGACCCTAGTAAACTAAATGGTTCACAAAACCAAACCGAGGGTCATTGATCTGGGAAAGGGACAGGAAGGAAAGAAAGGGGTAAATAGCGGTGGGAGAGAGGTAAGAGAGGGAGGGGGGAAGGAATAATCAGAACGCGTTCTATACGTGTATAAAATGGTCAACACATTAACTTAGTTCTTATGAAAGGTTTAGAATAACACCAAAAATGGAACATTTTTTTTAAAATGTGTTAAGGAATACAGTAGCCAAAATAAAATATTTCCTTTGTCACCAAGGAAGCCTGCTCTACTTAGAAGGTAAAGACTGGACGAGGGGTAGCTTCGGGATAAAGCCTCCTGGTTTCATGAGGGGTGAGAAGGGGAGGCTACAGAACAGATTTACAAACTAATTTCTTCCACCAGTCTGTCCTCCATTCAGGAAGCCGTCAAATGTATAAAACAACACTACAGAAAACAGTACACATGCTGCTACTGGCTCATGGACTAATAGAGTTGATAAAAGTCTTAGATTTATGAAGTTAAAAAGTGGACAGAGATGGCTAGAGTGAGGGCTCCATTGGGAAAGCCTGTGTCTCACAGGCTCGGGAACCTGAGTCTGATCTCCAAGAACCCACACTAAAAGGTGGCATGCATCTGTGGTCCCAGTGCTTGGGAAACGAAGACAGGAGGGTACCAGTTAGTCAAGCCTCTGCAAAATCCAGGCCAGTGAGGGGCTAGCTCAGAAGCTGAGGTGGAGAGTATAGACGAAGACATTTGACAGTGATCTCTGGCTTCATCATGCATATACACACACCCTTCCATGAACACACACACACACACACACATGCTACACAAAGTAGGCGAATTTAAGATGTGATAAAATATTTGAGAAAGAAAGTAAAACAGGAAGAATATGAAGAGAGAATGAAGAATATGTTGTTACCATCATAAATACATATTCTGTGGGGCTGGAAGAGTAGCATAGAGACTAAAGTACTTACGGCAATGCATGAAGATCAGAGTCTGAATTCCTAGAACCCACATAAATGCTGGGCAGGCAGGGCCGCTAACCTGTAATCCCAAGCCTCGGGAAGCAGAGATGTGATAGGTCCAGAGCGAGCTAGCTGCTTAGAGTAGCAGAACTGGCAAGCTCCAGTTGCAGAGAGAGAGAGAGAGCTCACATCAATATGTATGGTGACATACCGTAAGAGAAGACACCAAGATCAACATCTGTTCCACACACCACACACACACAGCATCTCTGCACATACAGATGAACCCAGACGTGTGCAATCACCTACTCCGTAGGCTTGTGAGATGCCGATTATAAGGCTCCCCAGTTAGCCTAGATAACTAGATAACCCTCTCGATGGGAACTAGAGACCAGAAAGACCAGTGGGTATGTAGAGGGGTAGAACTTTCAGCCCATCCCTAACCTTCCCATAGGTCAATTACCAGTCAATTAGCAATGGATAGTGATAATGATAGATAATAACCATACCTATATAATGGGAACTCTACGAAGACAATAAATGATTCTTTAGAAAGCTCATCGGGGTGGAAAGGCTCAAAGACATGGCATGTCACTTCGTGGTGACAGAATCAGTGTGCCGTGGACCTTCCAACCCTTACCCTGAAGGTCTGTCTATCCAGATGTCTGTCTGGATACTTCGTCATATCCTTTACAATATAACAAATTCTATCGCTGAATGACTTCTGGGCATCTTTCATGCGCCAAATCCCGTCTTAATCCCTGGTATATGTTAAGGATCTCACATTCTACCGATTAAGAAAGGAAAAATTAAAGCTAAAGGCATAAAGAGCTAAATGTTACGCAGACATCAAGGGCAGTGATCCAGAGAGTGACCGGGATGAGCAAGTTTACAGGGAGCACTGAGAGAAGACATCCTGAGCATACGACACTGGATCAAAGACCCGGATAACCTGAGGAACAATCATGATATCTGTGAAGTGAGGTGTAGTGAGATGTATCACCTGTCATTAAAAAAGCCGATGGCCACTGAGCTGAGGCAGGAAATAGGGGGTGGGACACTGGCTGGAAGAAAGGGGATTCTGGGAAACAGTGAGAGGTGTGAAGATTTGCAAGGGGGAGACAGAGGCGGGTCAGAAGCGTGGGAGCTCAGCAGAAGTAACTGGCCACATAGATGAACTCAGGATAGAATAAAAGGAGAGATTCACCCAGGAGTTCTGGGAGATGGATGTAAGCCAGCAGGTAGTTGACCTCAGGATAAAATAAAGAGATTTGCCTGGACTTGGATGCACGAAGCTGAGGGCAGGTAATTAACCATACGGAAGACACAGAGCATTTTGAATGGATTAAATAAGTTGTGAGCTAGTCAGGGAATGAGCCAAAGCTCATGGCCTAGGCATTTGTTAATAAATAGTCTCAGAGTCGTCATTGAAGGAACAGGGGTGGGAAAGAGGGAAAACAGTTTTATTGTTTACAACGAGGGCAATAGTGGTTATGTGAATCAAATGCACAAAACATGCCACAGCTCCTGCCGATACTGGCCTAGAACCCAAAGGCTGATCTCTCACATACCTTCACTCTTCGCTTATGTGAGCTCTGACAGTCAGTATTCGCTCCAAAACAGAAGCACCTGGTACAGCCCTTTGGGTTTGCTGGGTCCAGGTAGAAGGATCCTTCTCGACACAGTTGACATTGGGGGCCCTCCACATTTTCCTGTTGAAGAATGAGTCCTGTAAGACACTCTTCAGCTCTGAGAAGCACAGAGGCAGTGCTACAAAGACTGACAGCTGGAGGAGAGCAACTGGCCCAGCTTCTACCACGTTGGTGGCCCACTAGGCTGTGAACCCCACCTATAAGCCAGTGGGCCCTGCAACAGGGTGAATAACCCCAGTCCTTATCCAGAAACAAATCACAAGGAAGCTAGGGGCCTCTCGATGCTGTAGAAAACAGTCCATATCAACAGATTATCATATGGAGGGGGGAAGGGGTCTGTGGCCTTTCCAAAGGATGAGGAAGAACTTTCCTTCAATTATGCCTATGAAAGGAGACAATAAGTACAAAATGCTAGCACATTACAGAACATATCAGAGGGCAGTTCCCTTGAAGAACTCCTGGGTACATGACCTGTCTCACCTTACACACGCAAGCCCCAGTCTCTGGGTCACATACGCTGGGCTCAGTCCCATCTCTGTTACAGCTGCAAGGGACACACTCAGGGAACTGGTAGAAGCCAGGAGCACACTTGTCACACCGCTGCCCTGTGACTCTAGGCTTGCACCTGTACAGGGATAGAGGAACCAATCCGGTCATCACTCTGCATGGTTCTAAAGGCCGCCTGCATTGTAATAGAGCAGACACTGCAGGGAACCATTACACAGACTCAGTGGCTGAGGTGGCTGCTGACAGTCACAGAAGGAAGCGCTTATGCCTGGGGTGCTGACATCCACATGTCACTATGTGGGGGAGAGGAGCAGCGCTGTTGTTATGAACTAGACCTTATCTCAAGGTCCAGAACGTTTCTTTCAGCAAATAGACAGCAGCTCTCTGACCTGAGGCTACATTAACTTAATGCTGGTGCCAAACAACTTGTACAGTGAGTGCCTTCAGTCTCAGGTTAGTTAGGTTGAGTATTTCTGAACAAGAAACCAATGAGGTTGTAGCCAAACATCATATAACAAAATATGCACCTATGTGGGTACTTGCAGCTCCTAGAAACCACAACCAGGTATTTTGGATTGAATTCTGTCCTCCTGATACTCACCATGGCTTCTTTTCCAGTTGCTACAATAAGACACCTCCCCCAAAAGCAACTTAAAGGAGAAAGGGTTTACAGTGAGAAGACATGGTATCAAATCACTAAAGATGCCAGAGACCTCAAGAGAAGTGTGGTTGGGCTACAACACAAAGCTTCAAGGCCTTTCTCCATCCGCCCACTTCTTCCAGTGAAGCTCAGTCTTCTATAGATTCCACAACCTTCTCAAACAAGCGTGCAAACACATGAACCCACAGGGTGCATTTCACAAACAAACGTGCAAACACATGAACCCACAGGGTGCATTTCACAAACGAGTGTGCAAACATCAGTGTGCATTTCACATTCAGAGCTCAACTGTATTAGATTCTGCAGGTCCATTCATGTTCCACTCACAAGAAGATCCTATGGCTGGACCTAGAAAAAGGTGCGCTGATGGAAGTGCCATCATTAGAGTCTCCATTTGTTGTGTGGGGGAAAAGGCAGTGTGGGAAGGGTTACAGCCAGGACAGCTATGGGAGGGGCTGGCTCAGGCAAGACAGAAGGGAAACCAAAGTAGAGCCCCCCTTTCTCTCTCTCTCTCTCTCTCTCTCTCTCTCTCTCTCTCTCTCTCTCTCTCTCTCTCTCTCTTTTGGCTTCAGAACCCTGGTGAGCTAATGACGCAGAGGGGATGATGGGCAGCCACGTCTGTCACACTGGACCAAGTTCTGTGTTCACTCAGCATGCACAAGTCAGCTGAGAGCACAAGACTGGGGGCGGGGGTGGGGTGGACACAAAACAGGGAACAGCGGCCTTGGACCTGGTCCCTGCTCACCCCAGATGGGGATGACAAGTTAAGCAGAACTTGGAGAACATAGAATCTGTATTCCAGAATAGTGTAGTGTTTGTACCACTGAGCTTCTGAATCCTGTGTAAGATCAAGTAACCAAGGAAGTCTGGGGTGGTGTCATGACAACCAGGAAGAACAAAGAAACTCCAGAGTCTGTCTGAGTGTCTTCTAAGCCAACCTTGAGACAGCCTGGCCTTGCACATTTCTTCAAGGAGCCTCTTTGCCACCCACGTTGTGGCCCACACAGCAGAGGGAAGAGGACTGCATTCATTGCTGGAGAACAGCAGGGCAGCCCTAGGGATGCAGGCCATGAAGTCATCCCTGGGGCATCGCATAGGCAGCCAGGTGCAGATGCACCAGGAGAAGGCTGTCTTTTTGTTAGTAAGTACTACAGTTCCCTTAATAGGATGGTCACATCAAACTCCAGTGTCCATCTACATCCCAAAGTCTAGCATGTCATTCATTCACCCATCTGAGAATTAATGATGGTTTGTACTGGGGGTGGGGGGGAAAACAAGGGGGACAAAGCTGAACAAGCTAGTCTTTACCACTACACGGTTTTGCTGAAGACCCAGAGATGTAAAAAATTAAGTAATACTGTAAGAGATAGGATGAGAAAATATTAAGCTTACTTGTGTTTAAAACTGGCAGGGGCATCTCTGCAACTTGTGTGTCTCATTCTTTCTGTGAATTTTAAGTTTGCAGCACATCATCCTTGAAGGACATGTACAATAGGAAGGCAGCAGAAGAGGAATCGAGCCTTTCATGACTGGAGAAGTGGATGTGTGCAAAGCTTTTATGGAGAAGGTGGAAATGCAGAAGAGACGGGGAAGGAAGTTACAGTAAGTGTAGGCCAGACTGCTCTAAGACTGGCCTTCATGCTTAGCAATGATGGAAAACTGAGGAGGGTTTTGATGAAGAGATGGTATGATGGAGTTGATGCTGTGTGGAGAGTCACATCACCAAAGCGTTCCATACACAGTGTGGCACTTACCATGAGCTGTCATGAAGAATTGGTATAGGTTTCCCCATTAGAAAATAAATGTGATTGAGACACTGCCCAAGACAGAACCTTACATAAAGCCCAAGGAATAAAACAGAGACATATATGCATACAGTAAAATCCAGTACAAACATTCATCAAAAATTACACTATAGGTTCATCTGCAAAGGAAATAATGATGGTGGCGTGCCATAGAGACAGCGTCATGCTCATGTCCACTGCACAGCTATTTACAACTACTCAAAAGCCAGAACCAAGCTATGTGCCCATCAGTGGATGAGGGGATAAAAAAATCATGGCATATACACGGGGTAGAATGCCACCCAGCTATGAATACCACTGTGGGGAGCTTTGGGGGCCGCTTGGCAGGAATCTGACATTGGGCCATGACAAGGAAGTGGGCTTCAGGCAGGAATCTGACATTAAGCCATGACAAGGAAGTAAGTTCAGGCAGGAATCTAATTTTAGGCTAGAACAGGGAAGTAAGTTCAGGCAGAAATCTTAATTTTAGGGTGGAATAAAAGACCTAGGCTCCAGGCAAGAATCTGATTTTGTGCTTGGACAAGGAAATAGGTTTAGATATTTTGGTCATCTTGATAAGCTCTTAGAAATAGTAAGACAATAAACAGGGACTTTGTTTATTGTCTTGTTTGTTCATTGACTATTTGTGTTTATTGTACTGTTTGCCCTTATTGTTTACATGTAATTAAAATGGTATAAGAGCAGATTGGGGAAAAAAATAAACCTGCCTTAGCCTCAGAACTGGCTGGGGTCATGCTACAATGTTGTCTAATTGTCGTTTTTCTTTTTAATCCTCACTCCTGTGTTGGAGAACCTATTGACTGACTGAGCAGGCTTGGTCATACCACCCAGCTATGAATACCACCCATCTATGAAACCCTGTCATTTGTATAGTACAGTGGACAAGAGGGCATTAGGCTAGATGAATTAAGCCATACATAATGGTCAGATATGACATGATCTTACTCATGTATGATATCTAGAATCATAGATCTCATAGAAGTTAACACAGAACACTGATTCCTGGAAGCTGGGGAGGGCAAAGAGGAGGGCTGAGAAAAGGGTAGTCAACAGGTAAAATTTAGAGTTAGATAAGAAGGGGAAAATAGGGTTTTACTCAAAGCAACCAGAAGAGAGAAAAATCTGAATATATTTACCAGGCTTAATATGGTGTTTATGCTATATGCCCTGACAACCATTATACAGCATAGGCATGAGTTGAAACATCACATTGTATGCATACATATGTACAATGTTAGGTATGATCAGCAATTTAAATATTCTGAAGACAAAGGAACCAGAAACCTGAATTTATCAGCACTGTCTCAAGTTTCATGAACAGCATTATATACCAGTGACAGAATTCAGAAGGAAACAGATGTTAAAATCTAAGAAAAACTGTAAATTAGCATATTTTTATTAAATTAAGGATCCAGAGTCTCCCCAGAAAAACGTGTAAGGTCAGGATGACTCTAAGTCAACTTAAAAGATGATCAGCAGGCTTCAGGGAAACTGGTTCCTTTTCTTCTCTGTTGTCATGGTACCAACCAGACTCCTTGGCTAGCTGCTTGCTTACTTGAATGAGTGAAAAACCAAGTCAGAAGGAGGGGAGCAATCAGGAGACACCAGTGCTGCCCCATCATGACCTAATGAGGGTAGTAGTCAGCAGAAAGGACAGACCCAACAGGGGAGCGTCTGTCCCTTGTCAGAAGGTGACATGTGACTGGATAAGTCTTGGTATGTGAAACACAAGAAAAAGGCTGTCATTGTTAAGCAGATTATGTTTAAGTCTTAAGAGGTGAGAAGGCTTAAAAGGCACAACAATGATATGGGGGGGGGGGTCACACTGACTTAGAATTTGGGAGTTAAAGATCAGTTAAGAGGGTGCTTTCCTTAGAAGATCATTAAAATTACTATTTAATCATCAGGGGCTGTAGAGATGGCTCAGTGGTTCTGAACATTTCCTGTTCAGTCATAATCATTAGAGCTCTGTTCTCAACACCCATGTCAGGTGGTTCACAAATACCTGTACCTCTAGTTCCAAAGGATTCAACACTCTCCTAGCCTCTGAGCACACCTGACACATACACATATATATGCATATACATGCAAACAAATCAAATTGAAAAATCTTAAAAATATTTTTCATTATATATGTGAGACTACAGGAATCCTAGGAATTTGAGAGACATGGCCCTAAGAAAGCCAGTCAGAGAATGGAGGTGGGTTACTTTGTGTGAAGATGGAATGACAGTCCGAGCGGATCTGGAGGGGCGTGTCTACCTGAGAAATGTTCCGAAGCAGAGGTAAGGAAGAGCAGGAAAAGGGATGGGTCTCAGGGAAACAGAGCACAGAAGGGAGAGCAGACAGCCATGGCCCCAACCAATCCCAACAACAACTAATAGTCACTGGGTGGTGAGCGCATGCCAGCATGTCAGGCGTTGCCTTAAGGGTGCTTGTAATTGATATATAATTGTATATGTATATATGCATATATAAAAATATACAACTATATACAATATATACAAGTATATGTATATGTGGGACTGTGATAGGCAGCCTATTTTGGTTGAATGGGGCTTGCTCTGGTGACCCAGTAGAGAACTCTACAAGGGACAGAAAAGTGAGCCACCTTCCCAGAGACAAGTGCCTGACCACTCCATAATTCTGTGACTATCAGTCTTGCAGACAATATCCTAAGCTTCTGGCATTCTGGCTAGGCTCCACCCCCACAGTTACCTGACTGTAGCCAGGTATGCTCCTCCCCACAGTTACCTGAGAGCCCAGCCCACTAGAAAAGGGGCTGTTTGGCCCCTCTTCACTGTCTTTAAGCTCTTACCTTTCTTACTCTCTTCTCTAGCCCTCCTCTCTTTCCCTCCTCCCCCCTCTCTCCATGTGGTCATGGCTGGCCTCTCTCCCTCTTTCTACCTTCTCTCTTTCCCCCCACTTTCTACAACAATGCTCGAAAACCATAGACGGTCTCTGATCATTAAGGCCTGCCGTGCTTGAACGATGGGGAAGGCTTTCCCCTAACATGTCTAACCTCCCACTGGAAGGCCTTTCTGTGCTCCAGCCATGGACCCGATCAAGGACTCTCGCCCGCGTGGGAGCCACCCAGCGCCCTATCCCCCTGCCCTCTCCTCCTTTTGGACCCAGGGCTCAATGCTACCCTAGGGCCCCCATTCTGTTCACAGCTCCTCTGTGGTACCCAGTGTGGGATGCTGGAGGCTGGGAACTGGATGCCTAGGGCTGCCCCTTGTCCACCTCCCGCCAAGCTGGGATTCTGTGACTTCCCACAGCCAGACACCCACCCAGGGTGTGTTGAAATCGTGCCGCAGTCCTTCCACGTCTGCCTGCCCAGAGCACCAAAACTCTGGTGGGGCGTGGGTTCTCTCCACTCCCTTCTTTCCCCCACACCCACGGCCCCACATATATATTTATATACATACATGCATATACATAGATGCTCTGTGGGTTAGAGGGTCCCTATTTTACAGAAGAATGAAGGCCAGAGAGGAGGAGATGTTCACTCAAGGCCACCCAAACAGTAAGTTTGGACACAACCTGCTGTAAACTCAGCCTGTACTGTTCCTCACTAAGGACCGGGGATGGGGAAACAGCCTGAGACAGATCATTCCAGGGATGAGAGAAAGATGCCACCGGTCGTGAAGGACAACAGGAGTGTGTGAGAACTCGGATCCCTACCTTCCCTGGTGACAACATTGCCTGGTGCCCCTATTACTCGATTAGCCATCAAAGGAATTGCCTTCCCAAGTTGCTAGCCCTGTCTGGAAGCCCTTTTGCCGCCAAGAATGCCAAGTCTTTTCTGAGATTTTATTCCTGCATCTTACATGGCTGGTCACGATGAGGAGCAGCTGAGATGGACATCATTCCAGCAGGCTGAAAAAGACTGGAAAAAGCGCGTGGGACACCTGGACATCGTGGTGGAGGGACATCTGTGGGAAGGGGACATCTGCGGTGGAGGGTCATCTCCTTAATCCATCCCAACATGGCAGTTTCTAAAAGCAGAATCCCCGCTGCCTGTATCTACTACAGATTGACAGACATTTTTCTGAGGATACTTTTTAATCTTTTGGAGCATTTCAAGAGCCAAATAGTATTCATTTTCCATTACTTAAAGTAGGTGAAAACTTATTTCTCTTGCTATCCTATTTCATTAAATCTATACATCTGCTGCTTCATATGGCTACCAAAAAAAAAAAAGAAAAAGAAAAAAAAGAAAGAAAACCAAAAAACCAAAAAACAAAACAAAACAAAAAAAACAGAACTGTATCCAAACAGCACACTGTCAGAACTGGAGTCTATCAGGGATGCCCAAAATATTGGGCTAGGGTTGATACAACATTGTCTTGATACAAACAAAGATTGAGCAACAAAATAAGTTTAAATTTAGAAGGAAAGTCAAAGATGATTTTGCCAAATTTCATCTCATGCACTGGGAACTGGGACTCATGACGGTGGAGAGACCTGTTCCATGCCTTCTAGGTATAGTATGATAATATATCTATCATCTATGATAGACTCTATGATAAAAATAGGTGGAAAATTCAGTTTTGGGCTTTCGATAAGTTATTCCTAAATTCACTAAAATTACGGCACTATTTGTAATAGAATAAAAATCGAGCATTGTGGATGGTTTCAATTATTTACTAACTCATTTTAAAATGGATTAAGATCTGTAATGATTTGTCTTAGTAGAAAGGGCAGAATATGGTGTGTCAGTGGCAAATGCAGTACAAATGCTAACTTTTAAACACTGTAGTTTGCGGTTGCTCGTAGGGGTCCCAGGGAGCCTTGTATTACTGAGAACAGATGTGTTTTTCCTTTTTGCTGCAAACACCAACTCGTTTTCTTGCTTGGGCTTTAGGTATTGCTAAACATAGTCCTCCTTGCTGCCAGGTTTTATACAGAAATTATTCACGAGAGTGGGGAGACGACTCAGTGGGTAAAGTGCCTGTCACATAAGCACGAAATCCTTGCTCCTAAGTTCAGAAATTTCTAGTCAGTTAAATTATCCTGGCTGAGAGTGGGTTGTTAAAATTTCTCAGGATATTTTCCTAAAATACTGTGGCACACCCATCTAACATCTCTGCTGCCTTAACTGCTTTTAAGTTTTTCAAATTCCTCTTTCCCCACTCACTGTGTCAGCAGTACTGGGAAACTCCGAGGTTCTTCTGACCAACAGTTAGGGTTTAAGTGGGTGCTCCGGCTTTTCTCCCTGTCTGAACATTGGATCTCAGTTCCGAAGCATCCTATGATCAAGCCCAGACATCCCGAAGAGGCCCATGCCTGATTGTTGACTGACTAGTTGATTCAGGCAGGACTCAGGGTTGTGGTTTCTGAGTGTTAGGATAGTTCATGACTCATTTTTCTCTCAACTTCCTTACAAGATCTCCCCACCCAAAGGAACTGGCAGGCGCCAGGCAGTGGCTAACGGTGTGGTGAAGGGCTCTTTCTTGGAGAGTGAACCATTGGTATAATGGAGAGCTAAACTGTGTTCGCCAAAGGTGCGTGCAGCTGTTCTGACTCTAACCGCCAGTTCTGGCCATGGACTGTTATCTGAAAATAGTTCTTTGTAGTTAAGATGGAGAGATCCTAGAGTTTGCCGGGTATTAAGCTGGCCTGCTTGTTGTCCTTACAGCAAACAGAGAAGGGATAAACACAGAGAGGTGAGCGCCTTGTGGAGAGAGACATAAGAGGAAAACGGCATGCAGAGATGGGACAGAGATTGGTGATGTGACCACCAGCCGAGGGATGCTCGCAGCCCCAGGAGTGAAGTGGAGGGCATGAACCAGGCTCTTCCTCAGGGCTTCCCCTTGGCCTCAGATGTCTGCCAATTCAACTGAGAGAGAGTAAATCAGTGTTGTTGACCCCTGTCAGAGCTGCCACAGGATGGTGACATATCTGCCCTCAAGCTGGGGTCGCTGAAGCCTGTCCCATCCCAGACCCCAATCCATACACAACGTATGAGGGCGAGAGGGCTGTACTGTATTTCTTTTTAATTAGTAGCTAACATATAAAGTCACAGAGGGTTCCTTATGGCCATTTCCATATATAATTACTTTGGAAGATCCCCTCGCAGGCCAGTCTTAGCCCCCTCATCGATCCCTGCCCGGCTCCTGCCCTCCCTCTGCAGAAATCGCCTCCTACCATTCATGCATTCTGCTCTTCTCCCTTCTCCTCTCTCTGAATGCCTTGCTTCCCATCTCATGCCACCCCAGTCCTATTACCCACACCCTCTCTCTCACACATAAACATTCACAAGCTAGGATTGACACACGAGAGGGAATGTGCAGTTTGTCTGTCTGAGCCTGGGTCACCTCATGTAATATTGTATTTTCCAGCTCTGTCCATTTACCTGCAAATGTCATGATCTCATTTTTCTTTATGGCTGGATAAAATTCTAGTGTATATGTAGCAGCTTTTTCAGTCCATTTATGCAGACATCCGGCCTGATTCAGTTTCCTTGCAGCTCGTGTGCCTTCTGCATAAACCTGGCTGTACTCTGGATGCACTCATTTTCCTGCTATAAAACCCTAATTGAACTTCCCCAGCCTTTTCTTGTGGTCTGAATCCTAGTCTTTCCCCTGTAGCTATTTCCCAGTTCTGATGAAATTAAACTTGCTACCTGGGAACAGGTGACACCAGTCTTCACTCTCTAGTGGGAGCCTAGCTTGCTCAACCAAACCCTTCAGCAATATTCCAGGAGAACTTTGTCCTTCTGGTGTCAAACTGACAGTTCCCCGGGGTCACCCAGGAGACCTGGGCATGTGGAGCATAGGCTAAGTAGTTAAATGAGGTGTGAACCCCCCTGCTACCAAGCACTGAATAAAAAGGGAGAAATCAGGTCCAGCACTGGCAGTCACCAATCCCTGATCCCTGCTTCCTGGCTAAGATGTGTAGCTTCAGTCACTTCAGCATCCATCCACCTTTCCTTCCCTGGCATAATGAACAGTGTCCCCAAACTGAGAACCCCTTTCTCTTTTTACTTACCTTTGCCAGGGCATTTTAACAAATAACTAATTCAGCCACCATTTCTTGGCTATCGTGCACTGGACCATAGTGGTTCCTGAAGACGGCCAACTCTGCTTGGTTCCCTACTCCCAACCAATCCTGCTTTGGAGGCCTGTGATGGTAAGGTTTTGTCAACTTGACATAGTCTAGAATCACCTGGGAAGGGAGTCAAGAGGGATTGTCTGAATTATGCTGAGAGGCCCTTTCCAGATGAGTCTACATCTGGAAACAATCAAAGCCAACCATTAAGACAGTGAGGCGTGGCACACACAGCACAGTCCTATTGTGACAACATGCTGGCATACATGGCAAGGCTGTGTCTGCCTGGCTGCCCTAAGTCGGCATGGACCAACCAACCTGCCCACCAAAATCTCCTCCTGCTGGGAAGCTCTGTCCTGAAGCCAGCACAGTGCACAGGTGGGAAGAGAAGAATGACAAGGACCACGACCTGCAGATGGCACCCGATCGTCCCATGACGGGACTTGACACACTCCTGCACCATAGCTCACCTGCACTGCCCACTGTCCCCGTCACACTCAGAGACGGCCGCCTCGACGGTGCCCTTCCTGGAGCAGTTGCAGATGTCACAGCCAGCCACGGGGTGGAAGTTGAAGGAATTCATCTCACAGACCTCACATTGAGGCCTGACTGTGTGGGGTGGGCAGAGGCACTTCCCTGTCACCTCCTCACAAAGGCGTCTGCCACAATTACAAGCTGCCAAGGGATAAAGATACAATGGGTGAGAGTTGGACTGCACAAACCATGGGGACTTCCATAAGTTCCCAAGCAGTCTGGAATTGTTTCCCTTTCCCTTCCCATTGCCCACGGTGATCTGAACTGGTCATAGCAAGTGAGGGGCAGCTAGAGTAATGGGGCTCCAGGTTACATACTCCATGAACCAACCAGGCTGCTATCCCCCTGATCTATCCTGATCATCAGAAGGCTCTAGAAGGTATCAGGTAGTGACTGTTCACGACATTCTGAAGCAGCTCCCCACCTTCCACACGCAGGTCCTGGGTCAGCACATTGTGCAGTAGTGAGATTGTTTTTGTTTATTCAGACAAAGGTCTGGACACCTGTGTCACTCACTGCCACTTACATCATGGGCAGAGCCAGGGTATCAGGCCACAGGGTGATTCTTAAGTATAAATGCAAGGGTTTCTAAGTTAGTGAGTAATACATCCTATCTAAACACAACCTGAAAGTGCTTCTGCTAGGAATGAGCTGCTCACATGCAACCCATATACACTCACATTTATGTTTATATTTATATTTATAGCCTAAAGCCTGGCTGCTCAGAGTATAGTTTATAGACATGTGGCATGAGATAGCCTGGGCGTTTATTAGAAGGGCAGAGTTGTAGGCCCAGACTAGATCTCTTGAATCAGGACCTTACCATAAGCCCCCAAGGGAGTATCTAAAAACGGTGGCATCTGAGAAATCCTGCTGTGCACAAGCATCGTGCTCTGGGGGCCCAAGGAGGAGGCTTGGCAGTGCTCACTTACGCTTGCAGTGTGGGAATCCATAGTGGCCTGTTGCACAGCGGGTGCACTGCCTCCCGATGACATTGGGCAGGCAAGGGCACTGCCCACCCTCAGGACTACAGTGGTGGCCGGCAGTCCCAGCAGAGTGGCACTCACAGGGTATGGCACCGTTATGGTAAAAGGCTACCAGGGACTTTGCAGAATTCTTACAGAATCCAGAGGCTGCCTGGGGACTGTGCGAACAAAACAACTCATGGTGATTATGTGGGGTGTGACCATCCCTAGCTTCCCTTTCTACTAGTTCCATCTGGTAGCATCTTTTGGGGTGACACCGATCACTACACTTTAGAAGAAGTGAAAAATAACCCCATTGTAGATTCAGCCAGTGACAGCCACCCTTCCCCCAACATCTGCCTCAGGAAAGGATAGCACAGGAATGGCTAGTGGGAACATGGGTGTTGGAAGAGCTGCAGGATGGACTGTGTAGTGAATGAGTTACAGCTTGTGGGAAGACAGTGAGGATAAGATGGTATGTTATCTCAACCTCATGACCACCCGACCAATTGGGTCATAGTCTGCTTCACAGATAAGGCAGCTGAGGCACCTTAGCTGTTGGGTGACATTCCCAAGGATGAGGAGTAAGGCGTGAAGAAAAAGTCATTTATGCCCACAGTGGTTTGGCTCTGGGGCCTTTGCTTTTGCTGTCACTGTACAAGAAGAGTTGGTCTGTCTTCAGGCCTTCTGGAGCTCCTGGCTAGTGTAGAAGCATTGAAGGCCCTGGCTTCCACAGCAGAGCTTGCACTGGGGTTAGCATGCTCTTAGCACTCAGGGATGAGAGAAGACAGGGCACAGAAGGCACAGTCCCCACTAGAGAGGTGAGTGGAAATGTGGGCTATGTCCTTGTCAGTGGAAGACACTCTGTGTGGCATCTTTAAGACATACATCAACGAAGAGCAAAGGGCGAGAGAGTCTCCTAACTGGTCGCTAGTCCCAAGGTGAGCACAGGTCTCCCTCCGCTTTGCTCAGGGTAGAGTGTAGTCACCTTGTCCGGATGGTACATGGTAAGGTCACTTATAGAGTGGTAGGCACAGAGGAAGGACATCTTCCTGAGACCCCAGACTCACCGTTACTTCCCCAGCTAGTAAGAAGAGGGCAGACTCCAGGCCAGTCTCTCTCCAGACCTCACTCTGGCTGGGAATGTGAGCACACCCCGTGTGAGCCAGAGCCAGCGCCCGCCAACAAAATGACACTTACTCAATATAAAAACTGTCTCCTCCACAACTGCTGATGAACTCGGAGGACTTGTCCACTGTTGTTTTGTGAAGAATTTGGTAGTCGTAATTCTCTGCAGGTACCACTAGAACCCGGACCTAAAAGGAAGCCATCAGTCTGGGTTTAGCTTTACAGCAGGCCTGCTTGTGACCAGCCAGTAGGAGGAGAGAACCACATCCTTTCCTGTTTATTCAAATGCCAAGAAGATGGGACTTATGCAGGAACTGCAGCCTCAAACCCAAGGAAGGTAAAAGGAGGCAGGGCTAAAGGCTAACCAGGCATCCCATTACTAGGAAAAGGTGAGCGCAGTTGGGTCTTGGAGCGCCTGCTTCTAGGGATAAGGATGAGCAGTGTCAAGCAGCAGTTGATTCAAGGTATCTTGAGCAGGGCCTGTTAGGGGTGACTGGGTCTCTGGTTCTCCAGGGATCATTGCTTTGTTTTTGTTTGTTTGTTTGTTTGTTTGTTTTTGTTTTTTTCCTTTGAGACAGGTTTTCTCTGTGTAGCCCTGGCTGTCCTGGAACTCACTCTGTAGACCAGGCCGGTCTTGAACTCAGAAATCCTCCTGCCTCTGCCTCCCAAGTGCTGGGATTAAAGGTGTGCACCACTACTGCCCGGCCGCTTTGTATTTTTAAAGGTAAGCAAACTGAAGTTGCAGAACCAGCAGGGAATCTAATGTCATAGCTTGCCCCTGAAGCTTAGTTAGAACTTGTGGCTTAAATTAGAATGATATTTGAACACATGATCACTGGTGGGTAGCACTATTTGGGGAGGGCTAGGGGGTGTGGCCTTGTGGGAGGATGTATATCACCGAAAGTAGGCTTTGAGAACCCAGCTTGTGTGCACACTCCCCCACTCCATCTTCCTGCTTCCTGATGATGGTTTATAATGTAAGCTTTCAGCTCCAGCCACCACCCCTGCTGGCTCCCTCCAGGATGGGTGCTTATCCTGTGCAAACCAGAAGCCCAAATAAACCCTTCCTTCTATACATTACCCTGGTCACAGCAACAGAAAAGTAATACAGTATATAATACTGAATAACGGTGGCCCGATCCAGTGCCACACCGTACATGTCAAGCTATGACACCCCCAAACCCTGTAGGAAGAAGTCATGCCTTTGACAACTGCTTACCAGCTTGTAGCTCTCCTGTGACCCACGAACATCTGCTGAGCACCATGTGTCAGGCAGTGTTCTAGGCACACAGGTATAAAATGAATACCCTATGCTCTGGAATGATAGCATCCTCAGAGAGAGGAGGAGTCATAAGCACAGCACTGGAGGACCATAGAGCAAAATCCAGTAAACTCTTGCTGGTTCTCTAGACCTCCTTAAGGAACCAGTGAACAAACTCTAAGCCAAGCTCACTGGTCAACAGAATTTGACAAAAGGTAGTATTAGGTTCTAGAAAAGAGCACAAGGAAACCTGCTGGCATTGCCAAAAATGGCGTAACTATGGGCTTTTGAACGATGATTACAGTCAGAGAAGGGAAGAGGGATGCACGGACAGCAGGAGACAAGGATGGACAATGACTTAGCAGCAGCTAGGAAGGGACATGGATTTGAGAGCAAGCTACATGAACAGGAATGAGGCAGATGGATCAGGGAGAGGCAGAAAAAACAGATCAAGGCACCCAGACCACAGTGAAACAAGTTCAATACAATGAGCAGCATGAGGGGTCCCGAAAGCAGGTCAGGCAGAATAAGGGGGGACTCCTGGTGGTTAGATACCGCCTGGAGTTCAGGCAAGATCCAGGGTGAATTCAGAGATATGACTGCGGCTCCCACGAGTCAGAGATCAACCTTAACGGGCATGGATGGTGTCCGCGGATAAATGACACAGGGGTCTCAGAGTGTAACCTGGGGTACAGCTCGTATAGACACTGAGTCAAGGAAAATCAGGAATGGGGCACAGGAGAGAGTGACAGAAAGCAGTGAGGACAGTAAAAGCTTCAGAGACGGACCAGTAGGGGCAAGGAGTCAGCAGAGGCTGGGAGATGGGTGGGTACTTAACACTATTGTCCCTGTCCTCCTGGCTTTGATTGTCATATGGTTTAATCTTTTTGGGTTTGTAAAGCACAAAAACTTTCCTGCAAACCAACTTTTCCATAAACAGGGTTAATTCCTTAAAGAAAGTATTGCCATGAGCCTAACCCACAATGGCTGACCAAGGATTAAACCAAAGGCCAAGCAGAACGCACCAATGTTAAGGACTTTCCATCTGGAATCTTCACTGTCACAGCTACCTCTGCTTCAGAGATGTCAAACTCCACCTGGCCATCAGAGACCACTTGGTCGCGGCAGCCAAGTAAGTGGGGACAGAAGGAGGCAAGGAAGGAACCTGGGGAGGGAGAGGCGCTGTCACACGGCTGTATGGACGGTATGGTTCATGTCCTGGATGGAGCCTGCTCGTGGTTGCTCACCTGACCACTGTCTTCCTCCATCTACAATCACTTCAGTGGGAAACCCCGGGTGCTCTGCTTGATAAAAATGGATGACAGCGACATGTCGGCCCAGGTGTGGTATGAGTCCTCTCAGGGTCACTTGACTCTAGGAAGGAAAAAGAGGGGAGAAGAAAAAACCCCAAAACTGATAAGCATTGAATAATTAGGACATGAGATGTTGCTATAGTTGGTTCCACCAAAATTCACTGTTAGCCCCAGGCTGCATTTAGTACCTCAGCACCATCAGCCACATTATCACCACCATCAAATGTGACATGCATAATACCCTCCAAAAGGTCCCCCCCCATCATAGCATTATCACCTGTCCCTCTGTCCACCTTTCTCATTCTCTCTGTGTGTCTCTCTTTCTGTTTCTCTCTCTGTCTCTTGGTCTCTCTCTGTGTCTCTCTCTTCCTATATCTCTCTGTGTCTCTGTCTTTCTCTCTGTCTTTCTCTTTCTTTCACAGAAGTGGTCTTTCACTCCCACTGTTGCATGGTATGATCTTTTCAGCATATTTTTGCCCTGACCCACCAAGGCACTGTGCTACATAAACTCCAACATTGATGTCTGTGACTTTGGTGGGATATCCTGGTGCCTGCATGCTCTCTACTTGGGGGTCTGAGTGAGAGGTCCAAAAACCTACTTAGTTAATGAAATTTTTTCTGTTTCCCAGGAAAATGAACAAGAGAGCTACAAACAATGGGCCATTAGTCAGTTACAGCCCTGACATTGGACCAAAAAGGAGGGTGGGCCATACTTTGTGAATTGCTTGCCTCCTCCTGGGAACTGCCTGCTAAAGTTCCTCAGCTTCTTGGGAACCCACCCTAGGTAGAGTTCCTGCTTATTCCTCCACATCCTTTAACTGTTCCTCTCCTTGTTCTATGCCATAAGTGTCTGGCTCCTTGAGCCAGCTTCTACACCTTTGGGGCTTCCACCATGTGGGCAATACTCTCTCAGCTCTGGCCTTCTACACACTTATGGTTCTCTCTACTAAAGACACTTGCTGCCTCCCTCTTCTCCCTTTCCCCTGCAGGCTCCTGACTAACTCTGTCTCCAGCCTGTAGTCCTATAGCTTCAGCTTTCAGTCCTCTTGGAGCTAATTAGAATGCACCCACACGGCACTCCATTTTCTCTTACTCCCTCCCTCCTTCCCTCCAAGAATTCAAATGTGTGTGTGTGTGTGTGTGTGTGTGTGTGTGTGTGTGTGTGTGTGTATACACATTTTTTTTTTTTTACAAAAGCTTGGCCTCAGTACAGGTCAGTGGTAAAAATTGGGACACTTGATTTCCAAGTTCTCTCAGATTGTAACAACTTTTGCCACCACAGGAACAAATGATCCCAAAGTCTCTTATCTCTAAGGTTCTACTTTCCACACTTAAAAACAAAATCATTTGTTTTTAATAGTTTCTGTGGTCTGCTTTCAGAAAAATCTCTTATGCTATAAACTCTGTCATGACGTGTAAATTCATTTGATATGGTTTAAAATCTATTGTCTGTAACAAAAGTTGGCTTTAAACTTTCAACAAAAGGTTTATAATTAATAATCTATATAAAAGTCTTATACTTAACAATCTATATATGGGTACAACTCTAGTTTAGTGTGTGTGTGTGTGTGTGTGTGTGTGTGTGTGTGTGTGTGTGTGAGTTGATTCCAACTATATGAGTTGATTTCTATATGGCAATGAAAATTTAAGGCTATAAAGATCTGTTTCAGGTTAAGGAAAGCTGACTTAGAGATTTATACCCTAACACTTACATCTTTGCTAACTGTTTCAACACTAAGATGCTAGAAAATTAAGATAAGTAACAATATATGTTTGATAAATAAGGTATACTGTGGAGAGCTCTTGGGCCGCTTCTAGAAACTTGGCAGGAGTTTGACATTGGGCCAGGGCACTGAAGTAAGCTCAGGCAGGAATCTGACTTTGGACAGGGAAGTAGGCTCAGATTTCTTGGTCATCCTGAAAAGCCCCTTGAAATAGTGACTTTGAAATAGTGCCTTGTTTGTTCCTTGACTATTTGTGTTTATTGTCTTGTTTGTTCCTTAACCTAGAACTGACCTTATTATTTGCATGTACTTAAAATGGTATAAAAGCAAACTGGGAGAAAATCAACCTGCCTCAGTCTCAGAACTGACTGGGGTCATGCCACAGTGTTGTCTGTTTTTTTCTTTTTAATACTCGCTCCCTCCTTGGAGAACCTGTCATTGACTGACTGAGTGGGCTTGGTCAGTATACTTGATCCACAAGATCCACACACGCCTAAGGTCTACTCATGCTCATAGTCATACGTGTCTACTCATGGTCACAGTCATAGATGTCTAGTTCCTTTGTCTTAACTCACTTTAAGCTTTAGCCATTTGGATAACAAAGCCATTAAAAAAAAAAAACCTGTCAGTGCTTTATAATGGTGTACCTTGGCAGTCTCTCTATGGACTATATCTATGATTAAAAGCTTTATTTTGATACTAGAAAAGTTTTAATACAAAACTTGTTACTTTTAAGGCTAAACCTAACAGGGATGCGATGTAAAGTGCTAGTCTTAGGAAAACAACTAACTTATTGCAGATTGTTAAAGATAGCTAAGACATGCCACCTTATAAATGATCAAATTCTTTAATATGCTCAGAACTATAGTCATAGTCATGCTAAGTACTAGTGTAATTTATTACAGGAATAAGCTTTATTTAATCTCTTAAATATGTGTTCAAAGTTAAGCCTAAAACAAGTGACTCAAAATAAGTAAAGATGGTCTGTTTGTATACACTCAATAGATAATGGTCTTCACAGCCTTTCAGAGGCTTGCTGAAAATGGCATTTAATATATACTAGAAAGGTTTCCCATGGTAGACGTGCCAGCTCCTGGCAGCATCCCTGATCGCCTCCAGAGAAGACGATGGGCACAGAAGAACTCCACCTGGAGCTTGCTTTAAATGTGGCAAAGCTGGTCCCTGGGTGAAAAACCACCCTTTAGCTCCCTGCCACCAGGACCCTGCCCAAACTGTGGACAAGCAGGACACCGGGGAGTTGATTGCCCCACTTTACCTAACAAGGTACTGTCTCCCCAAGCTCTTACTCCACAGGAAAGTCTGTCACATCTTCTGGGTCTGGCAGCTGAAGACCCAGAGACCACAGAGGAATCTGGGGTAACTGTCCCGGCAGCCAGTAAGTCTTGGTAACTGTCCTGGCAGCCAGCAAGTCTCGGTAACTGTCCCAGCAGCCAGCAAGTCTCTGCTTAATTGATTTGGAAGCTGCTTGTTCTGCACTTCCTGCCTACTCTGGTGGAGTTCATCCTTCTCAGGTCTCTGATGGGGTTGGTGACTGGGCCAGTGACAGATCTGTCAGTTTAACATCAGCAGCCCAGGCTTCAGCTGCTTCTGCATTCTCTTCTGCGTAACAAGCAGGCCTGGGTTTTCCTTTTCTAGAGCTACCGCTAGGTCTACGCACGGTTCCCTTGCTACCAGACTCTGAGAAGAGAACCTCACAGAACAGATTTCACGGGCACTTTTTACCATCCCTTCCTTTAAAGAACTCATTTCACAGTGACTGCTCTCAGTAATCAACCTCCTGGGTACCATAGTAAATGACTGGATAGAAAAACGGCATAAAGTTTATGTAAGGTCTGAGGATGTGAAAGCTTAAGTTGTGGGATCTAAGAAAATGTTTTAGGGTCTAAGAAGATGTTTTAAGGTGGCTAAAAGATATAAGAAAGTGACTTAAGGTATAAAAACATGAAAAAAGTTCTAGATATCTTTCCCTCTCTATGCTATTATTATACTAGGACTTCAAAAATTCAGAGTTGTAACATTAATGCCAGCGGTGTTCTGATAAGCTATTAATCTAGCTGTGGTAAGCACAGAGTAGTATTACCATAATCACAGGCTCAAGATTTTAAACTTCCTTGTCTTCTAAATATAGACTTAAAGTGCCTCCCATTGTGCTAACAACATCTGTCCCATCTATATACACACGGTCTTCTGGATAGAGGAAACAGTGGTCATGCTTTTAACCCAAAACCATTTTGGGTCCCCAGGCTTCTACTATGGACCCAAAGGCAGGAGTCTACTGCCTTTTCTGCAATGTGGAAAATGCACTGAAAAGTACAGATTACAAACAGTGATGATGCTATCATATCTAAAATACCTCTTTTTGTAAACTTAAAACTTTCTAGTAAGCTTCAAGGAATCAACTTGAATTCTGCCTCTCAATGGGTCAAATGGACTCCAGATAATTCTATTCTGCTTATTCCTGAGGGTGGGGTCTCCCAATGACCACTGCCCCTTTCCCTGGTTTTAGGACACTCCTCCCTCAACGGCCAGGACCATGGGCCTAAAAGTTTCAGATGTACACCTATGAATAAATTTCCCTCCTAACTACTAACCTTATCTTCTGCCCCTAATATATATCTGCTCCATCAACCTGCCAGCTCTTAGTTTCCCCTCAAAATCTGCATCCTGGATAACTTCGAAGTGGCTAGCCCCAGGTTGACCACTCTCCCAAACTGTTCCAACTGCTGCCAGCATGTCCCTAGCCCTAGTCAGTCCTGCAGAGCTGGGACAGAAAGTGAAATGGCTGCCTCTTCAGGATTTGGCTGGCATCCCACTTTTCTTGGATCCCCAAAGATGATGGTGACCCCAGACAGAAGGAAGTAGTTCTAAAGAGTACAGATGCCCCCCCTTTCTGCCTCAGCATCCCCTCCCAATGTCCTCTCCTGTTATAAGAAACAAAAGGGAGGAATGTTATCCCTGGCCTGCCTTCAGTGACTCGGCACCAGGGGCCATGTCATCACCAGCTGCTAAATGTGCCATACATACCCTTTTAAAGGTCCCCGCCACCATGGCTCACTCTCTCTCTAGATCTCTCTCTCATACTCTCTTGCTCTGTCTCTCTTGCTCCTTGTCTCTCACTCTTCGCATCTCTGTGTCTATCTCTATGGGTGTCAGAAACAGCCTTTCATCCTCCTCCAATAAATCTCTTGGTGTTGAGGGGCAGGGCTTAATGGAAGCAGTTATATTAGGAGCCAGAGCCTTCATAAGCAGATTAAAAATCTTGCAAAAGTGAGTTCTTCCCTCCCAGGGTGGGGTCAGTTACTAGAGAGTGGGCTATTAGGAAGTCCCACCTGCCTTTGCCCCTCTTCTCTTGACAAGTGACCAATTGGTACTGCAACACAAGCTCCCACCATGTGACTCCTGTAGCATTGCTATGATATGCAGAGAGACCCTTGCCAGACTGGTCTTACATTTTCCAGCCTCCAGAACCAGGATCTAAGTAAACATCTTCTCTTTATAAACTACCCAGGCTCTGGGTTCCTCCCCAGTGCAGCTGCAGGCTGAGCCTGCCCACTTCCCTGCTGCCCTGACTTATAGCCAGACTCTCTTCAGGGCCTTCCTGACTGCTAGTGTGCAGCTAGGTCCCATGCTGCAGGACTTACCCACCAAAGACTCTAAGAGCAAGACCATTCCCAGACCCCCCACCGCCCACCCCCGGCTCTTTGGAACTGAAGACTCTTTTTTTTACCCTTTAAGGCTTTACCATGCTGCCCATGGAGTGCTGTTAACTGAAGGGTCTGTCCTCTTCCCTTCTGGACCCCCGGCTATGCTATCCATGATGGCCGTCTCTCCTGAGGAAGCTCTTCCTGCAGGCCTGCTCTCCCAACTCAAGCTACGAGGCTGTAGTCACCCCAGTTTCCTTCTCGGGAACCTTCTTACTGATAGCAGTTTCCACCCTGTTTGCCTCACACCTGGACAAGCTGGTAAGGGAACCCAGAGGCTACACCCTTGGTGTGGGTGGAAAGTTCAGGCCACACAAGCTCCAGCCCCGGGGAAGGGAGCCTCATTCTGGGCCGCAGCCTTCTCCCACTCTGCCCTTCCCCAGCGCAATAGAATCCAGAGCTACACTCTGCCTCCTGAGTGACTATGCCCCTCTCTTTTAACTCAAAAACTACAGAAACCATGGCACTGAACAACTGGGAAAGTCCCTCATCTTTCAGACAATTTGTCACTGGGGTGTACTGGGGTGGGGACCATGAGTAGCATGAATGCATGTGGAGGTCAGAGGACAACTTTTGGGAATCTGTTTTCTCCTTTGAGCACACCCCAGGGTCATCATCATCAGTTAGCAGAATGTTCAGCAAGTGGGTTTTTTGTTTGTTTGTTTGTTTGTTTTGTTTTGTTTTTTCCATTTTGTTTTGGGTTTGTTTTTTTTTTTTTGTAACCTTGGCCTTGAAGGTTTAAAAAAAATCTATCCATCTTTTGATGGAGAACTGCAAATTGGAAAACCAACTTTTTAACATGATGACAAAGTCAGGGCTTCATTTCAGTTTTCCTCAGTTATCCTCAGCTCCGAGATCTCCTACAGGAATGTCCAGTCCCAAGAAGTCCCTTTTCCTAAAGTCTGGCATTTAGACAAAAGCCAGTGTTCTCTGGGGGCCATGAAAAGTTTCAGAGTGGCCATGTGGAAGGAGACAGGGAGGGTGAGTGTAGTCACAGGCAGAACTCCCAGGCTCCTGCTCTGCTCAGTGACCCACAGCCAAGAGTGGAAGTCCCCAAGTTGGGGGCGGGGGAAGGGGGAAGGTAAAAAAAGCACAGATGACTGGTCCCATTCCATAGCCTGGGATGAAGGAGATTTGGGGCGCCCCAGGGGGATATGGGTGGGAAGGAGGGGTGTCATGGACCAGGTTGAGAAAACCCAGGCATCCTACATCCCGGGCATCCCGAAGCCCAGGCATTTTCACAGCATGCAGCTGGGAGCCATATAGTTCTTTGTCAGGAGCCCTTTCCCCTCTCTCTGCAAGGCCATTTCGTGGGAATCAGCAAGACTCCAACCCTAAACAAACATGAGTTGAATCACTGAAAGTTTCGGAC
>NC_034604.1:8729780-8745199 GCF_900095145.1 Mus pahari | reverse complement strand
CGCCTGCCTCTGCCTCCCGAGTGCTGGGATTAAAGGCCTGCGCCACCAGGCCCGGCTCAACTCAGGTTCTTAAAACAGAAAGAAAACCTTTAAAGTAAGCCATGCAAAATAGAAAACTATTCACACTTTCTTCCCCAGAAAAAAAAATTAGTTAATAAAATGAGATCAATGTAAAAAACATGATTCCTCTCTCTGTACGAAGGCTGATGTGAGACGAGAGAAAAAAAATGTGTGGCCTTTCTTTGTTTCACAGCTAAAATGGCAGTATGCTGGGGTTCCACCATCTTAACCATGCAGCGTGCTGGGGTTCCACAGTCCTAAAAGTTTTCATGAATGAACCTTTTAATTATTTTTGGAGCTACAGCAAAACAACACTCCTAAAAGCCCCCAACAAGCCCTAATTAGCTGGTGCTGATACCATAGCTCCAAGATGGATCATTATTTTTGCGGGTTTTCAAAAGGAGAACCTAGACTCAGAGATTAAAGGATTGGAATGAAGTGAGCTGTCAGGGCAGAACTCGGCAGGCCTGCCCTCAAGGACCAAGCATAACCATGTCCCTGGCTGTGTTTGTGTCTGTGTCATGATATATTATAGAAGCGTGGAAAGCTGACAGCTGGGAAGAGTTACTTAGCTGGGTCATCTCTTCTTTTCCTTAAAAGTTTTAAAAAACGACTTGAGTATATATGCATCTGTGCATATGAGTACGTGTATACATGTCTGTAAAGGTTTGAATGCTTGTATGTATGAGCAGAAGCAAGAAGAGGGTGTGAGGTGTCCTTTTCTACCTTGTCTGTGTTTGAGGCAGGGTCTCCTCCTGACTTGGGGGGTTATACCTTTTGGGGCGGGCTGGAAGCCAGCAAGCCCTAGCAATCCTCTTATTGATGTACACCTCAGAGCTGGGTTTGCAGATGTGTGCAGGATGCCCATTCAGCTAGTTACATGGATGTACATCTCCAGTTGCCATGGTTGCACAGCCAGCTCTCTTCACTGCTGAGCCAACTCTCTAGCCTGTGGCTCTTCTATTTTTAATATCCCATATTAAACATCAGCGACTTGCCTTACGTTGCAGTTAAGCAGATGTTGAATACCCCAAATCCCAAACCGCATGTGCTCCAAAATCTGAAACTATAGGGGAATGGGGACTGTGGAACCCCAGCACACTGCATGGTCAGGACTGTGGAACCCCAGCACACTGCATGGTCAGGACTGTGGAAACCCAACACACTGTATGGTCAGGACTGTGGAACCCCAGCACACTGCATGGTCAGAACTGTGGAAACCCAACACACTGCATGGTCAGGACTGAGGAACCCCAGCACACTGCATGGTCAGGACTGAGGAACCCCAGCACACTGCATGGTCAGGACTGAGGAACCCCAGCACACTGCATGGTCGGCGCTGTGGAACCCCAGCACACTGTACATAGTCAGGGCTGTGGAAACCCAACACACTGCATGGTCAGGACTGAGGAACCCCAGCACACTGCATGGTCAGCGCTGTGGAACCCCAGCACACTGTACATAGTCAGGGCTGTGGAAACCCAACACACTGCATGGTCAGGGCTGTGGAACCCCAGCACACTGTACATAGTCAGGGCTGTGGAAACCCAACACACTGCATGGTCAGGGCTGTGGAATCCCAGCACACTGCATGGTCAGGACTGAGGAACCCCAGCACACTGCATGGTCAGGACTGAGGAACCCCAGCACACTGCATGGTCAGGGCTGTGGAACCCCAGCACACTGCATGGTCAGGGCTGTGGAACCCCAGCACCAAGTAGAAAATTCCACTGGTGACCTCATGTCATCTATCATAATCCAAACAGAAGCACACCAGATGTAATGTATAAATTATCTATAGGTGATACCAAAAAAAAAAAGCTGCATGTGATATATAATCCATTTCATGTTCAGACTTGGGTCTTATCCCCAAGATATCTTATTATGTATTTACAAATGCTCTCAAATTCAAAACAGTTAAGTTCTCAAACATTTCAGAGAAGAGATCCCCAACCTGCAAAAAGTTTTAGCCTTGTGTATATGATGGCAGTATTGTTCAGAGTATTGGCAAGGAAGAAGAGGGGGAAACATTACCTTGGATTAGCATGCTGCCCATAGCTGGCAATGCAGTGGACTTGAGGTCTCAAATATTCAACTGAGAATTCTTCCGCAGGTATAATACAAATGTGATACTGTCAAGAAAATAAGTAAAATTGTTGGTAAAACTAATGGCTGCTCCACTCTTTTAAAAAACACTTACTAAGTGAAGAACTCATCCAGAAAATTTATATTACATAAAAGGAATAAAATTGCGGGGTGGCAAGCATGTAGAACCTCCACAGGCAACAAAGCCCTTTCCTTATTGCACAGGATCACTGACTACATTATTGCTGGAATATTTTCCCAAATAAAGAACAGAATCAGAGGAATCTGCTCAGTGTGGTTTAGTGCCTCTTTTTCTCTGTGATTTGGGGCTACCACTGCTCACGGCTGGTATCTGAAATGCTTCAGGAGGAAGAGCCTGGGTTCAAAGACAAGGCGTCATCTGGAGAGGCGCCCTTCTTAGTAAAGGGTGGCTCAGACCTCGGCCACACCAACCCTGGAGGATTTGTCTCCTCAGCTAGTTTAGGGACTACTTAAGAAGCTCAGCCATTAAAGTGTCTTTTATTGCATTTGAAGTCAAACTATGTAATCAGCTTGGTGGCAAAGTGGCTCTGTAGTAACAAAAACAAAAAATGTACGGACTGTCACTGGGACGCCAGGCATGTACAGGACAGAGATGGACAATGTTCCTACCCCATGGAGCCTCCATCCCAGTCAGCCTGACCTTCAGTGACCTTGGGATATTTGTCAAAGGGCAAATCCACACTTAAACTGAGTCCCAGGATAATTTCCAAAAACGAAGGTTAGATTTGTGAAGGAAAACCATTATTTCATAGCAATAATTTTTATACTTTTATTCCAAACTATTAGTTAAATTTGAAGATTTTACTCACTCCTGCTAGGTTAGGCGCAAATATTTAAAGCACGCTCCCCCTGGCATTCCCCAGAGTTTGATGCATGCTTACTGCCAGCAGTAACAGGAGGCTGTGTCACACTTAGGCAAGCTTAAGTCCCCTGAGATAGTTACATAAATCTTAACAATCCCTTCCTAGGCAGATTCCACTGCCCTCAGTAGTCAAGTTCCACTGTCCCATGGGTAGGTATGAATGCCATTTATCTGTCACAGTTGGAATTTAAATCGTAAGAATATATACCTCATGAGTTGGCTAAACCTGTATTGAAATATAGGGTACTGTTATAAAACCAGTTATAAAGTTTAAATAAAGCACTCCAAGAAAGTATATAGGATAGTAAAATGGACAGAAATTAAATGATGATCAGTGTCATTTCTGTACCCAGACATAACAACAATAAAGTAGAAAATATAATGGGAAAAGGCACTTCATTTACAATAGTGATAAACAAAAGTTAATGAAATGTCTTCTTTCTTTTTTTTTTGTGGGATGCCTTCATATTTGATGGCTGAACTTTATGAGGTGACATGAAGAAGGCTCAGGATAAAAACTGTCGAAGTTGGGGGCTGGTGAGATGGCTCAGTGGGTAAGAGCACCCGACTGCTCTTCCGAATGTCCAGAGTTCAAATCCCAGCAACCACATGGTGGCTCACAACCATCTGTAACAAGATCTGACTCCCTCTTCTGGAGTGTCTGAAGACAGCTACAGTGTACTTACATATAATAAATAAATAAATCTTTAAATAAAAAAAAAAAAACTGTCGAAGTTGAATTTATAGATACAATGCAATTGCAGCCCAAATTTTGAAATACAGATGACAGAAGAAGGCTTTGCAAGTTCAGTGGGTTAGAGGAAGGCATACCAGAAGGAAATGGGCCATGTGTGCCTTGAGCTGAATGTCTGCATCTGCCAGCAGCTCGTATACAGCCGTGCGACTCAGGCTGTCAATCACCACGCTCCTGCACGGGATGCTGCAAAGGGAACAGAGTTGTCTTAGCCCGACAGACACTGCCATCTCCCTTGCTGTGCACCTGACTGCTGTTCTGCTTTCCCTTTTTATAACTGGGCGAACCAGAGCTGATTTTCCTGCATGAGAAGTCGAGGGGGTGCAATGAATGATCCCCCAAATTCATTCTGGAATGTACTCACCACTGTGATCTTTTAAAGGTGGCTAGAGAGTGGAGGCTCAATCCCTTGGAAACTTACCAACGCTCATTGGACCACTCATAATTCAGATTGCCCAGCTATGACCATCCCATGCCTATCAGTAGGCACAGCTGGCTTTACTAACATGGGGGAAGGACAAGCCAAACTGTCTGTGAGGCCAAGTCTGAGTCTGTTTTCTTCCTCAGTCCCTTCCAAGAACTTGTACCTCTACACCTTCCACTCCATCGGGTGAGAGACAAATTTGAAACCATTTTTAAAAAGTCAGAGTTTTGCACGATGGAGTCAGGCTCTGGTGGGAAGGCAAGCTTAAGCTTAGGAAGCAGGCTGATGCCGTTTCCCCTGGATACATACGAACTGGAGCTGGAAGTAGGTGAAGACAACATGGCCATCCCTAATGAACACATGACGTCATTTAGTCAAGGGGATTTGGGTAATGACTGAAAGAAGATTAAAATATGCAAAGAACTGAACACAGATCGGGTAGATATACAGGAACTTGACAGTCAACACGCGAGTACAGCTGAAGCCGTCCTTCTGGACTGAAGTGCCATCCTGGGATTCACTTGCATTTAGTTTTACCATCATCCTTTTAAAAGTTCTTTCTAAGAAACAGATGGCCATTGGTTTATTAAGGGTCACCTCACTGTGGAGAAAAGGGTTGACTTATCACAGCATTATTCTGAAAAGTAGTGTTTTAGTCACTATTTTGCTGAGATGTTGTCTTTCTAACAAAGTGGTTAGAAGTCACTTGAGACACGCAGAGGTATGGTCAAACATCAACAGGAGACAGTGCAATGCTAAGCAGGCCTTTCACTTAACATGGGCCTTTATAGGGAATAATTCCTGTGCTTTAGATTCCCACGCTGCAGTCAGTTCCCTGTCACGTGGTACCTGTGATGACTGAAGCACAAAAAAAGGAAAGACCTTGGCCAAGTAAAAATATACAATGGGACATTCCTGGGAGTAACTAAGTATGAAGTAGGCAATAGTAGTCTAATTGATGCTGTCCTAGAATTCTAATGATGGGTTTGCTAAACATGTTTAGTTGTCATGTGCTAAAGGCTCTAGAACATCACCCAATCTCCCCCAGTGCTAATCATAAAACCTGCATGGCATTCTGTAAGGGCCCTTTCTTTCTTTGGTTTTGTCATCCTTCTGCCATGCCAGGGAGGATGGCGCACGGCTATAGCCCCAGCACCCTGGGCGTTGAAGCAGGATGGTGCATGGCTATAACCCTAGTACCCTGGGCGTTGAAGCAGGAGGATCATGAATTTAAAACCACACTGGGTTGCATGACAAGCCCCCAGCTTCCCAAAATATAAACTATCCCCAACCTGCAGCTTTTCTGAGGTCATCTAGAGAGTAAACAACTATGACTAGTCCTCTGTCCCCTAGCCAACGTCTTTTAGATAGTGAAAAATGGGAATCAAGACTGTGATCTAAAAGATGCAAGGAGTCTAAAAGTTGGAGTGGAAGGGGAGCTCAGATGGATAGAGGTTGCAGAAGACCTGTGGCCGACACACCCAGGACTCCAGCACACAGGACCTGCCCATCGGGAAGTACACTTTACAGCGGTACTGATGCCAACTGTACATGAAACTCATATTTTCAGATAATGATAGACGGTTCTGAGAAACTACCCTAGAATCACTGTATGCCCTTAACGGTCATATACAGAGCTGAGGATACAGGCCTCATGGGAGAGTGCTCACTCAGCGCGCACATGGCACTGGGTTTGATCCTCAACACCACACACAAATCCAAATATGACTCATTGTTTGTGATCTTTGTTCCAGAAACAAAGTCCTCAGAGATGGCTTTTTAGGATCCTTAGGAGCACAGCTAAGTCGGCAGGCGTTTGATCAGGCCTCACAAAAGGGCCCATGTTACGATGCTAAAAATCTACTCTTTGTATACATTTTTAAAAAATTCTCACATTCAGGAAGGTGGTCAGTTATCTTGCATTTGATCCAAAGCAACATAGAAGCCAGGTTAACAAAATGTTAAAGGCTGTGACTTAAGAACTGGTGTGTTTACTGTAGCTTTCTTCTACCTGCTATAACAAGGGCTACAACTTCTGGTGTCATTAATTTTACATTTAGTCTCCTCTACAAATATCCTTTGTGCTGATTCTTTAATTAAAGAATGCTCTTGAACTATTATGCAAAGAAAATTATTTCCAGCAAGCCCTTGGCAGTTAGCACTCCTGGGCAAAAATTTCATTAGGGTAAATCTGAGAGTTTCCACCATTGCTTTTGGCACACAGCAATCACCAACCACTAATTTGCTGGGTTCTGAAGGGGGGGCCATGCAGGGAGAGGTGCACCTGTTATATAATTTCACAATGCTGCCACCCACAGAGAGGATCCCAATACCAGGGTGGGGATAATGTTGGACCCTATAACTAGCTGCCTGCTAGTGTTCAAAGACCGCCTCGAAAGTCCAGTGTACTAACCATCCGAGTTCCAGGCAGACTTCCCTGGTGGAGGAATTTGGGGGCCATAGGTGATTACCTGTACTTGCAGCTGTATATGTTCACCTGGCCTGCCAAGGCAGACCCCGAGCTCTTCAGATTCACGTCCACCACAAAAAGCTGGTCCCCTTCCGTGGCATACTCCAGCATGACCACATAGTGGCCAATCTGTGGGACCCGCAGACGTAGCTGCAATTCTACCTGCCAGAGAGGCCAAGTAGACAGGTGGTCACTCCGATGCGCAATGCACTGGACGTGTCCACGGACGCAATGGAGCACTGTCACACCCCTGCGCCATAAAACATGGTCCTCTCCAGTGAATGCAGAGGAAGAAGTAGACGCCCCGTTAAGATCCCAAGTCCGTAGAAATGTTGCATGACCATTTGTCTGGAACGTCAGAGGGTGTTTTGCAGTTTTATTTTCTAAGTCTCCCAAAGCTGTGTCTGAGGGCTTCAGCTCCACTCAGGGATACTTCTGCTGCTTGCTTAAGATAACAACACTCCCAAACTTGCAGCAAAAAGGGACAGCAAGGGAGTGGAACCTGCCTGGGGGCTTCTTACCTGTTACTTCAAGAGAGAAATGTCAAAGTATCCCAATAAAATCACATAAAAGCAGCACACACACCCTTCTGTCCCAGAAGGGTGGCACTTGGCTTTCAGGCTTTCAAGCCCCTTTCTATGGGCGATACACGTGCTTCCCACATAGACTTTTAAGAAGAATTATTATGAGTCAGAAATCAGGGGTACTTTAGGCTGTAATGACAGAGATCCTAGGGTATTCAGAGCTGGACATGTTTGCTCTCTGGTCCTTTCTGGGGAAAGCGGGACTTGAGCTTCTGACAATCATGAGGCAGGAGCTTGTGGTCCCAACTCAAGCTGACATTAGCTGTGTGTCCTCGTATCTGTGTGTCCTGATCAGTTTTCATTCAACAGTTACGAGGGTTAAGTGGATATGCAGCAAGTCTTTTTGCAGTGACAAAAATAATCTATGATCCATGTTGTTCCCTGAACATGTGTGATTGTTGAAGCCCTGAGTTACATCTGAGAGATAAATTATACTTAAGTTTAATTAACATAAGCTTATATGTTTCTCAGGGGCTGGTCCACATTTGGACTTCCCTGTTGTCTTATAAATACACACATAAATAACACATACTTATATGTTCTTTCTCACATGTTACATCTATGTACATGTGAGTATACACTTGTACATGTGTGTATGTGTGTGTGTGTGTATGTGCATATGCAGTATGGACAGAAAGGAATGTGGTAAAGTTAATTTTAGAATGGAGTAGAGAGAAGAATATTCAGCTTTTCATTATATTTAATTGTGTTTACTTATATTGCTTTACTTGGTACAATAAGTATATTTTATAAATCAGAAATCTAACAAAATAAAATGAAATGAAAAGTCTACCTAAGAAGGAATCTTGGTATCTTTAGCTGTTACCTTTAAAATGTAAGGACATCATTTATAAAATGTGTATATGTTGTAGATAGCCATGGGGCTAATTATATTTGATATTAATTCCATTCTCCTATGAGTGGCTGCGAACAAGGAATGAGTCAGCACTCAGGTGATTTCCTATAAACCTGCTTCCCACCTTAATTTGTAAAATAAAGGAGAGCTGATGATTGGGCTGATAAAAGGGAAGGTGGAAAGGAAGGTGGTAAGGGAGAAGAAGGAGAAAATGAAAGAGGAAGAGAACACAGAGAAAGAGGTAAAAGAAAAAAAGCTGAGCAGAAGCACATGACCTGGAGAAACTGCAAGTTCTAAGGGGTCTCATAGATGTGGAAGACGGTAGAGTAGCGGTGGATCTGCCCAATCTAGGTGCACAGCATGTAATCATATTAACTGTGTTGTGTTTTCATTGCCGGGGCATAATTAGGTTGGAGAGTTTTACTGCAACATATATATCTAAAGATTTCAGAAGAATTTGAGCCATAGATATTTTAACTTCACACACTTTGCCCCCCAAAGAAATATTTTCTTCAAAAGATCAAAATAGATAATATTAATGAAAGAGTGGAAATGGGTGGGGGCTACCGTTTAGTGTCTGCATTCTGGGGTGCTATGATGTGTGTTCTCATTGTTGATAAAGTACACAATGTGTTACCAATGCACTCTTAGGTTTGCCGATGTGGTTCAGAGAACTCCAGGACGAGACACAACGCCACAGCATGTACCAACACGTCCTCCAGGCCGTGAGGCAGATGCCTCGGGTTGGAGCAGTTCCAGGTTCCAAGCTCCACAGATTCAGCTGCTACAAAGTGCTTAGCCCACAGGGTTTGTCAGGGAGGACCTGCCATGTCCTTATAAGGCAACCAACAGAGCTACTGAAGGCCTGTAAGACGGAGTCTTGTCCATCTTTAAAGAAAGAATTTGCTGGGAGTCAGGTGAACTAAACAGCCCGGTGATGTCCTATGATTGTTGCTACATCTAAAGGTACTCAAAGAAAACCTCAACACAGCTCCGTGTGGAGGGTAACTCAGCCCCAGGTCAAATAAGAGAAGTTAGCACCTGTCGATCACTACCCTGAGAAACACTTCTGGCTCTTGAGGATTCGAGAAGCAACCTTTGCTAAGCATTCAGAAGACACAAATGGAGAGGCAGCATCCGTTTTAACAGGAAGTAAAAGGCTGTCCCACCTCTCTCCCGCTGAGGTCCACCATGGCCGGGTGTGTGGGTGTGGGCTGCCTCATTGCCAAGGGTCTCAGCTCTCCATCCAGCAGGAAGTGTCTGGCCTCACAAGCCAGGGTACAGGAGAATGCACTCAGTGGTAAATGCTGGTAAAGCAAACAGCTTCAGAGACAACAAAAGACAGTTGTTATCACATGCGCAAGGACTCCGTGATCCCAGTCACTGGGCATCCTTGTATCCTTTCAACAAAGTCTTAGGAAATGGACATCGCAGGCATCGAGCAGTGAGTTCCCCACACCACAAAGGGAAGAAACAAAGGTCTGAGAACATGCATTCTATTTTAAGCTCTTCCTTCATCAGATGCATCCCCACATGCACAGGGTGGCATGCAGTGTGCTTGGGGATTCTTACTCAAATAAGGCTCAGAACAGACAAATCACAACAAACCTATCAGTGGGTTTTCCTGTAACTGTTGGAATTGTAAAGCCCACCATCTGAGCCTTCATACTCAAGGCTCCTTCAGAGGTGTCTGATGGCATTGAGGCTGTACCCTCCTCCCCATACTAACTTGTCCTGGGGAGATCCTGTGTGGGCACATGGCTCTGTGACTGGCACTTGCAGGGTGAATGCTTCATAGTAGTCCCTGGGAAGCAGCACAAGGTAATCCTAGCAAATGGAGAGCACAGGGAGTGTTAGTCACCTTCTACCAGGCCTACCGTGGTAATGCAATGACCAAATGTGTTTGCAAAGTAAATAATGCACCAGAGAAGTCCCTGGTGAACTTGAACTTCAGGTCAACTTTTTTGTTCTTTACACTAGCACACCAGAACCCACAATGCGCCAGGTCTTACACACACACACACACACACACACACACACACACACACACACACACATACACAAGAGATCGGTGCCTCAGAATGTATATTTGTGATCTTCAGATCCACAGGAAATGTTACTATCTCTTCTGGGACACTTAATAATCCCTTCCCCCAGTTGACCAAAGGCAATGAACCAAATCATTATGATGCTCTGCCGAGATGCCAGCTGCCTTAGTCACTACAGAGCATCAGCGACTGGCTATGGTATGGCTTCAGCTCCAACCCTCCTCATGGTGCATGGTGGGGAAAGTGAGGTTTTGTGATGTGGATGGCTCAGACTGGAATTGCCCTGATGCCCATCCTAGCAAATGAAAGAATGGCCATGTTCCACCAAGCATGCCAAATGAGGCCTGCAGTAAACGCAGCCAAGCATTCAGAAAAGAGCAGAGTTCCAGGGCCTCGAACACAGATAGCTCAGTGCTCTCAGGATCTGTGATCCCACCACACACATGCACAGGGAAGGAGGCTGAATGTTTGCCTCTAGTGGGGAACTCATATGTGGCCCCTGAAGCGTTTTCTTTCCTCAGGAAGAGATGTTTGGGGGGCAGGGAAAGGAGATTGTGACTCAGGGGACTCAATGGCCTTCCTAGCTGGATGGGTTTGAACTGTTCTCAAAGCCATTTCCTTAAGCTCAGCCCATAATTGTTCATCACTCTGTGGTCCCAAAGACCGGTAAAGAAGGCTAGCATGTGCTCAGTGAAAAGTGAGTCAGAATGGGGACATCAGCTACGTGTCATTACACATCTGTCTTAGTCAGGGTTTCTGTTCATTCAATAAAGCACCATGACCAAAAAGCAACTTGGGAAGGAAAGGGTTTTTCAGTTTACACTTGCACATTGCTGTTCATCACCAAAGGAAGTCAGGCCAGGAACTCAAACAAGGCAGGAACCTGGAGGAAGGATCTGATGCAAAAGTCATGGAGGAGTAATGTTTACTGCTTGCTTTCCTGGGCTTGCTCAGTCTGCTTTCTTATAGAACTCATGCCCACTAGCCTAGGGGTAGCACCATCCATGATGGGCTGGGTCCAGCCCCATCAATCACTAATGAAGAAAATCCCTTATAGCCAGCCAATCTTCTAGAGGCACTTTCTCAGTTAAGGTTCCCTCCTGTCAGATAACTCTAGTTGTGTGTCAATTTGACATAAGACTAGCCAGCATAGCATCTCCCCGTTCCTGAGTAACAATCTTTCCACCTGTCTAGCTTTATACCATGGCTGGCATTGATGGAATTCCCCTCTTCCCCCACTTGGGACATCAGCAAAGCATGACTTGCCTTCTTTCTTCAGATTTGAAGCTTTTCGCCAAGAAGATGCAAGGGCAAAAGGAAGGCACTCAACGTCATGTTATTTTTTTTTTCATACTTGGGAAAGACACATAAGGATAAGTTCTATTCCTATTATTCAGGGAATGCGATGGAGACCGGCCTAGGAAGGACTAGCTCTATGTTTCCTCCCAGAGCAGCACATGGCATAAAGCTGGTACCCAAGATGTCATCAAAGTTATAACGAGCCTGAGGTGTGTGTGGACCAAGGGGTTCCTCGGAGACACTCCTCACAGCTCCTCCGGCTTTCCTTGAACGAGGAGTCCTTTGCCGGTCAGCTATAAGACTCCTGACTCAGGGAAAGGGAAGAGGGTAGGAAGTGCTGGGTCAGCCCTGGCTTCCGGAGCCTGTTCCTTCCCTTCAGACATCCCAAATCTCATTATTAATTCTTCTCAATATCTAGGTTCTGCTGATGCTACTCTGCATGGCTTGGGGAAGAGGAGCATTTTAGGTGACTTTCAGTTTCGTAACAGAAATATTAAACACAATTTGAAAGGCGGGGGGGCATGTGCTTATAAGAACTTTTCATTTTTTTCTAATGATCTTGAATTATAGTTTGTTTACATTTATATAGATATATAGATTGTTTTTGTCCATGAGTGGTTGACTGCAAGGATATAAATTGTATTTTTCAGTAAGTTTCTGTGTCATCATTGCGTCCTCTGAGGACCAAAGTCACTATAGTTTCCTGTGCAGTAAAAGGGAACACACATGATTTTGATGTGGGCCCCTGCACTGCAAGATCTTCCTGTGGGTCCCTGCATTGCAAAAGTCTATCTCGGGAATAGGACATTTTGAAGACCTCAGTGCCTCGAGCCCTGTCTTACCAGAAGGACTCCTTCCACCTGGATACAAGCAATCCACGCCCCAGGTGTGATGGAGAATGGGCCTGCAAAGCCATTTCCAGGGACTGTGACAAAGGCCGGCTTTTTACTTGGGGGAAAGATGATTTTTCTGCTTTGCGAAGCATCTGTCAGAAATACAAGTAACACGTTAAGACATCTTTCTAGAAGCCAGTACTAACACTTTACACAATTTAGCTTTCAACATTCAGTTTACAGATGGAAAAGCCTAAGGTAGCTTACTAAGCATGGGCTCTGGCTATGTTTATTTATCTTACTTTTTAAAAGGATATGTATACGTGCACATAAAATAGATGACGTTAGAGATGCAAGCTTGGAAGACACCCAGAGGCACACTCGCCACCATGTGGCCTCAGTAGGCAAGTGGACAAGTGGGTGCGCCAGTATGATGAGCAAGTGTGTGGTAGGGAGATGGGAGAGGATGTGGAATGGTTTGTGCACTGCGAAGAGAGGAGGAACTGGAAACATGAGGCTGTTGAGAACAGCCTGCTGTGAGTAGCCTGGGCTGCCACCTGAGGCCATGTCTGGGTCAGTGGTCCTGAGGGAGCAGGCATCTTTATTGATGTCTGTGGCCCACTAAAGACCATGCAGATGCCCCTGGTTTAGGCTGCCACCTGGATCATGTTGACATCCAATGGCTATGCAGAGCTGGCCCAGACCCTCATCCTAGCAGCACGGAGAACTGGTCCTGAGGGCAGAGGAGTGGGAGAGGCAGCCCCACCTCTCATCAGCTGTAGCACTTGGAGAGTGGGTCTCTCCTAGGCAGCCCAGTAGAGCTTGCCCTGGTGGTGCAGGTGAAGGAGAGCTGGCCCAGGCCCTAGCCAGGGCAGTTCTAGAGAGCTGGAGCTAGAGGCAGAGGTGCAGGAGAGCAGAGTATCTCAGCCAGGCCCAGATCCAGGGCTTTGATTTGGCCCATCCCAGCATCTACCTCATCTATGAACTGCTGGAACACACAAAGGATGGTCCTGCAGATCAAAGCTGCAGGATCTCCATGACACATGGCATGACAGGCTATCCTAGAGCAGTCCTGGTGAGGAGCCAGTATTGAGAGTGTAGCAGAAGCCAGAGGCCTCGAACCAGACCAGTGACTCACTGCAATGAACATTTGCAAGGAAAGATGTTTGGGCAAAAGGGTATACTGTGTGACATACTGTGACACCCCACAGCTTTGCAAGGGTGGAGGGTGAATATGAAGGGAGGTGAGGGGCATTTGCAAGGGTGGAGGATGAATATGGAGGGAGGTGAGAGGTGGAGGATGGATATGGAGGGAGGTGAGAGGTGGAGGATGAATATGGAGGGAGGTGAGAGGTAGAGGATGGATATGGAGGGAGGTAAGAGGTGGAGGACGGATATGGAGGGAGGTGAGAGGTGGAGGATGGATATGGAGGGAGGTGAGAGGTGGAGGATGGATATGGAGGATAGATGTGGAGGGAGGTGAGAGCGATTGGGATGCATGATGTGGAATTCACAAAGAATCAATCAAAAAATAAACAACAAACCCAAAACTCATTAGAAGAACTGGTGAGATGGGTCATGGGTTACAAGTTATTGCTGCTCTAGAAGACAAAAGTTCAGTTCCCCTCACCCACATATGACAGTCCACAGCAGCCTGTAACCCCAGCTCCAGGAGAGCTGATGCTCTGTTTTGGATCCATAGATACCCACACACTGTGTGTGCATATATGACACACGCACACATAAAAAATAAAACCACCAGGAAATTATTTAAAAATAGACATTGATAAGTTGATAGCAGTAGCTACATATTGGGGTTTCAGTTTTCAGGCTTATTAAATATTTAAGTATACTAATGTCTATATTGTATGTGCTTGAGACAGAGTCAACCATGTAGTACTAGTTGGCCTGGAACTCACTTTAAACCATGCGGTCTCAAACTGGTTAGCCCTTGCCTTTCCTTCAGTGCTAGGATGCTGCCACATATGGCCAATACTGTAATCTTTAGGACCTTCCAGATGTATGTGTTCAGTATATTATATGGCTTGTTAACTTCCTTTATTTTTATCTGTAGGAGATTGTCATTTTTATTTTTATTTGTGAGCGTGCATTCACTTTGCAATTAGAAAATATCCCATCCCTCTGTTTGTTTCCAGTAGGCACTGCCTTTCCTTCCATAAACGAGCATCCGGTGCCGGTGTCCCAGGAGTCTTCTTAAGAGGAGATAGATGTTTGCACCAAATCTTTGAATCACTCTCATTCTATAGACATTTACAAAGGCCTGCTGAGTGCCAGGCCTAGGACTATTTGCAGCAAGGCAGTGCACACACAAGTATGGCCTGGCTCCCTGGGACACTTCTGGACTTCCTATTTTCTGGCCTGCATTGTAAAATTCTCCTCCATTTTTCTTTCTTGAAACCATGGGCAAATTAAGGGCAATATGCCAACAACTCCCAAATAACACCAAAATGTGGTGCCCACTTCCCCACGTGTGAGATCTGTTTTTATTACTAAAGGATCCCCAGGGTTTCTGTATAGCCAACATGTGAGCATCGTTATGCTGATGGTAACTTAACAGCGAAAATAAAAGAAGCACAAAGTACAGAGAAAGCAATGGTAGCAAAAGCCCGCAAGGGAGCTGCCCAATCAGATCTTCTCGTAGGTTTCACGTGGATGACAGACTTGGTAACAACCAAAGGGATGTTCCATTCATCCTTTCTCACCTGCAAGGAGGCAAAGCCAGGTTTAGAGGTCCATGCCCCGCCCATCCAGGATGGGAGGAGGAGCCACTCACTCTGGGTGACATCCTGAGACTCTAGAGAGCAAAACCACACAATGTAAGAAAAGAGGCTTGAGATGCACCTACCCAACTCCCCCCGCGATGAGGAGAGAGTGATCCGGCCAGAAACGTCTTCTGTTCCAGGATTGATGTATCTCAGAACGATGCGGAACAAGGAGAGGCTTGACTGCCTCACAGACAATCTCACCCTTACTTCATTCTGAAAAGTACCCCAAAATAACGTGAAGTGTAGAGGAGAAAGGTAGCTGCAACACACACACGCACACGCACACGCGCACACACACACACACACACACACACAC
>NC_034604.1:8700318-8729673 GCF_900095145.1 Mus pahari | reverse complement strand
CACACACACACACACACACACACACACACACACACACCCCGGCGCGCGCGCGCACACACACACACACACACACAAATTCACATGCATACATGCTCAGTAAGTCCCCAGTTAGGTGGAAACAAGCAGGTCTAAAAGGAAAGCAAAGCCACTTACAATTCCAGTGGCGAGAGAATGCACCCTCAGCAGCTGGGGTTCTCTTCCAGCATTTTTTGTAACCAGGAAGACAGATTGGAATATTAGACAGACGAGTTTCAGAGGGTCACAGCAACAGGGACAACCATGACTGCGGGGAAAGCCCAAAGCAGAAGATAGACAGGAAAGGCAAGCATGTTGTTCAGGCCACCACTCAACAGAGAGGCCACTTGAGCCCCACCTCACAGGCACGGCATCACATGGCTAAAGACGGTAATAGTGGGGGAGCAAAGCTTAAGAACGACAAAAGTGTGTGGGGGGGTATAGGGAACTTTCGGGATAGCATTTGAAATGTAAATAATAATAAATAAATAAATAAAAAATATTAAAAAAAAAAAAGAACCCCAAAAGCATTTGTGACTCTAGATGCAACTAAATATGCCTAATTTGTCTTAGGAAGTTTCATGTCAAGCTTTTATCCAAAAACAATGTTAGCTTTTGAAATAGAAGAGAGGTCTTATGTGTCTCTAAGCTCTGGGATCACACAATGCTCTGTAAGAATTGATAATGCAAGTAAATTATCATTTATTCAGATTTATTTATCATATGCTAATAAGCATTCCTCCTGCATGTATGTATGTGCATCAAGGTCAAAAGAGGGTGTGAGATCCCTTGGACCTTGAGTTAGGGATTCTTGTGAGCCACTATGTGGGTGGTAGGAACCAGGCCAAGCTCCTCTGCAAGATCAACGAGAGCTATCGACCTCCACGCCATCTTGCAGACACGAGGATAAGTTATTTTTATTCAGAACCACAAACCACGTGTCCAGTCCCAGCTCTAGTCCAAGGGAGGCTCACAGTGTTGGAATTCCTATCTTGGTTCACTCCATCCTCTCCCAGCTATCTTGGTTTCAATGGAAAGGTCTACGTGTTACAAGAGACGGAGAGACAACCGAGGCTGACTTCCAGAGGACCACTACCTCTGACGCAGAAGTAATTCCCACTAGCCCTAAGAATTTGATTGAATTCACTTTTCAATTTCAATATCAATTGGGAAATAAATGTGCAAGGGTGAATGAAAAGAATAAAGCAGGTGGCCAAGCACAGGAGACCACAGGTCCTCTGACCCAAAGGCTTCCTCACAAAGACCGTCATCTGAAATGGGTTCCTTTGGGCCAACCAAATATTCTGTCAGTCTTCAAATGTCTGTGAGAACACCTACACTGGGCTCCGTGTCAGCCACTTATCAGGACTTGATGGACTCCACCATAATCTTATGACTACTGAAGGTCTCCACTAAAGAACAGGGCTGGGGGCTGACTCGGTGAAAAGCTGGCAGAGAATGTGAGTTTGCGTCTCAGCATCAGAATGTGAGTTCTGTGGCTCGCAACCTCCTGTAACTCCAGAGCTGGACCATCTCATACTCCCCTCTGCAGGTACCTGCACTCTCCTGTGTCACACCTCCACACATGCACACACATGGTGCAGGCCTTTAATGCAAGCACTTAAGGGCCAGAGGCGGGTGGAACTCTATGAATTAAAGATCAGTCGGATCTGCATAGTGAGCACTAGGTTAGCCAGGGCTCCATAATATGACCCTGTCCCAGAAAGAAAAGGAAGAAACTGAATTGATATATGTGTGGGAAGAAAGGGAGAAATGCCTTACAGTCCTCTTTGGTAAAGGCAGTTTCTTTGGGGAGAATTTGGCCAGGCAAAACCATCATTAGGGTGAATGGGGGGGCTCCAAGAAAGCCATTGACTGGCCCCGACCCTCTATGACTCTATTAGTCCCAATCTACCACGGTCATCAGCTCACTTCTCTCACGTTTACCTCAAGGCAACTTAAGGAACCAGCCTCAAAGAGAAGTGCTGAGGATAAAAATTATTTAATGACTCTACACTTTTGGCTATAAATACGACATAAATCCTATAGGTAGACAAATAATGTATACATCTCTTACTCTACTGTGAAGGCAAGATAGATGGGTGTAACGAAGAGGAGTGGAGGGAAGAAGATAGAAAAGCCAAACAGCGCCGAAGAGCATCTTTACTTGAGTCTCCACCCACAGAGGAACTCAGGATTTTAAAGCAGTGCCCCAAATCAGTAAGACCAAGCAGGGGCAGGTGATACGCCATGGGTGTTGTGCATTTATGAGGCTGAGGCAGCAGGACTGAGGGCTTAGACTAGCCTGACCTAGACTCTGTGGGCCTCTGCTGGGGGAGGAGGCTGCTGGCTATTTTAGAAGCCTTCAAGTCAACTTGTTTTTTTGGTTTCCACAAATGCCATTAAAGAAAAAAGGTTCTCTATGTTTTAGTATAGTTTAATGTCATTTAAGAAATTTGCTTCTATCTATGAAAAATCTCCAGAGACAAATACTATCTTTCTTCAGTTCCTTCATTTTCTGATTCAGTGGCCAAATTAAAGCAACTATGATATCTTCTAAGTACACATTTATTAATTAAAATCTTGCCCTATCTTAAATCCCAAGCTTCTAAGCCAGCCCTGGCCAGTGCTCTATAGAAAATGAACACTAGAATAGGTCCTGGGGGCAGTGTAGCTTTTAGACTATGAGAGTGCTGTGGGTATATATATGGGACTTCTGCAATCAGTTGTGGCCCTCTCACTATATACCTGTACGGCGGTCATCGGGGCATATCCTCTCCAGCTAAACTCAGGGAATGCCAGGGGATCAAATCCAAACCGCAGGTCTCTTCCATTAGGTCCAGTGCCATCTTCGACCTCATACTTCATGTGGTGCAAATCCGGGAAGTAGTAGTTATTTTCAGGCCTTTGTCAATCACAAGTAAAGGGACATGAATAGTTAGGTTCATGGGTAACCTGAATGTCTGTCCTAATAGATGCTGCTGAAGGAACACGGCCAACTCTCTAAGCCTATTAAATGAGAACAGGGGGAGATTATCCTCTCTCTTGCTCTATACGATTGCTTTTATTCTGGGAAATGCTGGCACAGGGCACACCCAACACCCACCCATCCCGAGCACTAAATTCAGGAAGTCACTTAGCATGAGTCATGAGATCACCAACATACCCCTACTGTGTTCTAGTGGCTGCCAACAATTAATAAAATCTAATAGCTGCCCCCTCCCTCCGTCTTCCCACACACTCACACATTTTGTAAACATCAGTAATTATGTGGCAGGCACTGTTGCTAAGCATCATGATATAATACTGCATATAGTAAACATATATGTATGCATATATATAAAACTTATATTATGTGTCTGTGTGCACGCATATGTGTACACATGCTCATGGTTGAGCACCTGTGGAGGTCAGAGGACAGCTTGCTAGGGCTGGTTCTCTCCTCCCGCTGTGTAGGTTCTGAGGATTGAACTTGGGTGGTCAGGCTCGGCAACAGGGGCCTTCACTGTCTGAGTCACTTATAGGTTCATGGATGAGTTCCTTCGGCAAGTCCAAGTGTGGCCATTATACAGAAAGCTTTAAAACACCCAATGCTAAGCGGTTTCCACGTTCAAACTACTCAAGAGTTCTTCAAGCCAATATATCTATTTTCCATATATATATATATATATATATATATATATATATATATATATATATATCATATATATGTGTGTGTGTATGTATGTATGTATTATGTAAAAAGGAATAACAATGGGTTTAAAGACATAAAGATCCATCAGTCAGCGGGAATAAAAGCCACGCCCCTGCACTGTGAGCACAGTGGGGCAGCCACACCCCTGCACTGTGAGCACAGTGGGGCAGCCACGCCCCTGCACTGTGAGCACAGTGGGGCAGCCACGCCCCTGCACTGTGAGCACAGTGAAGGCTGCTTGAATTCCAGCACAAGATTTACAAGGGTCCACAGGAGCGTTTGTCTCCAGTGCCTCAGTGTTCATCCAAAAATCCATTCTAAAGAGTTGCTGCAAACATGTTAAAACACCAACAACGTGAAAACAACATGATTGAGCCAAATCTATAAAGCAAACAAATTATAAAATATTTTGTAGGCATTAATATTTTGAGGACTTTTTAATGATATAAGAAATGCTTATGATATGTACTATTAAATAAATTGGTTTTAAAGTTTTCATAAAAGGCTAAGTTTTAATTGTAAATAAAATCAAACCAATAATATTTTACAAGGTTTTCTTAGAGAGGAACGGTGCAGATTTTTCTTTGCCTTTTTATTTGTATGAGTTTATTGAAATTTCTAAGATGAATATTATGATCATAAAAATTAGAGAACACAGTGAATGCCTTTGAAACTTATCAGAAATCAGATGCATGACTGAGCTAATGTTTGGGAAGACTTGGTCATAACGATGCACGTCTGCCCATCTGGAAAGACAGGCAGAGACCTACATTGATGGTTTATCACACTGTAGTGTGGTTTTTCACGCACTATCACACCACAGGCTGTATTCTCAGTATTTCACAGTATTTCCTGTGTACTAAAATGTAAAACGTCACTGTTTTCATCTGTTGGTGGGTAACTCAGTTCTGTTGCTTGTGTTATTTTCTCCTATGCTTCTCCATGTAGCTCTGGCTGGAATGCCCAGCCACAAGGGCCAATAAGAGAGACCAAGGGACAGTCCCAGCCAGGAGCACTCAGAGCCACATCAGAGAGTGCCCTAATTAATCTGCTGATGGAGCAGAAGGTGCTCGAGATTTTGAGAACTTTACATTTCTTGGAGTTTTTGGCATATGACTAAAAATCGAAGAGTTTTAGATTTCAATTTCTCCTCCTTCCACGGAGGAAAAACTTACAGTTGGGTCATCGCACCCAGAGTCACACATACTATATCCCTACCTGCCCCAGCCTCTGCCCTTCCTGCTTTTGTTCTTAGCTTCCTTCCCAGTTGCCTCCGTTTCAAGACTTTGCCTGCCCACCTTATTCTGACTCACCTGGCATCTCTACTCCCTCACCGAGGACACAAGCAAGAACTGAATGTCACTGCTCCAGAAGTCTGGGCAAGTGTGGGGCGCCCTGGAGAATGGAGCTGTCCCCTGTGTTTGACCCCTCCTTGCTGTGGCTTCTAGAGAGACTTCATCCTCCAGTGGGCATGCTGCGAACTGTTTGCACTTTATTTTTATAATGAGTTATTTGTTTGGTTTCTTCCAACTGTCCACTTTAGGCCTGTGGCCTTTGGGATGCAGGGGCTTTGTAGCTTATGCCACGGAACTGATCTTTATGGACACTGTAATGTCCTATTCTAATTAGCTTGCAGTCACATGTTCAGGTTCCAATTATACTGTCTGCTTCCTCTGCCTCCTTGGGATCGCTACAGATGGGGAAGGGAGAAGGGCCTTGGTAGCATGAGTGTATAAAGACACTTCTCGAAGACTCACCTCTGGCACTGCTTCCCCTCCACGTGCTCCCTGCACTGGCATACTCCCGAGGGCCCACTACACATGGTGCTGAGTGCTCCACCAATGTCACACTGACACCCTGAAAGTCAAGAAACAGTTGGGGTTACTACCAAACTGTCTCCCTGACAGATGTTCCCCTCCACAGGAGAAGACAGCTCTGATATTCTCAGCGCTGTATGGGCTGCTTCTTTCCTCTCCCAGACCCTGTATCAGGCAGGGGTGACCCAAACAAAAATGGCCTGTCTCTTCACAGTTCCACCTCTAGTTTCAAGATGTGTGACTACAGGCCAGCGGGTGGACACTGTTCTCCAGTGGCCTGGGAGCTAGTCATGGATAAGCAGCCTGAGAAGAGAATCTATCAGCTAAGTGCTTTCCACATGCTGACAGCATTTTCCCGGTCCAATCACACTAAAATATTAGTTGGGCGCCACCTGTTGCAGGAAATATTAAGATGAAACGGACAACTCTCCATGCTCCTGCTTCTCTCAGCCTGCCAACTCCCCGGCAAGGCTAGACCGGCAGGTTTCCCATGCTCCTGCCATGGGCAACTCTCTCCAGCTAGCCCCCCTCAGCTTCTGATTACTGTGTTCCCAGCTCTAGCTCACTTGTCCCTGGAGCCGCTAGTTCCTTCTCTGCCATAAACCCCTGTAATCAGCACTCCCACATTCCAGGAACCAAGTAAATCAAAACTCTTGAAGCTTATAATTAACCAATCAGATTTATATATCAATAAATTCTCAATTTACAAGATGCCAGTACAATAATTTCAGAACCAATTGATAACGATAAAAGCTGCCCACCTAGATTGGACAAATTATCCCAATTATTCTAACCTTATGATATCATAACTACCTGTGGCTATCTAAGGCCACGCTGGGTCAGGTTCTTCCTCCTATTTGTCCTCCTCCATCTTGGCCTTCTCCCTTCTCCCCAGACACTCTGCTCTGTAACTCTTAGCGCTGCCTCCCTTTTCCCTGGCCAATCACAGGCCTCCTGCTGCTCTAGTATCTTAGTGTGGTTGGACAGGGAAAATCTTGTCACACCACACAGATGTGGAAAGAGTAGCAGCAGACACCTGTAACTTCAGTGCTGACAGTGCAGAGGAAGGAAGATTCCCTGGGACCTACTGATTGGGGAGAGTCAAATCAGCAAGCCCCAGGGTTAGAAAAGACCCTGTCTCAAAAAATAAAGTGGAAATCAACTGAACGGGGTACCATACACAGAGGCACACATAGACATGAACATGAATACACATAAACAAACACAACACACACATACACACGGGGAAAGAGAGAGAGAGAGAGAACAGCATTGCTGTAAATAACTTTCATGAGGTGACCCATGTAGAAGTCAAGAGTAACCTTGTAGTCCACCCACTTCTGGAATTTCATTATTTAATACAAGCCTACATCTAAGTATCTGGCTTTTTAGTTAATATGAAATATGGCTTCAAGGTGGCTAAGCCTCAGTGTTAGTCAATATTAGCACACAGCCTCCAGCCCACATATGCAGTTTGTGAATGAACCAACCTTGTAGAGAAGAACTGGAAACAGCACCACCTGAGGCTCACTGCAAGTGTCAACACAATATCTGGCCGAGTTCTCAAGACAGAGTGTCCGAGCTCCATCCTTGAAAGTCAGCCACGGACAGTCAAGGCAGGGGTTCTGGCAGCCTCTGTCCTTTAGCACTTGGGCTTGCCCAAGCCCTGCCAAATGTATTTACCTTGACAGCCAAAGTAATTGCTCTTCTCCAAAGAGAAAAACCCATCTTCACAGGTGTCGCAGGCGTCACCAGTGACATGGGCTTTGCAGCTACAGTCACCGTCCTCCTATAGAACAAGGAGCCAAACAGCAGCATTTGATACACAGGATTCGCTAACCTTCAGGGTTGGAAGTGGGTGCATCGTACAACAGGAAGCAAGAGGGGTAGCCACGGTCAGGACAGCAGCTAGGGACTGGGAACCTGCTCCAGAAATCCCACAGTCAACCACTGCAGCATCCCACAGTCATCAATCCCATGGAAAGGTGCCGCACGTTACCTGCCCACACTCTCCAATTCCACTCAATGTCCCTGCCTCATGGCACTGGCACTCTGTGAAGATAAAAGAGGGTATCCGTGATCCAGGGGCTGCACAGGAACAGTTCCCTGGCTCTAGGGACATTACACGCCTACAGCAAAGCTCACAGGACTTTCCTGTGGACTTGAGCAACATTCACTCTGCACTGCTGGGGCCTAAATCAGGGTTGCTTTCTGGGTTAGCAGACGATCAATCAATACAATCTGTCTAGAGTAGTGGCTAGCCTATGGCTACTCCAGCACAGAGTTGATAAATGTTTCCAATGGCAAGGTCATTATTGGTATGCCTGAATAAAAATATACTCTTGCCCTAAAGATGGTCATTTTACTTAGACTTTTTGTTACGTGTTTTTATTTGGTATCCTGGCTTTAATAGTTGTATAAAATGAAGATGTAGGTACATGTAATTGTTATATTATGTGCATTACAACGAAAATTTAGCCAGAAAGAGTGGTTTATAAAAACAAAGAGTTCAAAGGCCTTCTCAAATAACAAAATTCAAATGGAAACAGTATAGATAAATCTTTGCCTGAAAATGGCAGTTTTGCCCTGGATGGAGGTGGGGGACACCAAAGCATTATACAGCATGCTGAACAAATCAAGTTGGTCTGACACAGAGCTCTCTTAACATAGCCCACCGAAGCAACTAAGCAGGGCTCCCATGGGCTCACAGAGACTGAAGCAGCATGCACAGGGCCCGCATGGGTCTGCACCAGGTCCTCTGCGTGTCTGTTATTGAGGTTAGCTCGGTGTTTCTGTGGGACTCCTAATAGCAGGAGCAGGTATGTCACTGACTCTCTGCCTGCGCTTGAGAGTCTTCCCTCCTGCGGGTTGCCTTGTCCAGCCTTGATATGAGGACCTTTTTGCCTTGTCTTATTGTATCTTTTTTGTCCTGTTTGGCTGTTATCTCTTGGAGGCCTGTTCTTTTCTAAAAAGGAAAGAGAGTGGTGGGGAGGGGTGAATCTGGGGGAGGTGGAGGTGGTAGGGAGCTGGAAGGAGTGAAGGGGGAGAACTGGTTGGGATAAACTATCTGAGAGAAAACTCTATTTTGAATAAAAAGAAAAGGAAGTGCTGTCTTGTCAATGCTGGCACTGGGGAGGCAAAAATAAAGAAGCAAGGATTCTAAAAGATGTGGCAGAACATGAGACAGCTTACCTGAGCATCCGCGGGGGTTTCCTTTGGCCAGATTCCAATATAATGGTTTGCAGACACTACATGTAGGACTTGTAACATGCTGCTTGCACTGACAATAACCCTTGAAATGAAAATCAAACTGATGTTTGGCATTTTGAAATCAAGACCTGTTTCAAACACGTGTTTTGAGCAAAGCTTTATTAGCAAAATAAATTTTGATCATGAAAGATAAGCCAAGGGATCCAATAAAGTCCAGAGTTACTTTAAAGAGTCTTTGAACTTTTAAAAAAAAGGGGGGGGGTATTTTGCAGCAGCTGGGAACCCCAAGGAACCCAGCAGACTGAATTTATTCCACCGGGGAAGATCATCAGCTTGCCTGCCCCTCTGAAGACCCCACAGTCTGAAGACCTCCCAGGAGATCTGCTACACCCTGGGCAACAGATCATCAGCTTGTCTGACCCTCTGAAGACCCCACAGTCTGAGAGCCTCCCAAGAAAGGTCAGGGTCACAGGTCTCCCAGGAGGTCTGCAGCAACCCAGGGACACAGGGGGCAGGTTCCAGACAGAGACACCCAGGCCAGTTAACACCAGAGATAACCAGATGTTGAGAAGCAAGCACAAGACCATAAGCAGCAGAAGCCAATTTACTTTGGCACCATCAGAATCCAGCAAACTCAGGATACCCCAACACAAATGAAAGCCAGGATGCTGACTTAAAATCCTATCTTATGAAGAAATTAGAGTCCTTTAAGGAGGATATAAATAACTCACTGAAAGAAATACAGGAAAACTCAGGTAAACAGGTAGAAGCCCTTAAAGAGGAAACAAATCCCTTAAAGAAATACAAGAAAACATAGTCAAACAGGTGAAGGAATTGAACAAAGCAGTTCAAAACCCAAAAATGGAAGTAGAAACAACAAATGGAGGCAACCCTGGAAATAGAAAACCTAGGAAAGAGGTCATGAGCTACAGATGCAAGCATTAACCACAGAATACAAGAGATAGAAGAGAGAATCTTAGGTGTAGAAGATCCCTTAGAAGATATTGGCACAATAGTCAGAGAAAATACAAAACATAAACTCCTAACCCAAAACATTCAGAAAATAAAGTGCACAATGCTAAGAATAACATGAATGGAAGAGAGCAAAGATTCCCAGCTCATAGGACCAGAAAACATCTTCAACAAAATCAAAGAAGAAAACACCCCAGCTTGAAAAGAGATGGCCATAAATGTACAAGAAGCCTCTAGAACACAAAATAGATTGAACCAGAAAATAATCACATAATAATCAAAACACTAAATGCACAGAACAAAGAAAGAATATTAAAAGCAGTAAGGAAAAAAGGTCAAATAACATATAAAGGCAGACCTATCAGAATTACACCAGAATTCTCAACAGAGACCCTAAAAGCCAGAGGAGCCTGGACAGAGGTCATGCAGATCCTAAAAGAACACAAATGCCAACCCAGGCTACTATACCCTGCAGAACTCTCAGTCATCATAAAAAGAGAAACCAAAATATTCCATGACAAAATCAAATTTAAACAACATCTATCTACCAATCCAGCCCTACAGAGGATTCTAGAAGGAAAACTCCAACACAAGAAAGGTACTTACACCAAAGAAAAACAAGAAATTAATCATCTCAGGACAAAACCAAATGAAAAAAATCACATACACATAATGCCACCTACAACAACAAACATAACAGGAACTAACAGCCATCTGTCTTTAGTATCTCTTAATAGCAATAGATTTGATTCCCCAATAAAAAGACATAAGCTAATAGACTGGATATGCAAACAGGATCCAGTATTTTGCTGCATACAAGAAACACACCTCAATTACACCAGACTTCTCACCAGAGACTGTGAAAGCCAGAAGATCCTGGGCATATGTCATACAGACCCTAAGAGAACACAAATGCCAGCCCAGGCTACTATACCCAGCAAAACTCTCAATTATCATAGAAGGAGAAACCAAGATATTCCATGACAAATCCAAATTTATATAATATCTTTCCATAAATCCAGCCCTACAAAGGATAATAGATGGAAAACACCAACACAAGGAGGGAAACTACACACTAGAAAAAGCAAGAAAGTAATCTTTTAACAAACCCAAAAGAGGATAGCCACACACACATAATTACACCTCTAACAACAAAAATAACAGGGAGTAACAATCACTATTCCTTAATATCCCTAATATCAATAGACTCAATTCCCCAATAAAAAGACATAGACTAACAGACTGGATACATAAACAGGACCCTAAAACATGTTTGCTGCATACAGGAAATTCACCTCAGTGACAAAGACAGACAGAGTAAAAGGTTGAAAAACAGTTTTCCAAGCTAATGGTCCCAAGAAACAAGCTGGAGTAGCCGTTCTAATATCAAATAAAATAGACTTTCAACAAAAGGTTATCAAAAAAGAATAAGGAAGGACACTTCATACTGGTCAAAGGAAAAATCTACCAAGTTGAACTCTCAATTCTGAACATCTATTCTCCAAATGCAAGGGCATCCACATTTATAAAAGAAACTTTACTAAAGCTCAAAGCACACATCATACCCCACACATTAATAGTGGGAGACTTCAACGCCCCACTCTCAGCAATGGACAGATCATGGAAACAGAAACTAAACAGAGATACTGTGAAACTAACAGAAGTTATGAACCAAATGGATCTAACAGATATTTATAGAACGTTTCATCCTAAAACAAAAGAAATACCTTCTCAGCACCTCATGGTACCTTCTCCAAAATTGACCATATAATTGGTCACAAAACAGGCCTCAACAGACACAAGAAGATTGAAATAATCCCATGTACCCTATCAGATCAGCATGGACTAAGGCTGGTCTTAAATTCCAACAAAAACAATGGAAAACACACATACACATGGAAGCTGAACAATGGTATGTACTCTCTAATAAGTGGATATTAGCCAAAAGAATACAGAATACCCAGGACACAATCCACAGAATTCAAGAAGGTTAACAAGCAGAAGGTCCCAAGTGAGGATGTTTCACTCCTACTTGGGAGGGAGAAGAAAACAATTGTGGGAGGCAGAGGGAGGGAGGGATCTAGCTGGGAGAGGAGAGGGGGAAAGGAAAAGGGGAACGTGACCAGGTATTGAGGGGAACAGTAGAGAAGCCCTGAGGGCCAGCAGAATGAATGGAAACATGCAACCTGGGGATGGGGGAGTTGGGAGAACCCTCTAGAATATACAAGAGACCTGGGAGGTGAGAGACTCTCAGGACTCAAAGGGAGGGGTCTTAGGTGAAATGCCCTACAGTGAGGAGAGGGAACTTGTAAAGTCCTCCTCCAGTAGAAAGACAGGGTGGTGGGGTTGCCATCTCACAGTCAAAAACTCTGACCCAGAATTGTTCCTGTCTAAAAGAACTGCAGGAACAAAAATGGAGAGGAGACTGTGGGAAAGGCTGTCTAGTGACCAGCCCGACTTAGGATCCATCTCAAGGGGAGGCTCCAAGACCTGACACTACTACTGATGCTGTGGTACAGTCACAGACAGGAGCCTAGCATGGCTGTCCTCTAAGAGGACCAACGAGCAGCTGACTGAGACAGAAACCAATACTTACACCCAATCAATGGACTGAAGTCAGGGACCCCCGTGGTTGCTTGCACGAGGCCCCAGACATGTATAGAGCAGAGGACTGTCTGGCCTGGTCTCTCACCCAGCCCTTGAGAGACTTGAGGCCCCAGGGAGTGGGGAGACCAGGTGGAGGGGTGGGAGGTCAGAAGGCTGAGGACTTCCTCTTGGAGGTAGGGGGAGGGAGGAGGAATGAGATGAGAAACTGTGGGGGCAATGACTAAATTGTAAAAAAGAAATAAAGGTAGTAAAAAGGGAGGTATTTTTTTATTTGATGTATTTGAGTGTTTTACCTCCCTGCCTGTATGTACACCATATATGTGTCTGGTGCCCAAGGAAGTCAGAAGTAGGCACCTAACCCCCTAGAACCGGAGTTAAGGATGGCTGTAAGTCACCACGTGGGCATTAGAAATTGAACTTGAGTCCTCTGTAAGTAACCTCCAGGAAGAACTAACTCCGGGACTCTAGGATACAAGATTTAAATAAACCTTACTCTTTAGTTTAATAAAAAAATTATATATGCATCTTGAATTTAAAACCATAGTGGGGTTGCCCAGTTTAAGAAAACTGTGTCTTATGTTAATCTCAGGAAGTCTCCCAGGGTAGCCTTGACCCCTACTTACCAAGCTGGAGTCAAGGGTCCCAGCTGGATGGCAAACACTGCTGGACCCTGTGTGTGATTCAGAAGCGTTACAAACATCTGGTGATTCAGAGGCGTTACAAACATCTGGCTGGCGATGCACCTACATGTATGCTTTTGATAGCACATGTACACATGGTGACAAAGACCATGTGTAGCTCACACTAAGACATGCCAAGAGAACTTTATGATATTTGATCTGCTCTAACTTGATGTTGAGAATTACATGTCATATATTTTGATCACATTCTCTCCCCTCCCTCAACTCCTCCCAGATCCCTCCCTCCTTACTTCCCTGAAAAAACTTCCTTTCTAATGGGTGATGGTTACACTGAAACTTTGAGCAGCTTTAGAATTGTCCAGAAGAGGGCGATGTTGCACCGCTTTTAAAAAAAATGTTATAAATGAACATCCATTCAAAAGAAGTTCAAAAGAAAACAATTGATTATAATTCTCCCTGTCCCCACGTGTACTGGAGTTCTTGGTGACAAAGCTGGTGTGCTTTCCCATCTCCACCTGCAGGGGCTATAGCTGAGCCCTTGCAATGTCTTGGCATTACACTGTTTAGTATTACACTGGGTGAGCCTGCTCCTATGGCTAGTCTTCGCCATTGGACCATATCCACGACAGGATCGTATATCCTTACAAACTGCCCCTTCGCTTCCCCCCCCCCCCCCCGGTGTCTCCTCTTTGTAAGTTTGTCTCCGTTCTCATGATGTCCCACTCCCTTCCTCCTCTCTGCTCCTCTTTCGCTGGCACCCCACACCTCATTTTCTCTCCTTTTGTCTTCTATACTGACCATGCCCATCCTGGGCTCCTCCCAGCATGGCCTGGGTCACACTCTCCAGCTCAGGTATAGTTCTGGCTACTCTGCCACATCACTCACAGGCCCGATGACCACACAAGGACGGTCAGGCCTTCTCAGGGCAAGCCCTGTTATTGCTGTCTGCACTTTCTGCCCTGGTCTGGACAATTCCGATTAGGTAAGTTCTGGAAAATGTGACCCTCTCTTCTACCTAGCCCCACCCAGCTCTGGATGACCCTCAGGGTTCCTACAAAAAGCACATTTTTTTCTGATGGGAAGTCTGGGTCAGTCTACAAGCTGCCCTGCTCCATGGCACAAGAGGACTCTGAAGTCACCAGGCCGGGGCTCTTGCTGGGTCTGCAGCTGCCACATCAGAGAGCTCGTTTCTGTGTTGGGAGAAGAGGCAGAACACAGCCCTGGTCCCTCTCAGCCTACAGCAAAGATCTTATGCAGCCCACATCAGCACTTAAAGTCACTAGGGCGAGAGGTATGATGCCTTGGTGTGCAGGGTTTGGGTGGGGTGTCAAACAATGCAAGGCCAAATTCGTGGGGTCACATGACAACGCTGATGCAGGGGAGCATGCAGAGGAATGAGAATTCCAGGTTGTTATGAATGGGTCTTAAAGTTGTTCTCCTCGGGCACTGACTGCCTCTGGGGTTCAGTTATGATGCACATGCTTCCAGTAACACTGGTATAGGGAAGACTGGACCAAATACTTAGGGTGGCGTGAGTCAATGTAGAGAAGACTCACCAGGCTTCTCCAAGAGGCAGCCGCACCCACTTAGATGAAGACCAAGCCTCCAACATGTTGCCAGCTTCCTTACCTTGGCAGTAGGGAAAGTCATAGGCTCCTGAGAGACACCTGTCACACTGCCTCCCCGTTATTCCAGGCAGGCATTCACACTGGCCAGTCCCTGGGTCACAGGGCACTGGATAGGATCCAATCGTCGAACACTGGCAAGCTGCGAGAAAGATCTGATCAGACTCAGGCGTGCGTTATAGAGTACATAGGGCAGGGTCCTGGAACCCTCAGATAGGGCCAGAATGACACAAATTCAAGTCCAGATTCGCATCCTTGATTGAGCTAAGCCTCAGTTTCCCCTCCCTTACATGGGGCTGATCCTGGCTTCTACTTGATAGGGATTAAAACTTGACAAGTAAACAATGCCCCTCACAGTCAGGACTTACACGGACAATAGTTTTATGCTCAGCAAGACTGACTGGTGGAAAAGGGGGCTCTGCGGGTCCTGCTCTGGCTCAACAATGGCACTAAGAGGAGGAGGAAGAAGGGAAGAGACACGGAAGTCACTTGAGGGTAGGTGCCAATGCCGCATCCCATTGGAATCAAACTATTCCAGTCCAGGTCAGCTTGTAAATGTCCTCTATTTCCTGGTCTCTTCCTATTCATTTTCTCATGGTCTCCTGTAGCTAAACTATGGAGAGTTACATAGGCTGGGCAGGGAGTGTGTGGGGGGGGAATCCATCCCAGAATCCTTTGTCCTATCCCAGCATCTCTGTCTAAGTAAATAAGTAAGCGGGCAGGGCAGAGGGGAGGGATGCTGGCCCCTCCCCTCCGTGCTCCCTTCCCACTGGGTCAGGTTCCTACGACTCTGTATTATACACTCTCACCGGTCCACAGCTGCTCGGTATCATGCCTCTTTGTACTGTGTAGACCCTACTGCTGGGGGGCATAACCAGGGTGAATGGCCCGTCTAACTTCTTACTGCCCAGAGTTTCCATCTTTACAAGATCTGGAAGGGACTGGAGAGACCATCTCACTGGATCCCACAGTGACATGGCAGAGTTCAGAAGTTAAAAGGTATTCTTGAAGTTACTAGATTAGTCTACGAAGCAAAGAATTCCTCCCCACCTGTCACCATAGGGTCACACTTATTTGGATCCAAACATCAACTGTGATACCACATCCATCACTCATGCATGAGTGACTTACTTAGCCTCTTTACACCTCAGTGTGTCCTTCTGTAAACTGGGGGTGATAACAAATCTATCTCCCGAGTCATTAGAGAATTACCAGCCATGAAGCTTGGGAAGCGCCGAGCGCAGAGGAGCCACTGCATGTTTGCTCCTGCTGACATCTCTATTCCACTTTCCCTCTCCCCAAATGTGTCCCTTGGTCTATTCCATGCTGGGTGAGTGGGCACAATGAGATAGCACTTCTGACTGCCAAGTTTATGGTCAATGTTCTCAGTAAAAAATTAATTATATACATAATAAAAAATTAATCATGAATGCTTGTGTGCATGTCTGTGGGGTGTGTGTGTGTGTGTGTGTGTGTGTGTGTGTGACAAACTCATTTGCAAGGTCACCAAATTCCCACACTAGTTGGGACCCTAGAGAAAGAACCAGCCATAGGTAAAGTCCCCTATCTTGGGATCTGAGAGACATGTGACTAAGCTTTAGGGCAAAGAGTCTTGAGGGGGCAAGACAGAGACCATGCTTTCTCTTTTCAATCTCCAGCAGGATGTGGCCAGAGCTACATGGGGACTCACTCTGAAGGGGCTTTGTAGGATGAATGAGAGTGCCTAGCATGTGTTTGTCCTGCTGTCACCATAGTCAGACTCTCACCGAGGGGTGGAACAAGGCTGCTTTCCCCATTAACAAATGACCCGGGAATCCAAAGGGTCACAGTGGCAGCTTGAGAGAATGTGCTACCTGCCACCTCCTACCCATAGCCATCATTCCAGCAGACAGTGATCAGCGCTCTGCTGTGTTTAATAGTAGCATGACTAGGTGTGTGTTATGGGAAAATATAAAAACATGCATCTCTGATCTCAAAGAGCTAAAATTCCAGACAGGGAGCTAAAGAATCAGTGAGACGGTGGCCAGAGCGCCCTCCCCACCCTCCCAAAGCTATGTGTGAGAAACTTGTCTAATGCCACACTACCAGCTGTTGAGAGCCACCTGAACAAGGACATGGATACTGTATGTCTCCACCAAGGTTCCTTCCTGGCCTTGTGGCACCGCCAAGTCTCTGTAGAGATTAAGTTTCTACCTTGGGTAAATTTTTAGAGAAATGTTCTTGGCCTCTGTGACTGTTGTTTTGGTGAGTCAGTCTGGCTAGGTTTTGGTGNCTACATGTTTGATCTAACACCAGTATCAACACTGCTATAAACATATGTTTTTTTTTTTTATATGAGATTAACATTCTGATCGATAGACTTGCTGGACAGAGTCTACAGCACCCTGGGAGGCAAAGGCAGGAGGGTTCCTGCAAGTTTCAGCTCCGTCTGGACTATACAGTAACTTCTGGACTAGCCTGACCCTATCATAACACCCTCCATCACATAAAAATGTGGGCTTTAGGAAAATCAGATTCAGGGCTTAATTGTCAAAAGCATAACTATGTGAACTAAATCGTTGCTCTGTGTGTGTGTGTGTGTGTGTGTGTGTGTGTGTGTGTGCATCCCTTCTGCATCTGTTTCTTTGGAGTCAACTATAGATTTTTGGTTCCTTTTAAATTTATCAGCTGTACTATCAATTTGGTTTGATTATCAATGCAGATCTAGCCTGATTTCTGCAGGAGCAGACTCTGATGGCTACTTGAGCTGGTCTGGGAGCTTCTGGCATTGGCTTTCTAGCCTACCTATGAAAGCATCACCGACTCTCTCCATCCTTGAATGAAGAGATCGGTAATAACACATCTTGAAGGGACAGCACTGAAGCAAGCACGTTGTTCCTGTGTACTCCTAATCAAACATGTATGAAGTCAACAGTCTGAGGATTTGGTAACTGAGATAGATGGGGTTTGGTTTGGTTTGGCTTTTGTCAGCTAATAGTGTAATGGCATCTCACTGTGGAGGCAGCCAAGAAGAGTTCTAGATTTTGATGCCCAGCTCGCCAGCATAAATGGCCCCAGAGTTCTTGTGTCTTTCCCACAGGAAGGCCAATCTCCTACAGCCCCAGACGGATTGCTGAGAGCCGGGTTTTCAACCTGGACTGGCGGAATTACAACACAAGTTGAATTCTTAAGCCTCACAAAGTATCTATAGGAAAAAGAATCAAGGTGGGGATAGCGCCATCATTGCTGTCAACCTGATGGGATAAGGAACCATGTGGGACACACTCCTCTGGGACTTCCTGTGGTGATACTGTTTCTCCCACAACCAGGATGCATGGGGCCAGGAAGCAGACCCAGAGAAAGAATGTGCATGTGAGTGCCAACGCAACAGGAGACCAATTGTGCCCGATGTCTGAGCCGCTCAGGCTGCGACATGGTTCCCAGAGGTTTGGCTAGGTACCAGGCAAGGGCGTGGTGAGAAGGTATGTTTTAGATGAGATTACTGGCAGACGACCTTTCAGAGCACTTCCTTAAATGAAAGAAATTCCTTGTCCAGACCGGGTTCTGACCTTAGCAGGGGAGTCAGCTCCGCTTTAGGCTGTCAGCTTAGCCCGTGGATTTTAGGCCTTCTAGTACCCACAGTGCCCCAGCCAATTCCTTACAGTAAATCTCTCGCCATGCCCACGCCTGGGGTTGCGAAGCCTGGCTGATTCGGGCTTCCTCTTTTCCTGATTTAGGGGAGTGAGTACAGAGCAACCTAGCAGGAAAGCATCAGGCAGCTGCCTGAAGCCCAGAGTGCACAGACACCGGCCCTTAGGGTCACAGAGGCTGCGCTCCAGGCCATGCGGTCACACTCTGGAGGCAAAAGCGAAGGCTTGACCTCTAACACACGGCTGTTTGAGATGGCTCGCTCCATCTGCCACAGTGTTTTCATTTTCCTCCAGCCGCACTCAGAAGCGCCAAATTCCAAACCCCAACCAACCCCAACCCTGGCAGCCCTTCCACGCTCTTGGAAACACAGCGAAGCTTTCAAACCAGTCTAATTCTCTTCTTCGTCTTGGTCTGGGTCCTTCGAGTTTCTGAAGTATTTGCTTTCCCCCCATCTACTCCACACTGTTTAGACCGAAAATAATTCTATTCCTAAGGTATAAAAAACTAATACACACTAAGTCCCCCTTACTTGTGGTTTGGATCACAAATGTCCCAGACACTTACTTGCTTATATGTAATAAGACATCTTAGGGGTGGGACTTGAGTTCAAACACAAATCTATATCACGCACGTGCGTGCACAAACACACATACACAAACACACACACACACATACACACACACCTGCCTGAAGGGATTTTGTACCTTTTTTTTTCTTTTTGAGGCAGGGTCTCACTACATAGTCCTGTCTGGCCTGAAATTCTTTATGTAGACCAGGTTAGTCTTGAACTCTTAAGAGAGCCACCTGCCTTTGCCTCCCAAATGTCTGGATTAAAAGCATGTGGCCTCATGACCAAGCCTTAAACAACAATTTCAATATACATCTATTTTGATTGTGATCTATCACATGAAATCTATTGTAGAAATGTCTTCATTTCTGTATTTTGATTGAGATCGGTCACATGGAATCTGATGTAGAAATGTCTTCGTTTCTGGCCAACAAACTTCTGATTGGTTAGGACCAGGGAGATGGCTCAGGGATAGCTTGTCACACAAGACTGGAGAGCAGAGTTCAATTCTTCATGTAAAGGTGGAAGGATAGTTGTCTCTAAAGTTGTCCCCTGCCATTCACACACATGCCCTTGCATACACGAACTCCCTTGGCATGCTACCCCCCCACACACACACATACATTACACACAATAATGATAATAATTTTCAAAGTATATTTTAGAGCATTTTGAACTTTCACATTAGATCTGCCAGACCTGTAAGAACAAAAGTTCAAGTGGTCAGGAAGCTTGGACACCATGCTGTCCATCATCTCCTAGCCTTAAGCAGTCCTGGGCCACAGAGAATGCAAAGCAGATGTCTATGAAATAAATGTGAATTGCCCCAGAAATCCTACCATGAGTCCTGACCTGGACATGTTCCTGATAGGTGTTATCTTGAACCTTACAACATGGCCACCAGACAGGTACCACTGAGGCAGCCGTCCTCTCTGCCTTCACAACACAACACAGTCAAGAAGCACATTCAAGTACACAGAGCCCCTTATTATAGAAGTGATGCTTGTATGGCCCAGGATTTGGGAGGGTTTCCTTCCTTGTAGGAAAATAGATTGGTACCTTTCCAGCCAAACCCACAATGCCAACAATAGGTCCCACAACACATATCACAATCCACTTCTCTGGAACTGGACATAAACCCTAGAATATTCTAAGCCTTCCCAAGCAACTGCCTTAGATATTATTTAGGAAACAAATGAAGGGCCAGTTTGTGGCTGAGCTGCTCAAGCTTGGCCCCAGAGGGTTCTCCATCCCCCCCCCCCAGACACATGCTTTTGTTTCGCCCCTGGAGTGGCTGCCAGCTTTCCCAGGGGCATTCCTTGAGTGTCCCAGATCGGGGTCTTCTGGAGCATCAGTCACAGGTCGGTGTAGCCGAGGTTTAAGAGCAGCTTCAGGGCCATGTGCCTTCAGCTCATGGTCAGAGCAAATCATTGTTTTCCACATCCCCTGTATCCTCTGCTGTGTCAGCACACCACACCACACACCACACCACACCACACCACACCACACCACACCACACCACACCACACCACACCACACCACACATCACATCACCACATCACACCACATCAGGAAAAGGAAAGCTCAGTCAGGAGGGGGAAAGGAAGGAGACAAAGAGAAAAATGAAGAGGATGGAGAAGAGAGACAGAAATGAGAGGAGGGAAAGTGAAGAGTAAGTGACCCTTCCACCATCACCCAGGCAACCAACCCACCCAGAAAGTCACGGTCGCATGCTGAGCCGGAAGACAGAGTGTGCAACCAAATACAAGGGTAAGCTTTGTGTGTCAGTCTCTTATTGGTGATTGGAGTCTATGAAATGAAATTACAGGGTAGCTGAGTGAATCAAAGTAAAAATAAAACAATATGGCCTTGTACTTTCAAAGTCTGGAGTCAATTAATTTAATGAAAAGCATAACTCCAAGTCTACAGTCTCAGGAATAACTTAAAAGTGGTTTTGGTTTTTGTTTTTTAATTCTTTTTTTTTAACATCTTTAAAGCAATAAAAGGCAAAGCCATAAGGACTGACTCTAGCAAACATATCTGATGGCGCATTTAAGGCAATGTTAATTTGATTCTGAAACACAATGGGTTTAGTAATCCTCTCTCTCTAAAAGAAAAAGACCATAAGGGTCTGTAAGACGGCTCAGTGGGTAAAAGCCCTTGATATTCAGGTCTCATGGCCCAAATTTAATCCCAGGAACCACATAAAAAGCCAGCGCAATGGCTTAGCCAATAATGGAACCTGTCATGGAGCCTAGTGGCCTGGGTTTGATCCCTGGAACCTACACGGTGAAAGAAGAGAGCCAACTCCCATGGCACAAACGTGTGTGTGTGTGTGTGTGTATGTGTGTGTGGTGTGTGTGTGTGTGTGTGCAAGTTAACAAAATGTATCTTTAAACAGAAAAAAAAAAATCAAGCACAAGAGGACAGAAAATGAATGTCTGCAAACTCAAATTCTTCTAGAATGTTCCAAACTTTAGGTAACAAACTGCAGGGTAGACTGGATACCGCCTCTGGAATAAACGGTCTGTTCCTATCCAAGTCTAACAACAGTTATTTAACGAGCATTGCAGGTTTCTGGGAAGGGGGACCACATGAGTACCCACTCCTCCCACCGAGAGAAAGTAAAAGAACAAGACTGCAGCTTGAGTGCCAAGGTCTAAGCCACACCCCTCCATCCTCATATCCTGAGCAGAACAGAGGAGGAAGCAGAGATGAGGGGTCGGTGAGGGCACCAGTTACCTCCCACCTCTGTTAGCCTCTCTCTCTCCACTTGGAACCACATCAGAGAGCAACAGGGCTGACAGCAAACATGCACAGCAGGGACCAGTCTGCTAATGTTCCACTAGCCCTGCCACTCAAAGCCTCCAGTGAGCCTCGTCCTTTTGATACGTCCAGTGAGCTCCAAAGACTTTGGAAAACCTTAGATTGGTGATTCTCAACCGTAATCCTAAAGCTGTGACCCTTTAATGCAGTTCCTCATGTCATGGTGACCCCCCCAACCATAACATTATTTTTGTTGCTACTTCCTACTGTAATTTTGCTACTCTTATGAATCGAAATGTGAACACGTGTATTTCCCGATGGTCATGGGCAACCCCTGTGAAAGGGTCACTTGACCCCCAAAGGGGTCATGACCCATTGCTTGAGAACCACCGCCTTGGAAGCAGTTGTCCAAACATACTGTGGTAGAAAAATAAAGAAGATGACAAATTCATATCTATATCTATCTATATCTATATCTATATCTATATCTATCTATCTCTATCTCTATCTCTATCTCTATCTCTATCTCTATTCAATCATTTAAAACAGGGAATAAGCAAGATTGTTATATGCTCTGCTACTGAATGAACAGCTGCCAGTCAGGCCTGGAATTGCTTTTTAAGAAGAAAATGGCACAGTTAAAGCCGAGGATTCTTACCCCTGCCCTTGGGGCACAGAAGGACAGATCTTCCTTAGACCGTTGAGGACCTAAGACAGTTGTCAGTTTTGCCTCAGGCGATCTGTCCTTCTGGCTCCATCCATGAAGCTCAGATGTGTTTGTGCTGTTCCTGCCTCTGTGGATGTGGGAACTCAGGTTTGACCACCAGAGCATCAGAATCCCACGCCCATGGGGCTGATTCCTGTAGTGTGAATCTTTGTGGGTGTGCCTTTTGGTTTTCCAGAAGAAACAAGAGCTACATAGAGAGGGAGGAGTTGGTTTCGCTACCAAATACCTTGCTTTTGCTGAAAGGATGGAGACTAAATGAGAATACCATGCCCTCCTGTGGATTTATAGAAAAGGAACTGGGAAACTCTTTGTCTGCCTCATACTCTGGAGTCCACACCTAAGATGCAACTGAGGGAGGAGAGGGGGGGACAGCTGGCTACAGAACACTTCTCCATCACAGACCCATTCTAATGTTTGGGAGAGGACCATGGGATAAAACAACCCCACCCTTCTCACTGTTTGCACCAGTGACTGCAAATGATGTGGCCAAAGGCCCAAGCCCCTTTGATTGGCTAACTCCAGTCATCTCCTTGTGTACCAGCCTGGTTTATAAGGAAGCAAATGTGCTAGTCAGTTTGTTGTTGCTGAGACAAGACGTTCAAGTCAACTTAAAAGGGGGGAAAGAAGGGTTTGTGTGGAGTGTGGTCCCTTCCTGGAACACTGACCCTTTAGCTTTGCTCTTGCAGTTGAACATCTCACATTCTCAGCTAGACCACGTGTAAGTCCCTGTAGGTTTGGACCCGGTTGGACCCGTGGATCCCTTGCCTCCCACACCCTCCCCTTTGCTCCTCACTGATTGAGGCTTAAAGCAACAAAGTAAACAAAGCAGTCCGCGACTTAGAGATCGTGTACAGGGGCAAAGCTACCTAACTAACCCACACAGGCAGTTTGACGCAGAACGTACTGGGTCAGGACTCAGATGGGCCCACCTGCGCTCCCGTAGGAAATGTTCATGTGCTCGCTCACCTTCGAGTGTGCCTCTCTGCTTCAGGTCAAGGTAGAGAAATACATGGTTGCCTTCCCCCTATTCCTATCTGCATAGCTGCCGGGTAGCCCAGGAATAGGAAGGGATATCTGAGACCTTCTGTGGCTAAGAGAGATGAAGGCTGAGAATTGACAGCAAATGAGAGAGTGGTCCATGAGCAGCAGAAGGGAGGAGAAGAGGAGGGGTCTGGCGCATGGCAGGCAGACATCTAAGGAAAGGATCACAGACTCTTTAAGTGACGCAGAGGAAGTGGGGACAGAAGCAGCATAGAAGAACACCAAGCTTGAGAAAGCCGTTCCCCTGCACCAGAGACTTGGCACATCAGTGCGCATGTGGCCCTCAGACAATCGGGACTGCTCGAGTCTGTAAGGGATTGTCTTGGCGGCCTTAAGTGATGCGTAAAGGCCCACCCTAAATGTGGGCTCTACCTTTCTGTAGCTGCCTACATAGAAGGACATGAAAAAGGGGAAGCTTCATGGTTTTGCTGGCTTGGCCTTCATTCTCTGCAAAAGGTTATCTACCCACTGGCGACCGACGCTGGTCCCTTCACTGATACTAGGACCTGCTTCTTCATGCTCCAGTGTGGACAAAGAGCCAGTGGCGCTCCAGGAATCCTCCAGGATTTCAGCAAAGATAGGGACTGCTGAGCCATCCAGCCTGGTGGCACCCTGCCAGCCCTGCCTCCTGTCCTGTCATGGCAGGGTCCTTAACTGTGACACCATTGACTCTTCAAAGCCAGGACTTGAACCCAAGGTGACAACTGCACAGCCCAGGCACTTGACTACCATAGAGGAGGGAGGACAGCGTGGGGAAAGGAACGGTCTCGGTGACAGTAAATGTTACACCCGTATATGAGGCTGGTTAAACCACAGGCTATGAGGCTCTGACAGAAGGGCTGTCTGTGCGCCCTTGGGAGTCCAGCCTGGGGATCTGTGATCAGCATTTCTGCAGTTTATCTTCTTACCTTGGCATATGGGAAATGAATAGGAGCCCGAGCGGCAGGAGTCACACTGGGGACCCTCAACCCCAGGGCGGCACAGGCACCTGCCACGATCGTCACATATCTCTGGGAGAACACCTTCCAAATTACAGTCACACCCTGCAAAGAAAGAGACTGTCAGAGAGACCACTGTGCCCAGACAGACTTCACACTTCTCCCAGGTAACAGAGACTGCGAAAGATTTATGGCTGGTCAGCCTTCTTAACACTTAAGACAACACTGTAAAGGGAAACAAAATGAAGATTTGGAAAGGCATAGGCACTATCTATAATCATCCCAGGGTGGAACTAGGTTTGTAAAATAATTACAACACCTACATCTATAAAAATGTTTCTTTTTCTTACAAGCTAAATGCTAGTATATTCTAAATGCTGGAACTTTCATTTAACAGATTCCTATGTAATAGAATTTTAATTGAATGTATTTACATTTTCTCGTGTGTGTGTGTGTGTGTGTGTGTGTGTGTGTGTGTGTGTGTGCATTTATCAAATGCCTCCACCCTTCATTTGAGACAGAGTCTCTCACTAGTCTAGAACTTCACCAAGTAGGCTGAACTCACAGGCAGGAAGCCCCACAGATCAGACTGTCCCTGCAATCTCACTGAGGCTCAGACTATAGGCATCTAGCCGGTTACTTTTATATCAACCTGACAAACTAGAGTACCTTTCAGACTGGCCTGTAAGCAGGCCTCTTATGTATTTTCTTAATTACTGATTGATGTGGGAGGGCCCAGCCTATGTGGGTGGGGCCACCCAAGGCAGGTGGTCCTGGGTTCTATAAGAAAGCGGACCTAGCAAGCAGGTAAGCAGCCCCCCTCTGTGGCCTCTGCATCAGCCTCTGCCTCCACTGCCTTTTCTCAGCCATGGACTGAATGGGTGAGGATAGATAGGAGCCTGAGCTTCAGGAGTCACACTGGGGCTGCTCAACCCCAGGGTGGCACAGCAGGCACCTGCCACGATCATCATATGTTTCTGGGAGAACACCTTCCAAGTTACTGTACCTGGATGTGTCAAATGAAAGAAACCCTGCCCTCCAGGTTGCTTATGGTCAGAGTGTTTGACCACAGTGATGGAGACCCTAGCTAAGACGGACCTGTGGCAGGGTACCCAGGTATTTGTGTAGATTATAGAGGTCCCTGTGCTTTGAAGAAGGCATTCACTGGCAGCCATCTCTTATCTCCTTCCTCCTCCTCTTCCTCCTCCTCTTCCTCCTCCTCCTCTTCTTCTTCTTCTTAAGATGAGAAAGCAACATAAATCCAGTCTCAGAGTGTGCCAACTTGGCTTTCCGGATTTCCACGGGATTGCTTTACACAATGTCCCAGACAGGGAGCATTCAGGCAATGAGGCCGCTGCCAATACACATAATAACCCATGCCCACCTCAGGACCTTTGCTCAGACCGCAGTATCCTCTGTCTGGAATGTCCTTCTGTGTGTCCTAGCACAACAGCTTTCTATCTATCTTTCAACTGTCTGTGCACATGCACTACTCAGGCCTCCAGGTCTTCCTGACTGTGTAAACAGGCCCTCTGCTCTGCTTCTTAGTCTCCATCTTACCTGAGATTGTCTTTCACATTGCTTTAGAACTCTCTCACTGGGAGGTGACAGGAGACTGAGGCAGCCCATTGGCCTGTGACCTCTGAGTGAAGGCCTTGCACCTTCTGCTCTCACTCTATGGACATCTTGAAAGCACCACAGAAAAACCCAGCCAGGCTGCCTCCAGGATAAGGGTCACACAGAGAGATGCCAGCTACCCACATGGACCCCCAGCAAGCACATCTAAGCTACCAGCAGGCTGTGGACCTGAAGGAAAGACCTTTGGTTGTTAGACTACTATGTTTGGAGTGAACTTTCATTACAGAGGAGTGAAGACCCTGTTGGTTTGGACCCTTTGCCACCACCATGGGACCCAGGTGCCACCAGGTACTTCTCAGTAAATGACATTTCTCAAAAACAAGCTTCTTGTTTGACTCCATTGTGAATGAATGAATAATGAAGTTAAGCATGAGCCTTGTAAGATTAGTATTCACTTTACAGTCAAAGAAAAGGACATGTGGGGGTGCATTGGCACATTGGGATGCCTATCTGCCTAGGTCCTCCTGCAGCCCATCTGCTGGGCAGGACTGGATAGGTCTGGTCTTGGAGCCCTCTGACATCATTGCTAACCAGCCTGTGGTCATCAACAATGATTCTGGGGTGATCAAGGCTGGTTTTGCGGAAGACCAGATTGCTAAGTACTGTTTCCCACACTATGTCGGCTGGCCGAAGCACATATGCGTTATGGCTGAAGTCCTGCAAGGAGCCCCTTTTATGGACCAACTATGGGTATCCAAAAAGGAATATGAAGAAGATGGTTTCCATGCGATTTATCACAAATTCCTTATAATGTCCAAGGAGGGTAGAGAGGGAGAGAGGGAGGAAAGGGGAGCCAGAACCCTTGACCCCTTTTGGTCTGGGTTCCTGTTTTAGGCTTAGGGTCCCCTGCATACCCTGAGCCCAGAGCAGGTAGTACAGTCCCACTGTGCTCAACATACACACAGAAACACAGAAAGAGTAACACTTAGCTGTATGGATGGCAGCCCTAAGCTGGAGCATAGACTTTGAGGAACTCAGTCTTAAGTTGGTGTGGGTGACCCTCTCAGCAGGGCCACCATGGCCTGTGGCTCCTCGCTCCAGTCTTGAAGCTCCAAGACCACACGCTCATATGCCCCATTTGCTCTGACTACTGGGTCTAGAGTCCCTGGAGCCCTGGAGTAGGTTGAAGGGAGGGGCAGCCAGGAGCTCCCACAGCGCCAGTGACATTGGTCTGTTTCATGCCACCTGGCCTATGTCTGAACGTTTGCACACTCAGTCTTGCTGGGCTAAGGCCTGACTAGGAAACATTCCTCCATCCCCAATGAGGGGATGTGGCCAATGGTCAGAGGTCAGAGCCACAGGCAGCCACAGGCAGCCACAGCTCATGGTTCGCCCCACTCCCTTTCAGAGCACTACATGGACTTGCTACCCCTCCTCTTTCTCTCAGTGCCCTGGACAGGAAGGGGTTAATAGTCTTTCTATGCTGAGGGTAAGCTACTCAGTCAGACATCCTCACCTACCTCTCCAGATCTCAACAGTAATTTAACACTGTTGTCTGAAAAGCAATTCTTTTTATAAATCATTATAATACTAAATATGGACAAAGGAAAGGAGTCAGCACTCAGAAATGCTAGCTCGCTGTATGTCCCAGGGCCAGGAGGACAGTATGTGTGCCCCAGTCTGACTGATTTAAAAACAAACAAACAAAACATTTATTTTATTATACTAAAAATGCAAACTGAAAACAATTTTGAAAGCAAGTTTCAGGGTCTCTTCTACATTAAGGTACATATTCAAATCAATTGCATCTAGCAAACATTTGCAATCCTATGTTATATTAACATTTAAATCGATACAGGGTGAGTGAGGTTCAGCTGAGTCCTTCTACTCACAAAAGAAGGAAAAATTCTCTGCAGGGGTTAAAACTAGATAATGATCTTAAGTCTTCTAGATTCTTCCTCTTCCCCTTTGCTCTAAACCCTTAACCTTTCAGATAAAAAGTGTACGACAACCTTGTAGAATCATTTCTCTAATGTAATAATTAGGAATAAATACAAGAGGGAGTCAGAACAGCGTTACAGTATTTTCGTGACCTCTGACTGTTCACGCTTAAATCTGACAGTTGTTTAATTTGACAAAAAGAGCTTTGGGAGTGGGGGTTCCGAAAATGGAGTTGACTCTGTAGTGGCAGGCTCCATTCCTTCAGACTCTACCAACTAAGGATGGAAGTCATTCAGGAAGCAATTGCGTCTGTAGTGAGTATGTCCAGACTTCATTTTATTATTATTCCCTAAATCACTTGTTCTCAACCTTCCTAATACTGTGACCCTTTAATATAGTTCCTTATGTTGTGGTGGCCCCAACCATAAAATAACTTATTTTCATTGGCACTTCGAACTGTAATTCTTCTACTGTTATGAATTGTAAAATAAATATCTGTGCTTTCCAATGGTCTTAGGTGACCCCCCATGAAAGGCTCCTCAACCCCCAAAGCGGTCTTGGACCCACAGGTGGAGCACAGCCATCCTAAATGATGTAGTGCTAACAACTTAAATAGCATTTGTTTTATATATAAAGTACTGTGGTAACATGGAAGGATGCATATAAGTTACATGAATAATGTGTATTTTATATGAGGCATAAGCATCTGCAGATTTGGGTTATCTGAGAGGGGGGTTGAAACTCCTTCCCTGCAGACACAGAACAATGCCACTTTGGTACACAGATTATTTGGAGCCGAATGCACTGGACAACAGTATCAGGAAGGATTGTCCTCCTCCATCTACCTAAAGCAGGCCAGATCACTTCCTGTGAGAAAGGTACCCCTCCTGAACCAAGAAAAGAACATTCTCCAGGCCAGAGACTGGGAGCTGACTGAAACCAATCTGCACACACAAATCTGCAGAAGTGGCCCCTGGCTTCCTTTATTTCCTGTGTGTTTCCTCACCACTGTCTCTCAGTTCCCCGCCCCAGAAGAGGCTCTCTGATCCTGTCAGACCGCCACAATCTAGTGGTTTTGTATACTTTGTTCTCTGCAAGTTTGGGGACCTGACACTTTCATTGGCTCTTCGTTCTTTCAGGAGATGGCTGTGCACTCATGGAGATATGCTGTCCTGTTAATCTGCCTGTGCTGGTTTAGCTCTGAGGTTTAGCCACAGAATCTAGGAGGGTAGAACCAAGTCTTTCTTCCCCTGCAGAAGCAACCAAATGCACATTCGTGACAAGAGAAGCTTGGAGCTGAGACTGGACCGAGTTCCACCCTGTTAGCTCCTTACTGGAGTCACACAGGAGACCACGGACACAGCTCTGCAGGCTGAGAGGGTCACATGAAGGGGAACATTTCACTGTGAGTTACAGCCTTGGGGTTAAACTAGGCACTGGAGAATTTGAGGAGCTTGGAGTTTCCCTAGCATCCATACTCAGGGAATCCCGATTATAACTAAAACAGGAAGAAAAAGAAGAAGAAGAAGAAGAAGAAGAAGAAGAAGAAGAAGAAGGAGGAGGAGGAGGAGGAGGAGGAGGGGGA
>NC_034604.1:8689143-8700198 GCF_900095145.1 Mus pahari | reverse complement strand
GGGGAGGGGAGGGGGAGGGGGAGGGGGAGGAGGAAGAGGAAGAGGAAGAGGAAGATCCCCATCTCTTCGCTAGGTTGAAGTCATTTCCTCTCAGAAAGTCCCTTGAATCCTTATCTCCTGTGAGAGTTTAGAGTTCAGAGCCTCATCCTTCTTTGTCTTGTTTTGGGAACCTGGGAAGCCATCAGTGTTCTGTCTTGCTGTTGCATTTATTTATTATTTATTATTTATTATTTATGTGTGGAGGTCGGAGGTAGAAAGTCAGTTCTCTCCTTCTGCCATGTGGGATCCAGATATCAAACTCAAGTCATGAGGCTTGGCAGCAAGTGTCTTCACACACTGAGCCATCTCCAAGCCTCTGCCCCCTTCTCACCCTTCCGAATTCCCCCCATGCTGGTGCCACTAGTGAATTTGTCAAACTTCCTACTTTTCTCTTCTTTTCTTTTCTTTTCTTTTCTTTTCTTTTCTTTTCTTTTTTTCTTTTTTCTTTTTTCTTTCTTTCTTTTTTTTTTTTTTTTTTGGTTTTTTGTTTTTTGTTTTTTGTTTTGTTTTTGTTTTTGTTTTTGTTTTTTGGTGTTTTCGAGTCAGGGTTTCTCTGTGTAGCCTTTGCTGTCCTGGAACTCACTCTGTAGACCAGGTTGGCCTCAAACTCAGAAATCCGCCTGCCTCTGCCTCCTGAGTGCTGGGATTAAAGGCGTGCGCCTACTTTTCAAGTTATGTCCCAGTGTTACGTTCCTTGGTGATGACACAGATTCTCAGGACACAACCCAAAGTCCTTCATACTTGTGACAGAGAAGAGCTTTTCCAAGCCACCACAAGTCACATGGCCCTTCACATAAACTAGAAAAAGATGCACCCTGCTCAGAATGTTTTCTAGTCAGCTGCTGTGAGATTATCATCATAAATACACAGATCAGCGGTGTTCCCTAGTCATGATAGTGCCCTTTCATGAGGCCTGGCTGTGTGCTGCAAACTTGCATATTTGAATCCATTCACTCAGATCTTTCTCTCATCCCCTCAGAGTCCCCCTGCTCCCCAAACTTCCACCCTCAGCAGTCAGCCAGTGGCCTTCCTGCTATCCCCTTCCTACCTCTCTCCCCATGCTTCTTCTTCGTTGCTTCATTGCTTCTCTGCTTAGCTAATTGTTCTTTACACTCCAATATTCATCTCAAATGTCTTCCTCCCTGTCCTGGGGAAGCCAGACTTCCTACCCACCTACATCCACCTTCCCCTTCTCCTTCCCCTTCCCCTTCCCCTTCCCCTTCCCCTTCCCCTTCCCTTCCTTCCTTCTTTCCTCCCATTCACCCAGCGGCAGGATAGACCTTCCTGCTCTCTCAGCTCTGGGTTCTTCCAGCTCATGGATCTTCCTGCTCTTCTAACTGTCCACCTGTCCACTTCTCCTGTGCACTGGGAGCTCCCGGGAGCTCCTGGGAACAGGGACTGTACAGTGGGCAGCACTTCATCAAAGCCGAATGAACGGGCACTGGGATCCAGAGCCGAGCCTGTAACTCCCTCATACACATCACCCCTCCAGTTCTATTTTATCAGCAGAGCCCCAGGTGGAACTATCATTGTCCATTTGTCTATCTCCCTGACACGGCTGCAAGGTCTCCTGCCTGTAGTGAGCCCAGACTGGAGAGGAGTGTCCCTAGGAAAGCATGCACATGTCTGCTAGTCCCAGCCTGACTTAGGACCTTGACAATAGCAGGCAGCCAGTTCTACGTGACTGAGTGAGCCCCTGGTGCCACCTGGCAGTCCCGTGACATTCCCTAAGCTCACTCGCCTGGACGGCTCTCCTACCTCCCACCTCCACACCAAGCTCTCTTCACCTCATTCCCTGATCCAACACATTTGCTTCTCATTTCACAGAGCAAACGAGAAGCAACCAGAGTACAGAAAGCCTCCACAAGTGTCTGTGGTTGTCCCCACCGGGGCTGCTCCCACTCATGCAGACCATATTTGGTTGGTAGTCTTTTTGTTTCAATAAAGGGCAGCTTTTCCCTTCTATGTGTACAGCCCCAGCATCCTGGGGGTCAACCTGGAGTCTTTTCTTTGTCACATAGTCTGTCCCCATCATAGAGATCCCTTCAATGCCAGCCCACTCTCTGGAGAGGACATCCAGCACCTGCCCCTCTGCTGTCACCTCAACTGATGCCTCTATGGTCTCAGTCACCGCCATTTCCTCCTGGATGACTGTGGTAGCCTCCCACTGGGTCTCAGACCTGCCTTTCTCCCCTGCAATTCATTCTCAGCACAGCATTATAAGCAGAACTCCATCTCATGCCAAATACTAATTTTTCACAGTAGCTGACAAAGGCTGCCATAAGGCCCCACCACTTCCCTTCTGGGCCTTTCCTATCCACGCTGTCACACCTATGGGCTTTTTGCTTACTGGACATCCTATCCTAAGGACTCTGTTCTTCCTCTTTGCATGACTGTTTCAGTTCGTAAACCTCGCTTTCCCCGACCCTCTGACATGTTTTCCCCTAAAGCACTCCGCCTGCAGCCCAGAGCCTGAGTTACTATGTGTCTGCAGAATTCCTGCCCAGATGCAGAACAGGGGCTTTGATGCTCACACGCCTCAGACTACACACCCTGCCCACCCCTCACCTAGTGTCATGAGCACCAGGTATCAGGCCTGTGGTACCCTTAGGCAAGAAAGACACTATCCAGAAGTGGCAGAACATTTAAGGGGCAGGCAGGACATGGTTAAAAGAATTGAGGTCACTGGGATGTGCCCTCAAAGAAGAAATTGGACCCCACCTCTTCCTGTTTGTTTCCTAGCTACCCTGAGGTAAACAGGCCTCCCCTACAATGCACTATGCCCCAACATGCCCAAAGCAACAAGGGTCACCAGAGCATGCACTTTGCTCCTTAGAAGTTGATTTATCTAACATCTTGGTCCAGCAACAGAAGGCAAAGCAGTACAATGGAAACATAATTTTGCTTGTTTTGTGTGCATGGTAGGTGTGTGCTTGCATGTGTGCATGTGTGTGTGTGTGTGTGGTGTGTGTGTGTGTGTGTGCGTGTGTGTGTGTCTGTATGTATGTGTGTCTTAATATAAATATATATTATTGTTTGAGTTCTGAGTCCCCACCTCTATTCCAGCGAACCCCATAGAAATAGAAACTCTCAGAATTCTTAGAATTTTTTTTGTGTGTGTGTGCACTAATAAGCTTTTAGGAGCTAGATTAGTGTTTTGATAATAAAAGGGAAACTTGTGGAACAAATGGTTATTCTGTAGGTGCTGTGCCAAATAACAACTCACTTCTCCGATTCGTAAACACACCTGCTGCTCTCTGTCCAGGGCACCCGTTTGTGGGTGGCTGCAGTGCTCCCCAACCTTCTGCAGGCCAAACTTGGAAGTAGCTTTCCCCAAGGTACTGAGGTCACTGCCTCCCTGGCTTCATCTAGGCGAGTCTTGCTTCATCTCCTGATATCGTCCAGGGTGTGCAGCCCAGGTACCATAATAGGCCTGGCTAATGTCCCCTGTGCCGTGGCTTCCCCAAGCCCTTCTCTCCTGTGCCTTGCTCCTCCCTGGAATTACTTCCCAGACAGAGAACTCGAACTCAGTTCCTGTGGGTGGAACAGGGGACCAGCATGACAGGCTACTATGAAAGGTTTTTTAGCAAACTAGTAATCTATAATCCAGACTCTATCCAATGCCCTTGAATTGGGTAGTGCCCTTACAAAAGACAGAGTACAATCAAGAATGGCCAGGAGACACCTGCACAAGCCCCACAGAACTCCAGAACTTCACCTGGACTTGGCAGTGTGCTCAGAGAGGGAATGGGACATAATATTTTCATTGACATTAAACCAAAACGGCACTACTTGCCTTTTATATTGCCAGCCACCGGGTCTTCTGGGCTTGGAGTGTAGTTGGGAAAGACTGGAATTCCTACAAAGCAATTTATTTTAAAACACAAAGAAAGATTAAGGAGGTAGTAGCATGAACCACTGAGTCACACTGAGCAGGAACAAGGGCCCTCCCTCAGTGTGTAGAGACTGACGCAGGGAATGGTCCTGGAGCTCTCTATGACAGACATGCCTCCTGGTTGAAGCCAGGCTGCTTTGTAGATTATCAAACAGATGTTTGAAGTTGTATGCTTACAATCACTAAGTCACTCATAACAGTTATGTGCGATGCCTAAACACAAATAGAATTTAGATTTTTTAACATAAGTTTTACTGCTTGTTTTTTTTTAATTAAAATTGAGAGTAGTTTTTTAAGAACATCTTTTTTTTCTAAGTTTTTCTCCTGAATTTTTGCTTATTCCATTAAAAAAAGTGAAGTGCCTTCTTATTTTTTCCACTAAACTAGCACAGGCAATTTCTGCTCTGCTCCAATCCCATAGTCACAGTCGTGTCATTGGCTTAAGACATTGTTTCCAGTAGATGTATTTGATTATCCAAAGTAGGACCATCTCCACAGGGAAAGTGGTGGCTACTTAAATCACTGCTCTAGAACTTCAGGTACTGCAGCATGGAGCCAGAACAGGTCCCAGGTCCCCATTCTTCCAAGACAGAATGAATCACACTTCTTCTGAGATAGACTATATATATGTACCTATCACATATACATAGACATAGACATAGACATAGACATAGACAAAGACGTAGACGTAGACATAGACATAGACATGCCTCATGAAGATGTTAAAATGTTCACTCAGATCATTACAGTGGGGTGGGGGAAGGAAGTGAAGGCCCTGACAGCTTGCCCTCTGGTATACAAAAAAGAAGAGGAAGTACTCCTTGTCCCCCAACCCCTAAAGTACAACATGCTAGGTCTGTTAAGTCATGCTCATGGATTGCTATCAAGATGAATTTCCTAGCATCTGAGACCTTTGACCTATTAAAATGGCAATGTCTGTGGTACAACACCAAGATTAACACAATTCTAAACTATGTCTTACCAACTTAGGGAAATGCTTTCATGTAAATATAACCTACACCCTCAGGGCAGTACACACAGCCCATCATACTCACAAAATGGACATGGGACTTACGGATGCATCCATGCATCAGTCTCTAGCCCCTCATACCCTCTATGTCCCTCACTGTTCACACTAAGAGGCTGTCTATAGGGCAGATAGGAGGACTCTCTTCTACAATGGGTACTTACTCAAGCAAAATGGGAAATTATAGTACCCATCTGCACACATCTCACAGTAGTCTCCAGAGAAATTTGGCTTACAATGACAGCGGCCTGAGCCCTGGTCACAATCATCTGCACGTTCAGGGTCACAGTTGCAAGCTAAGAGGAAACACCAAAAAAAAAAAAAAAAACCAGTTCTTCACTGTACTTCATAAAGCAGATTTTCCCCTGCACTTCTTAGCAATGCCCACTGGCTCAGGCTATCTCTCGTGCATAGTAAGCACTCAATTATAGCTAAACACTATTAATATTATTGTCTTTGTGGACTTAATACTTTACTGTTTTGATTCTAACTATGACCAAGTTGTAATTATTGGAGATCACAGAAACATGTCAAACCAGTAGAAAATGGAAGAAGCAATATTAATTGCAGATTTAATAGTGAACGACCCAATGAATTAAGTGTACCTAGATACATTTGAGAGCATTTCACATATATTTATGAAATATTTGTTATCATTATCATTTACATACAGACATTCTGGGGCTCAGAGAAAACATGGAGCTGTCTGAGTTGAGACAACTAGGGAGAAGCAGAGCCAACACGAGGCAGGCAAGGGAACCAAGACTGGCAGCTGGTCCCAAGCCTATGACGCCCTCGGGGCGGTACACACAGCCTGTCGTACTCACGAAATCAACATGGAACTTACGGATGCATCCGTGCAGTGCGTCCACCGGAACTCCATGGGGCCGGAAGTAACCCTTCGCACACTTTTCACAGTTCACACCCGCAGTGTTGTGCTATTGAAGAAAAAAAAAAAACTTAGAAAGAAGAGTACCAGAGAAGTCCAAAGCTCTTTATTCTGTGACAATCCACCACAGAAATAATTCTGTCATATAAAATATCACAGGACTCAAAATGTGTCACAGGGCACTGAGTTTGCCTTGTCTCTGAAATCCTTACCACACACATGGAAAGAGAAACAAGGAAAGGTTCAATAAATGAGCAGGCTGGCTTTTCCCTCTCCCGACAAAAACTGCTTCAATGGACTTGACATCTGACTAAGAAAAAAAATACCCCGTCATGTCCCCGTAGCTTCAGACCAGCCCCTATAACTTTGCTTAGAGGAACCAATGACTGGATAACCACCACTCCCGGTATAGCTCAAGAATGAATGCGAATTTAGTTTTTCTAATTTTGGAAGGAAGGCACATAGAGATCTCTGTCTGTAGTCATTCTGATTTTATCTGTGTTTTTGTGGTGAAACTATTCCCAGGGCATTTCTATTGTATGAGAGGACAGTGTGGGCACCCGGTGCAGGCGCAGGCGCATGCGCAGAGCTCAGTTCAGCGTCAGGTGGCTTTTCCTAGTCCATGGCTAATTAACCCTTATCATTGTCACAAAAATCAATTACCCAACACACATCATCAGTTTCCAAGAAATACAAGCCACGGGTCTGTCTCCCTCCAACATGGGAAAGCACTGGCAGAGTACTGCGAACGGCTGGATAAGCAAGAGCAAGTCAACGGGAACAAATCCAATGTGCTCACCACAGAGCCTGCACAGAAACGCAGCACAGAGCAAAGGCCTTGTCTGTGTCCTTTCCCTGCAGGGCTTTATTAACTTCAGACCCTTGGTTTTTTTCCACGCCTGTCCTGTGGGCTAAAAACCTGAATCCACTTTAACACTGAGGTCAAAACCACGCCATGCTGGCCACCTCTCCAGCTTAACATTCACATTGGAACCTTGTGGGCAAATAGGCAGCAGCTGGAGCCCACCCATCTCCACCCAAATGTCGGTTAACCTTCCACTCCACTGCCTGCATTGAGGACCTCTGGCTAACCACGGCTTGCAATCCAATGGATTAGGTCATGAGCAGTGTTCTCTGTGGGCAGCCTTGGCTCTCAACCCCAGTTCATGCTGAGCAGTGAAACACTGAGAGACAGCAACACACTGCAGAGAGAACAACGACTAGGACCTCCCCAGTCTGAGGGCAGCTCACACTATTGCGTTTATGGACAACAGGGTGCTGGCTGGACCAACTACAGGCAAGTCAAGACACAAGAGTCAAGATGGCTTCTCAGGGTTACAGCAGAGGTCTGAAGGACGTAGCCCTGCTGGGAGGACTGGGGGTTGAAGCTGTGCTTGCGCAGGCTTAACATCGGAGGATACCCTCAGACGCCAGGTGAGTGAGTGCCATGGCATCCTCTGCCTGGGACACGTACAGGGGTCAGAGGACAGCCTTCCGGAGTTGGGTCTTCCCTTCTACTGTGGGCTCCAGGGATTGAACTCAGGCCCTCAAGCTTGAATTTCAAGTGCCTCTATCCATTAAGCCAGCACCTGCTTTTCCCTCATGGGTTTACAGCTCCAATCCAAGTCCTCATGCCTGCCCAGCAAACACTACAGTTGTGCCATGTCCCAGGCCCAGGGAGACAGCCTATGGTGCCTGCCCAGCAAACACTACAGTTGTTCCATCTCCCCAGGCCCAGGGAGGCAGTCTATGGAGCCTACCCAGCAAACACTACAGTTGTGCCATCTCCCCAGGCCCAGGGAGGCAGTCTATGGTGCCTACCCAGCAAACACTACAGTTGTGCCATGTCCCAGGCCCAGGGAGACAGCCTATGGAGCCTGCCCAGCAAACACTACAGTTGTGCCACCTCCCCAGGCCCAGGAAGACAGTCTATGGTGCTCACCTAGAAGCCAGGTTCTGCTCTGATTGTCTGCAATCTGCATTCCTCCACAGAGAGCTCTTCCAGCGTGTTTTGACCTTTAGGCGAACACTAACTCTGTCTCTTGCACTCAGTTTCCTGACTGTACCCTATTATCTTCCATGTCTGTGAACAACAAGCACATGCAGAAGGTCACCCTGCCCCTCGTAAGGAAATGAATTTTCCTTACAAGAGTTCCACATGAACTAGACTTTGGTGCCTTTCTGGAATGATCTGTCTCCTCTCTCAGCTCCCTTCTCCTCCAGCTGGAATCTTGCTCCTTACCATGGCCTTTTGTCTGTCTGTTATTCCAGTGCCCTCAATGGATGCCTGGCTCATCCCCTTACCTCCTTGAGGCCTCTACTCAAATGCCGCATCTCAGGAAACTGGCCACCTTACTTTGACTATCTCACAACCTAACCCAATAATTAAAATGGAAAACCCAAGAAATAAAACAATTGCCCACCAATGGCGACCATGTCTGCTCTGGTAGCTGACTCCTCTATAGGACAAGAATCTGAATTCAGGCTTAAATACGTCAGTGTAATAGAGTTAAGGGGTGGTGGCTTTGAGAAGTGAACAGCCCAAAGGCTCATCTTTTATGTGTGGATTAAGGGCAATAGGAAGGAGAGTTTGCAGAATCTGGCCCTTTTAGCTTTCTGCCTTCTACATAAAGATGGAGCCTCACCAGATAACTCAACCTACTAGCATCATGGTCTTAGACTTTATAGTCTCCGAAAGTAAGCTTCTTCTTTCTGAGCTACCTAGTTTCAGGTATTTTGTTACAGTGGTACAAACTGACTGATGCTATGTGAAGGTCTCTAGGGACAGCCTCTGTGTGCTCTGAGATGACAGCAGACAATTCATCATATTTCACTTGTGGGTACTCAACATAAACAGGGGAAGCAGCCAATTACTGCATTTTGGGAGGACAGGATTTTCTGTAAGACATGAGTTCTGACCGGCCTTGTAGTCCTTTCTCTTCCTTTATCGGGGAAGACTCCAATATTCTTATGTACGTGGCATAAGATACACAGCTAATATTTCCCCAAGAGAAGAACTAACTGTTCCAAAACAAGTTATAAAATGTCCATCTATTTTTTTTTGCAATAAATGGCATGGCATTTAAAATCAAATTGTAACATTCCCATGAACTGGCGTGAGTTGTGTTAGTTTCTGTCAGACTAACCCTGTGCCAAATCCATTCCCAACTACAGGTTTACAACAGTTTCTACCCCTCAGAAGATGGGTCTCCCCATAGTTACTCATTTCTAATTATCTAGTCTCGTTTGTTCTCCTCCAATAAGCTTAGACTCTGCCTCCATCTTCACAAAAGTCCTAAAATTGCACTGAAGTCATAGGCTGGCTTCAGGAAACTAAAATATTTATAATATCAGTCTGAAAACATGCTATGCTCAGCACAGGTCATTTTATAAATTTCAATAAAGTGCTAGGAATTGACTCCAGCCCCACAATCGACTCCTTCCACTGCCTCTCAGGGCTGGCTACATGTCCCTCCCACATTGAGGGTCATGTGTCCTGCCGAGTACATGTGTTTTCTGTTTGCTTCCTTCTCAAGTCCTTTGGAATTGCTGGTCTTTTCAAACAACAGTCCTTCCTCATTTCATTTCATAATGGATTCTGGACTGAGAGTGCACTTTGCTTTTTAAATATCTTTTCTGTGTGTTGTAGTATTTTGGTTAGAACAGAACCATGTGTTCTGATTCTGGATCCGTCTCTTTGTTTTAAAAGCTGTACATGTGAAACAGAGGCACTTCCGGAATAGGAGACCAACACTTTATCAACCTCGCCATGGATGTGAACAATTAGAGAGCAAGCTTAAGACTTACTCAGAGAGCCCTGTCTTCAGAGGGGAGGTTCAACTTCATTTTGGTTAACAAGAGATAGAATTACTCTAAGCAGCGCCCCAATAGCTGTCAGTGCTACTCTGTGGAACCACACGGAACAAGTCAAGAAGAAGCTGGCAAGAAGTTGTTCTTGAAGCCTTGCCTTCCTCTTTTCTGCTCAGTATTGTTATGGAAATTTCTAGTGTCCCAGTGAACAGCCATGCAAGCCCCACCTATAGATTATCGCTTCTGGCACCAATCAACTTCCACTGAATACTGAAGCATAGATTTAATTACCTGGACTTTAATATATACTTACGATTTTTGTTCTTTAGTTACATAGTATATTTGAAATGTACAAAACTCTTAATACAGTCACCAAGTTCAGACAAATACACACAAATAAGAAATTCAATTTCTGGGGGGGGGGATACCCAGGGGCCCCACCCTCTCATAGGAGAAGGGGAGGGGTATGGGGGAGGGAGTCTATGAGGGGGAGACCTTAGAGGGAGTGGCAATTGGGATGTAATAAATAAATAGAAACCCAGGTTCTTATCTCAGTATGGAACAACACATAACCTCAGAATATTCCCACGTCCCCTCCCACCACCACCTCTTAAGAGCCAATCGCACGCTGATTTTACTCTATTAACTCATCTGGCATTCCAGAATTCCATGCCAGTGGCTGCGAGGCGACACCAGCCTTTTGTACAATCTGATTTCCACTGCCACATGCTTGTGACACAGCCTCAATCCAAGGTCCCCTTTGTGTCTTAGTATTCTCAAACAAGCAAGGTCTTTTCCCTCGATCTCACTGCTGATGATCAAGGCTACTTCCACTTTGAGCTTTGTTCACAATATCCGCTCTAAATGATTTGAAAACAAGCATTTCTATTTCTTGTAGATAAACTGTGAGTGGAGTTTATCACAGTATGGGAAGGGGCACATTTCACTGCATTTTATAAACCAATGGGCCTTTGTCATGGCCATGGTATACCATGGTGCATTGCTATGGACAGTGGACGGTGTGCATAGTTGTTTGATGTCTCAAGCTTTTTAATAACTACCATCAGGGTGAGAGGTAGAGATGCACCTCTGTGGCTTTGATTGTCATTTCCCTCCTGACTGAGGCAGCGCAGCCTTGGCCAGCAGCTTACTGGTCCTTCACATACTTACATTTGTAAAAGGCTGTTTCAGTGTTGTGCATAATCGTGTGTTAGCTGTCTTTATTCATTGTGGTTACCAACCACCTGATAGACTTACATGTGTGAATACTCTCTCCCTGTCTGCAGCTTGCCCACCTGATAGACTTACATGTGTGAATACTCCCTCCCTGTCTGCAGCTTGCCCACCTGATAAACATACATGTGTGAATACTCCCTCCCTGTCTGCAGCTTGCCC
>NC_034604.1:8683016-8688132 GCF_900095145.1 Mus pahari | reverse complement strand
TACTCCCTCCCTGTCTGCAGCTTGCCCACCTGATAGACTTACATGTGTGAATACTCCCTCCCTGTCTGCAGCTTGCCCACCTGATAGACTTACATTTGTGAATACTCCCTTCCTGTATGCAGCTTGTCCACTTGCCTTCTTCAGTGTCTTGGGTGAGCAGAAGTTTTTACTTTCTTCTTTCTTCATCTTTCGTGATTATAGCTTCTATGAGGACCATTCCCTCAGCTTCTGAATCTCACAGGGATTCTGGGATTTTTTTTCTAAATCATTTATAGCTCTAGCTTTAGGTAGGTCCATGTTTAATAACAAATCAACTCTATCTTTCTGAGTGGGATTAAGGTTTAAGTTCTCCACCTAAACTCTAGCTGTGTTAGGACCACTTATGAAAAGCCTTATACACATGGAATAAGAAGACCTTAGAGTTGGGTTGCTTTTGTACTTTCAAGTTCACCCCTTCACCTTCACGTTAAGTGTAGGACTGGTTTGCCCACACGAATCTCTTTGGAAATGGGCTTTAAGGCCAACCCCATGGTTGATGTCTACTTTAAGAGTGACTCACCTGACAGTTGATGCAGACCCCTCCACCTGCGTAGACGCCTTTGCTGTTCAAGCTTGCCTGCTGGTGCTCCACATCTGGGTCATAGTAACAATCCACAGCATGCCCGTGGCAGTTGCAGGCTGGAACAAAATACTCTTGGTCAAACTGCTGTGCAACATTTAGTGAACTCCCAGACAGGATCTCTGCTGTGGCCTATAATAAAGTCTATTCTGAAACACTGGGGACACTCTGTGGAAAATTACAGGGATTTTTTTTTTTTTACACAAAGGCTATTATATAATATTATGTACTTTATAGCTCCTTCTGTGAAAGGTTTTTCTTTTTAAAAAGATATATAATTATAACAATGGTGACTCCAACGCCAGTCAGCCATGTACACAGACTACTGCCACTGCTGGTATTCCTACAAACTGTTGTCCAGCTCTTTATATACCATGAAATATACTTATGTGAATTGTTCTATTTAATCTACTCTCTAAGTTAGGTGCCACTATCCTCATACCACAGATAGGAAAACTGAGGTGGAGAGAGGTTACAAGATGATCCGTAGCTACAAGCTCATAAACAAGAGAGCCAGAAGCCAGGCCTTCGATTCCAAATTCTACACTCTCAGCCAAAGGTCTAAACTTTTAATCTCAGGACTATGTATAATGGTGAAAAAATAGGAATTAGGATAATATCTAATTACAAATAAGTAACAATTCATTTGGCTGACTATACATCCTATGAAGATGGGCTTGTATGTGTTTGTAATGGACCTTAGTCCTAGGCACACAGTGGCCCTCAACCAACCTTTACTATATTGATTTGAATTCCTACCAATGATACTAAATGCTAACAAGAGTGAAAGCAAAGAATTCAAAAATATCTAAACCATCAGTCAAAAAGATCAGGACATAAAATTAAGCTTGACAAGTCAAAGCATGCCTCCTACAGCCACTAAGCTATGTGATTAAAATGTTAGTAACAGCTCAGTTATATGGTCTGAAGATGTATGTTTCTCAGAACTCAGTTATCTACTTGAAGATGGAAGGAGGGGCCTTCCTTCCTAAGTTGCATGTGTTGGTGTTTGAATCACAGTAACACAAGAAGTAATGAACACACATGTCCTGATGCTCGTTTGTCAAAACCACCACTGACTAACATTCTACAACACTGTTAAAACTTTCGACCTCTGCTGCTAAAATCAGATCTTGTTATTCTTCGTTTGTCTGGTCTCTCTCCCCTTCCATATGATTTAATCCATGACAGGGTCCTCCTATGAGTCAGCATCCTACTATGTGTCAGGTTTAACCACCACTCTCCTCTCTTCTCATCTCAAGACAGCTGCAGCCCATCTGCTGCCACACCCTAAGAAACGGCCCAGGGGGCTGCATGGCACTTCAGACTTCTGGGTGTATGGCTCAAAGGCAGAGCATTTACCTAATATACAGGGAGACCATCATGTTAAAACACTCAGCCCTAGCCAAACTGGAAAGCACCTTGCGTGTTATTAATCAGTCTTTTTTCTTCTTATAACTGAATTCAGGATACTTTCCCCTTAAGCCTGATATTTTCCCTGTGCCCAGCTCCCTCTCATCAGTGATTACATTTTCTATAGCTGAGCTGCCTGCAGTCTACAGATATCAAGTAGAGAGTCACAGAAATAAACAGTTTGTGTTTCAAACTGTGTGTCCTGTGAGCAGTGCAGCAAAGGTGCAGCCTGTCCCTCCAAGCGCTTGGCGCCAGCCCGAGTCGCCTGGATTCCTGTTGGTGATGAGATCAGCTTGCAGGGTCAATGTGAATGATTCTTAGGTTCTTGTTAACCTCTGGTTTACCTAACAAAGGCTCTCAAGTGCAAACATGGCAATGCTGGCCAGTTATCACAGTCTGTTGTCAGCACAGCACTATTATTAGTTGCTGTTCATCTTTTACTGTGCCCAATCTATAAATTCAACATTCTTATAACCGTGTGTATAGGAAAGCACATAGCTCACCCCAGGGCCACCACTATCCCTGATCTTAGCATCCACTGGAAGTCTGAAGCACATAAGTAGGGTAAAGGGGGGATATGTTATAACAAACAGAACTAAGTCACTAAAGCTGACTCGATCCAGTTCTCTTTGTGACCCAAGGGCACACTTGCCATCAGTCCTTAGGTAGAGAGGAGAGGGCTCCTCTCCTCTGAACACAGAACTCGTCGTCTTCACACCAGCACCCACCTTCACATTCATTGTGCTGCTCCTGAACAGCAGGCCTCCAGCGCCTCTGATTGTAACCTGCACAGCAGCGATTACATGTGTCTCCACAGGTATGGTGCTGGCATTCGCATCGGAACCTAAGCATAAAGGCAAAGCATATTTTGGTAACTGAAAAGTGGTGGTGGTGTGTGTGGTGTGTGTAGTGTGTGTGGTGTGGTAGTAGTGTGGTATGGATGGTATGGTGGTGGTGTGTGTAGTGGTGTCATGATATGGTGGTGTGGTGGTGTGTGTAGTGTTATCGTGTATAGTGGTGTCGTGGTGTGGTATGGTGGTGTGGTGTGATGATACAGTATGGTGGTGGCGTGGTGTGGTAGTGATATAGCATCAAACTCAGAGCAATCCTCCTGCCTTTGCATCCTGAGTTTGAAAAGTAGTTTGACTTGGTTTGATTTAGATGTTTTGTTTGTGGGAGATTGGTTCTCGTTGACCCCAGAAGGACCTTGAACTGACTATGTAGCTGAGGAAGACCTTGAAGTTGTATTAGCCTGCTCCTACCTCCCGAGTGCTGGGATTACAGGCGTATGTTCCATGCCTGGCTTATGGGGTCCTGAGTTTATGTGGTACTAGAGATCAAACCCAGAGATTTATGATTGTTCTGTGCATACTCTACCAGCTGAGCTACATCCCCAGAGCCAGTGTAAAATTTTTATTCAGATCAGTCTAGCATGCACGAGGTCACGAGATCAATCCCCAGAACCAAAATCAAAACCAACACCTCCATGATATATGACACATATGACACATGCACAATTGTGGGGTCATCTGGAACACAGTTTCTGAGCAAATACTTGGCATATGTTGGCCAGAAAGAATATTTAAGCAACATTGCTCGAGGAGCATGAGGTCCAAATACATTCACAGGGAAGGTTTGAGCACAGCACACAAAGGAGCCTGGCACCTGTCTGACGGTGCTGACACGCCCAAGCCACTGTGGTACTATTCTCAGTCTAAAGGCGAGGTAGCATTTGGCCTTGCATCTACTGTAAAACTGTTTCAGACCTAGTCAAGAGTGATGCCATTCTGTGGCTCTCTCTATCTTATGTAGTCCTAACAGCTACAATCATCTTTCTCTCAAACAACTGACTGTTTAGGCTATGATACAGTAACATATGAGCCCGAGCAGACTCCTGTTTACTTGACTGCTCCAAAGCTTAGAATCAAAAGTGTAATCCTGTTGCTATCCAGGCTGTGAGGTCAGGATGGCAAACACTCTTGATTAAAACTGTTCTACCTAGAACCAGTGTCACTGGTTGTCCAACATGGGCTTCCTCCGTCAAGTCACTGGGCCACCTCAAACAGAGGATGGTTTCCTGTTCGTACATGTATTTAGCATCAGATTACCACTGAACTCCTCTGTATCCTCAGAATTTAAATGAGACAGATCGCTATTTGGCTAAGTCAATGCCTCTTTAATGGCAACCATGGAGGATTTTCTGTGGGGGAAGAGGGGGGTAGGGAGAGCTCATGCTAAGTGAACCCTAGCGTGCATTTCCACTTTCGGTACCAAGCCCATCTTGAAGTAGGAGTTGTCAAACATGGCAGAAAACCCAGATCAATTACATTCCAAACCAGGGGCTGGAGCAACGGCTCAGCACTGGCTGCTTTTCCAGAGAACCTGGGTTAAGTTCCTAGCACCCACATGGTGGCTCACAACTGTCTGTAACTCAGTCCTAAGGATTCAATGTCCTTTCCTGGCCTCCTCAGGCACTCGGCATATACACAGGTAAAACATTCGTGCGCAAAAGAAAATTAAAAATAAAATAAAACCTAATATTTTTAAAAATTAAAAAAAAAAAACAAGCAAAATCAAACTGTAGCTAAAAATTGTTAGTGGCTGTCCAGCCTGGTTGGAGATTTGGTAGCAGCATTTCATATTGCCTATAGAGTGCTATGATTGGTTAGTCATGTCTGCCATAGACCCACTGGTAGTCTGTAGAAGGAAAGGAAGAGGTGACATGCAGGGAATTCACACACTCCTACACATATGCATTGCCTTGTTGTGGATTCTGAAACACTCCTGTTGAGGTCTAGAATGTAGAGTCTTTAACAGGGTGCAAATACCCATGGGAACAACTAGGGTTATTCACAGTGAGGTGAGGAGAGGCCTGGCCACACTTACTGCTTTGCAGGGTTATCAGCGCTGCACACCTCCGCATGGCCGTTGCAAACACACCGCCCACCAATACTGATGTCCTTTATGCTGTAATAATACTGCAGGACAGAGAACAGAGCATCAGCTTCCATTTAATAATACTGCAGGACAGAGAACAGAGCATCAGCTCCCATGTAATAATACTGCAGGACAGAGAACAGAGCA
>NC_034604.1:8675846-8680846 GCF_900095145.1 Mus pahari | reverse complement strand
TGCTCATCATCTTACACCCAGACATGTGAATTCTTGTGTAATTTTGGGAACTCAATTACATAATACAAGCAATAAACCAAATCCACAACACCGCATAGCCAAGACATATACATATACAGGCCACATCACGACACACATATGCACGCACGCACGCACACTCAAGACATTTCAGAGGCCCAGTTGCTCACTCTATTTCTTTCAAAAGTCCCAAGGTTCTGAACTTTTCAGGACTCTGTGGGTTCTGGAGGAATGTGGGGCTGTTTCTCACTGGGCCGTGCTGCCTGTCAGAATTCTTGTCAGCAAGTTAAGCCTCTGTAGTCATGGGGACAAGAGACCCTGTACCTCTGTTGTACTGGAGCATCATCCTTTTCAGAAGCCCCATCCATTCAGTGCTGGGGCTCTAGTCATGTCCCTAGTTAAGTTCTGATCTAAAGCCAAAGCATCCCTGACAACGCCTTACATAGCTCAAGGACATCAGGACGTCACTGTACTTAATACCGCATCAAATCAGTGTGGCCAAGGCGTTGTGACCAGTTAACAGCATGGGGTTCTGCTGTCTGCCATGGAACCTCCACCAAGGCACGCAGGATGGCTGGTGTTGCCATGCTCTGTTGGAGAAGCAGCTTGTCTTGGGTGGGAACAGGTTGGTATATGTGTCACACTCTATAAGGCACTTGGTGGAAAAGGCAGTACTCACTTACAAAAAATGTATTAAATATGAGTGCAAATTACAGGCTGGGGCTTATCTTGCATGAATGGGACCACAGAGTCATTCCGATATCTTCAACGTGCTCTTGTGTGCATGTATACACACGCACACACATGCACACACACACACACACACACACACACACACATCTTGCAACACTCACAAAGGTAACTGAAAGAGCAGGGGGACAATTGGAAGTGGTGAGCTGAGGCCTGGCAGTTTGGCAGAGTGCACAGCTCATCCTTGTACATACTCATCTTTGAACCTCTCTACCAGGGGTTCAGAGAGAGCTAAGAGTATGGGAAATGCAGATGAGCCACCTCCAGATAAGACCTTTCTGGAAAATGCTCAAAACTGTAACAAATCTCTCCGGGACTGCCCACCTCCAACCTCTGCGCATTAACTACGTGCCTATGAACTAAAATGGATGCAGGGAATCCAAAGGAGAATTCTCAGGAGAAATAAGAGGTCTGGTCCCCTGAGTGACCACACAGGCATGGTCTCAGCTGCTGATGCACACTAGGTGGTGACAACAACCCTTGATTTTTCTTAAGCCTCTGACATTTGGGGGCTGTGGATTACAGCAAGAGTTAGCCCATGGGCACTAATACCAGACTCACTATAACCATATATTGGCTATAACAATGTTTCTTTTCTTTGAAGTTGAACCCAGGTTTCCACTACTGAGCTAGAGTAACAGCTAAATTGCCCAGGCTAGCCTCAGACAGACTCACTTTGCAGGCTAATCAGGCCTTGTGTTTTCAATCCTCCTGTGTCAGCTTCTTTAGCTACTGGGATTACAGGCCCACACCACAGGCCTGGTTGATTTTTCTGCAAATAGCTAATATGTATTTTAGACAGGAGCCACCCCCCTGCCTAAGTATCACTGGCTGGGAAAGGTATTTGGAAGAATTTAACTTATTTGGCAAGCAAAACAAGCAACAAAGTTAAGTAAGACCCTTAGGACTCACCCGGCGTGTGACAGTGGGGTCTCGCTCTGCCTTGGAAATGAGGTGCCCGAGGAGGGTGTTGGTTCTCAGAAACCGCAAGCGGATGTTGGTTGCCTTAGTAAACTCCCTCAGAGTGTCAGAGAAAGCAAAATTTTTTGCACCTGGACGACCATTTATCAAGGATACAACAATCTAAAAAAAGAAAGAAAGAAAGAAAGAAAGAAAGAAAGAAAGAAAGAAAGAAAGAAAGAAAGAAAGAAAGAAAGAAAGAAAGAAAGAAGGAAAGAAAGGAAGAAAGAGAAAGAAGAGAAAAGAAAAGCAAGGTACACCAAAGGAAAGTCCTTTGCTCAAAATGTAGCAGCAAAACACTAAAAGTAACAATGCCCCCAAAGCACCTGGCTCTCAAAGGAGCCCCGGGATGTGCTGAGGTCCTCTAGAACCCTGTTTATAAATCAGAAGAGTGTTGTTAATTCTTGATTCTACATTTAAACCTAGTCTCTGTGAAGATGTTTCTTCCTTAAACCTCTGTTCTAGCAGGTGGCTGTGGAGGGGAAACTATGAAATGTTGGAGAGCTACTGTTATGTCTGTAAACACAGCGACATGATTCTGTCCAGTGGCATCAAGGGAACAAGACTAACACAATCAACAGAGCAGTGGCCTCAACCTTCCTAACGCTGTCACCCTTTATACAACTCCATGTTGTGGTGACCCCAACCGTACAATTATTTCGTTGCTACTTCATAACTGTAATCTTGCTACTGTGAGGAAGCATAACAGAAATACCTGATATGCAGCCCCTATAAGGGGTCATTTGACCCTGGAGGTCGCGACCCACAGATTGAGAAACTCTGTTGTAAATGCTGTTGAAAATGTGGACAAGAACTATGGGCCAGGGTTTCATGTTTCCTCGGCTGATGAGATCCCAGCCTTGATGCTTTGACACATAAGCTGTTCACCGGCCAGCCGGTACTGGATAGAGCTACTTGAGTAAGATCTCACACTCCTAAGGAGAGTTGATTTGATAGTCTGTTTATATTCCTATATTCACCATTTCCATGGAGGTCTACCCTGGCTGTCCCCACCTCTTCCACCTCCGTGTTGGCTTACCGCTGCTGCCTGACAGCCGCACCGCCCCCCTCCCACCTCTCCTTAGTCTCACTGGAATCTGCATGAAGAGATGGGAGGGATGGGATCAACCCCACTTACCAGTGACCCACCCACCTTCTAAGTCTGTCACCAGAATTCTGAGATCTGTGGACCTTAGATCCCAAACTCTAACTTCCTGGGGAGAATCCAAGGCCCCAAACAGAACTTCCAACCCATTCTTGAGTCTTTGGTGTTACAGCCTCCCAAAGCTGATTACCTCGCCATTTTCCAGAGGCACGATACGGGAATACTCCGTGACACAGAGTGTCTGATCGTCCTGGGTAATGGCCATGTTTGCTTCTTGCCCAAACTGTTCTACACAATCTCTTGCAGAATCTAGGAAGGAAGTAATTGAACATTATCACATATAGCTTTCTCCTAGGCCACTTCAGATGCCATGTGTTTCCTTAGGGTAGATGAAAAGAGAAGAACCAAGAACTCCTATACTTCTAGTTGAAGGCTTAGGATAAAGTTTATAATTCATGAAAGCGAAATACCCAATTTTTCAGTTCGAGTACCCTTCAGGGACCGCAGTTGGAGATATGTTATTAACTCTTCATGTCTCGAGTAAGCAAAAGTGCCACTCCCCTGGATTCATCGTGTGGTCCTGAGAGACTTACATAGTTCAATAACAAAGAGAACAGGTTCAAAATAAGTAGCCTGGAGTCCAGGATTCTGAAGGATGGAGTTTGTTCCTGACTCCTCATAAAAGGAGAATGTAAGTCGCAGCCCACTTACAGGCGGCTCGCATCCGTTGGAGCAAAATTATTATAAAAGGAGTTGCAACCTTCATTCTGCATGTGTGCATGTGGGAGCCTTAGAATCAGCACATGCGTGACTGAGAAACTGGGCTCTTTTGAAAACAACTTAGAAGGTGCAAGCCCTACCTAGCCACACTGAGACACTCTTTTTAGAAAACTAAATCCATAGTCTTAAACAGTCCCAGATACTCAAAGCCCCTCGTAGCACAGAAGACAAGACTACTTACGAGCAAAATACTGCCATGGTGAGTAGGTGCTTCCAGAGTCTACAGATCTTTCCAGGACCCAAAGATCGGGGCGGGGAGAGTTTGCAAATTTGATTAAGATATAAGCCACATGGAAGAGCTAAAAAAGCAAGAGAGAGATACAGTTTGTCTGGACTGAGAGTATAGCTAAGTGGTAGAGAACTTGCCTAGCATGCAACAGGTCTTGGGTTCAATCCCCAGGACCACCAAAAGAAAAGATTAAAGTCACTTTGTGAATGACTTTGACTGTTTCTCTAAGGTGTTGATTCCCAAGGCTACAGGATGAAGATCCTGTTTCTGCCTGCATGGTGGACATTTTTGCTGAGGAGCAGTTTGTCCAGCTCATTCTCAAAATCAACCATTTTCCCTTCTCCTCTAAGGACATGTGGTCACTGGTCACACTGCTCCATCTTATCCATATCTAATGCCTGAATGTCAACCAGTCTGCACGGTCTCATTGCATCTATATATCAGAAGCCTGGTGGCGAGCACTAAGATTGTCGTGCTAAGTCCTCTGTGGAGCAAGAGCCAGCAGAACAACCCAGAGCTTCTCCTAGGAGCGCCAGAGCCTGTGGCTCCAGGTAGTGGAAAGATGAGAGCTGCAGCCTGAGACCTAGCAGCTGTTGTGGGTAGTGCCCTCTTCCCGTGCCACTCCCACCGCCATCCTCGCTTCCCAGATACTTTCCCTAGGACCAGTTTTCTTGTTTATTCTCATTCCCTGCCTAAGACCAGAATGATACAAACACAGGAAGAAATGAAGCTGGGCTCTGATCCTGTTCTCTTCACTGCTAATTCTTAAGCTGCAAGGTATAGCTCAGGGACGCCCAGCACTCCTTGTGGTTCACTCCCCTCTCCCCTTCCTAAAACAGTATCTGCTTTGCAGTTTGAGTTCTACAGTTCTATTGTCAGGTCACCAAATTGGTGATTCTGTATCCGAAATTTCAACCAAGGATCAAAAATGTTGGGGTGGAGGTTCTCACATCATTCTTGTCTGTAGTTCCTAGGCAATGCAGGATGCAACAAGCACCCACATCAGATTAGATTAGAAGTCGTCTGTAGCTGTGCAGTGGTGACACACGCCTTTAATCCCAGCACTTGGGAGGCAGAGGTAGGCAGATCTCTGAGTTCGAGGCCAGCCTGGTCTACAGAGTGAGTTCCAGGACAGTCAAGGCTATACAGAGAAACCCT
>NC_034604.1:8663478-8675561 GCF_900095145.1 Mus pahari | reverse complement strand
AGAAGAAGAAGAAGAAGAAGAAGAAGAAGAAGAAGAAGAAGAAGAAGAAGAAGAAGAAGAAGAAGAAGAAGAAGAAGAAGAAGAAGAAGAAGAAGACATCTGTAGATTAGAGAATGTCAGGTGCAGCATTCTACACAAGGGACTTGCATCCCCAAGGGATACAGAGGGCAGAGGAAAACAAGTACAACCAATGGCAGGGATGCTGAAGGATAACAGCAGAGGCTTAAACAAATCTTCATTATCATGTTAAGGAACAAAGACACCCCCTGTTCTCCAACCCTCTTCCCCACCACCACCACCACCACCACCACCACCACGCTGCATCCCAAGTGACAGATTCCCAGTGGCTTTCTGAGCAGAGTGCTTGCTCTACTGCCATTAGTTTGTCCACTGGACCAAGAGAACAATGAACTCATCTGCCCAGGGAGAGAAGACTCAGACCCTGCGGGGTCCTCTTTCCTTGGAAAAAATGCTAAGAAGGAAGGCTTGGGGTGTAACTTAATATCAAAACACATGCTTCCAGGACAGCCAGGGCTATACGGAGAAACCCGGTCTCAAAACAAAACAAACAAACAAAAAAACAAAAACAAAAACAAACAAGAACAAAAAAACATGCAAGGCCTTGGCTCGATCTCTGGGACCAAAATACTGACAACAACAACAATCATAAGAGTTTTAACCTTTTTCCACATAGAATAGTAGAAATTGTATGTATATGTGTCTGTGTCTGTGCATCTGTATATATGTGCATGTGTATGTGAATTCAAGTCTGAGAAATATTATCTAATATTAATATTTCAAACTTTAAATTAGAAGCCCAAACATTTATACAAAATTTGTTCATTTTTTGATTTCCAAATTCCTTTATACTTTAAAAAATTATATAAGAGCCCCAAATCTTTTATGTTGATTCATATGTTGACATATAACATAGTAACAATGAAAGTCGAAAATTTTCATATACGTGATTATTCATTTAAAGTAGGAACCCCACTCCACAGGAAGCCCTGAATGAAGATGTGCTGGTGACATAAGCCAGGCCACCATGAGGACCAAAGCCTCAGCCCATGGGAAGAAAGTAAAGCCTCCCTAGCCCTACCCCGCCACTCACACCCCTCCCCTCCCCAGCCCTACCCCACCACTCACACCCCTCCCCTCCCCAGCCCTACCCCGCCACTCACAACCCTCCCCTCCCCAGCTCTACCCTGCCACTCACAACCCTCCCTGGAGGCTCAGAGAGAAATGGCAAAGCCCTCATCTGGGATCTAAGTGTGGGTGTAGTTAGTATGTGCAGAAACATTTCCTCTGTGCCCATGTGTTCAAGGCTTTTCCCCACTTTCTCCTCTATTAGATTCAGTGTATTGTGTTTTATATGGAGGTCCTTGATCCACTTGGACTTGAGCTTTGTACAAGGAGATAAGAGAGGATCTCCCAGAGCCTGACAAATACAGAGGCAGATGCTCGAAGTCAACCATTGGATTGAGCTCAGGGTCTGGATGGAGAACTAGAGAAGGGAATGAAGGAGCTAAAGGGGTTTGCAGCCCCATGGAATAAGCAACAGTGTCAACAGGCCAGAACCCCTGGAGTTCCTGGGGACTGGACCACCAACCACAGAATACTCATGGAGGGACCCGTGGCACTGGTGACATATGTGGCAGAGGATGGCCTTGTTGGACATCAGTGGGAGGAGAGGCCCTTGGGCTTGAGGGTGTTCGATGCCCCAGTGTAGGGGAGTGCCAGGGTGGGGAGGCAGAAGTGGGTGGGTGCATGGGGGAGCACCCTCATAGAGGCAGGGGGAGGGAGGATGGGATGGGGGTTCCCAGAGGAGAGACCTGGAAAGGAGAAAACATTTGAAATGTAAATAAAGTATCCAATAAAAAAGAAAAAGAAAAAGAAAAAAATGAGGTCCTTGGGGTTTATGGCCCTCACAAAAGGACCAATGCTCAGGGGCACCCCACAGGCTCTTACTTGACTCTGAGGGACACCATTCCCTTATAGAGTCTACCTTTCATGATAAGACATCCTTTTGTTATTTCTCTGAAGGAACAAAGATTGTCCCAGCAATAACTGACAGCCCTGAGTCCCAGCCAGTCCTGCCCTCTTCAGTCTTGTGCTTCACAGTTTTGGAACTAATACTGACCTGGGTATGAGTATAGGCCCACTGAATATCATCGCTCGGGGGAGAGGCCTGCTTGATACAGAAACACCAGAATTACAAGGTGGTCTGTACGCCATAAAGCAACAGTGAAAGGTAGAAATAGAGGTTTCCAAAAGATATACACCATGATTGCAAGTGACAGGACTTATGGGAAATTCAAGAACTCCTGTTTGGAAAGCTATAACAAATATAGGTCTTTCTAACTACTTACACACCTGTTTCAGTCCTGTCAAAAAACTCATTTAGGTATGAGAATAAGATAAATGATAAATGAAGTGTTTTGGATACAAGAATCTTTCTAAGCATGCTTTCTCTCTCCCACCAAACTCCCACAGTGATAATTGCTACAAAATAGTCAATAGATTATAATTAGTGACCACTGCCTCCTGATCTTAGCATCATCTGGCTCCAAGGTGATACTCCATTCTTCTGTAACACTGCAGTTAAAGAAAATCCCCCGTCAGAGCTGGGGATGGCACTCAGGTGTCGGAAGCCACGGCTTCAAGCCCAGTGCCACATAATCCAGGAGGCAGGAGACCCAGAAAGCTCAAGGACATCCTCAGCTACATGAAGTTTGAAGCCAGCCTGGGGTACCTGAGACACACTGGGGAGTGTGGGGAGGAGAGAAACATCTCAGTAATAAGCAGATAGGGTACCCACTGGCTTGTTCTGTGAATCTATTACCTGGTTCGAACTTAACGAACACACTAACCCTATTCACCATCAATACCAAGCAGAGAGGATGTTCCACTTTAAAAAGTGTCCTTTCTGGTTTTGTTTGGGGACCTGATTCTGAGGTTCCATAATGCACATGTGCATGGGCTCTGGTAGGCTGCATTCAGTTCTCATTCTCTGGCATGGTTTGGTGGCTCTACCACCACCACAGTGGACCTGCTGTCCACTCTTGCACAGTGCTCCAGCTGAGCAGCAAATGCCCTCTGACATAGGCACTTGCAAGTGTTGTTGCCCAGTAGCGAGTGGTCTCTGAGTGCTCACAACCTGGCTCAGGCATGGTAAGCCAGCAGATGAGGTCTGCTTCCTCCTGACTGACTGTAGCGTAAACTCCTAACTGGCTGCTTCTGTTAAGTAGCTTACTCTCTTAAGTTTGACCTCCTACTGAACAGACTTCAAAGCACACACATCAGCCTTGAGACTTGCCTTGAGAGATAGAAACAGACACAGCGGGAAGATAGGAGTGGAGGAGCTGAGGAGCAAAGAGAATTGTAAAGTAAGTATTTGATGGGCCAAGATAAGGGGTGAGAAGGAAAAGGCAAAAATTAAAGACTTGTAATCTCCTCTCAAATGCTTTTATAACAAACTAAAGCTGGCTTGGCTCTACTTAAAGAGATCCATGATAGCCTTTTAAAATAATGCTTCGATAAAGCAGATAAGATACTTAAAAGGCCTTTAGACTTCAAAGGATTTCAAGGTGAGTGGATGAGATAAGGCAAGAAGCTGATTCTTGTCTCTCTCAAAGCCACTGAAACTACAGCTTGCCTCAGTCAGTCACTTACTCAATTCAGAGCCTTCCGGAACTGAATATTTGCTATGAATGATTAGAATTTACTATGAACAGAATAGTACATGGATATATAAATGAATGCATGAATTATTCAGGAGGCAGTCGCTAGCAGGCAAAGAGCTACAGAGTGGATCTCAAGAGCGGCATACTTGGGTACTTATTTAATGAGTAAATATATTGATTTAATAAGTGAATTTAATGAGTATATTGTTCCATAAAGAAGCATTTTGATAATGCCTTTCCCTGGTACTTTAATTGGAGCCGTCTGCAAACCTACAGAAGACCTCAGAAGATGGTGTGATGGCTCCCAGCCACCTTTCATTAGGTTCATCAGTGGTTCATATTTCACACATGCATGTGCACACACACACAGGGATCTGATTCTTTGAAAGTAACAGACTTCATGACACTCGCAGCTAAATACTTCAGTGTGTATCTCCCCAGACATGAACATTTTCATAAACTTATCATTTTCAGGACTGTTCGAGCTTTGTGTTTGCTGCAGGGATAAAATGTCTCAAGAACCCCCAACCCGCTGCCATGGTTTTGTCTTTCTCAACAGTGACATTTCAGATATTCTGGAACATTCTCCGGTCAGGCCCCTCTCTTATCAGAAAGGCATGTTTGGCCAAGTTCTAAGGACGCACACTCTCAGCTTCTTACTGGCTCCCAGAAGAAACTGCCTGCTTGGAAGAAGGTAAGGTAGATCATTCCAGAAACTGTCCAGATAGAATCCACAAAGTGGTAAGTGACCTCCCACCCTGGCATCTCTTTCTGAGTGGACCCCATTGCACAGCTGATGAGGACCAGCCACCAGAGGCTGTTTTGATAAAACCTCTCACAAATCCTCTTCTACCTGTGAGGGTACTCTACCTTCCATCCCGCATGCCAACCTGCCCAGAATTAAAACCCACCCCAAGGCTCCCTGCACTCTGTCTAAGCAATGAAGATTTGCATTAGAAGGCAGACAATATTTGGGCACAAACTGTAAGAAGAAAAAGGTTAAGATTCTGTAACATCCTGGTTGGATAATGTTGCAATGGGAACTAACCTATAGTTAGAATAAATAGGTCTAGTAGACTAGTCCACATTAAAGTAGACTTGACCACAGACAAGGAAGACACAGTTTGAATGTTTTCCATAAAGAAATGTTGTTTGAGAAGATAGATATGTGTATCCCAACTTGAACATGGTACAGTATATATTCATGCACATATATATGAATATATGTAACTCTGTAAATGTGTATATTTTATGTGTCAGTTTGAATTTTTTGAAAAACATCACAAAAGCCTGAGAAATAAAAATAAAATAAAAATACTAAGCCAAAACTTAGTCTAAACTTAGTCTCCTGTACCACTCTAAGCCCACATTTTTCTTTTTAATGTAACAGAATTGTTCTTTAATCAGAACAGCTGAAGGCTACTTGTCTTTCCTCTGGAATGGACATGCAGCTCAGTAACAAAGTGCTTGTCTGTCGTGCTCTGAGTTCAGTTCCCAATACCAGCACACACAAAAAAATAAAGCTAAAGAAATGGGCCACTGGGCATGGTGGCACACGCCTGCAAACCCATCACTCTGCAGGCAAAGGCAGGAGGAGCAATGACGATTTGAGACCAGTCAGCTGTGGAGACAGACCATATCTCAGTAAAGCAACTACAAAGGCTTGGGTCACCAGTAATTTAGGAGAAAATAATCAGCAAGAAGAAAATGGAAGCTTACATCTAAATTCTATACTAGGGAGCTGAGGAGATGGCTCAGACAGTAAATGCCTACTGCACGAGGATGAAGACCTAAATTCAGATTCCCAGTACCCGTGTAAGAGTCATACATGTGTGTGCAGATCAATAATCTTAGAGCTACACAGTAATGGGGCAGAGACAGAAGGATCCTGGAGCTCTTTGGTTGGTCAGTCAGTCAGTCAGTGAACTCAGGGTACAGTGAAAGCTAACTTTATATCTATAGTCAGTACCCATGTAAGAGTCAGGCATGAACATCATTAACCATAGAACTGAAGGCAAGAAAGAAAAAGGATGGTTCCCAGAGCTCTCCAGCTGACCAGACAGACAGACAATCAGTGAGCTCAGAGTTCATGGAGAGACCCTGCCTCAAAAGATGAAGTAGAGAAAAAAATGGATAGTGGAAGATGTGCAACATTGCCCAATGCACTCCATGCATGTATACACACACACACACACACACACACACAAGCATACACACATACAGACACTCACACACATGCACACACATGAGCATACATATATACACATATACACACACATGAACATGCACATACTCACATGAGCATACACACATTTAGACACACACACAGGCACACACACAGACATACACACATATAGTCACAAACATAAATAAGCATATATACATACATGCAAAAAAGAAAAAAACATTTCATACTGACAAATTTTTAACACATGGAGTAAATGACAGCTTAGAACATAATTCCCAGTCCTTATGAATTTGTCATCCCTTAAAGTGTAAACTGCTATTAGAGAATATTTTCGCACCAACCAACACTCGCAAATAGATTTGGTAGTGATTATGAATTAGATGAAGCCCTGTGATGGTTTATATATGCTTGGCCCAGGGAGTAGCAGCCACTATTTGGAGGTGTGGCCTTGTTGGAGTAGATGTGTCACTGAGGGACTGGGCTTTAAGACTGGGCTCCTGGAAGCCAGTCTTCTACTAGCAGCCTTCAGATGAAGTTGTAGAACTCTCAGCTCTACCTGCACCATGCCTGCCTGGAAGCTACCATGCTCCTGCCTTGAAGATAATGAACTGAACCTCTGAACCTGTAAGCCAGCCCCAATTAAATGTTGTCCTTATAATGTTGCCTTGGTCATGGTGTCTGTTCATAGCAGTAAAACCCTAAAACAAGCCCTATAAAATCTAGTTTAGTACTTTGTATGAGAAATGTCCCCCATAGGCTTGTGTGTTTAAACACTCAGTTTCCTGTTGGTGGCGCTGTTTGACAAGGTTGTAGAAGTTTTCTCAGGTGCACCCTCACTGGAGAAAGTTCATCACAGGAAGTGGGTTTTGAGAGCTTACAGTGTTGCTGAACTTCTGGTTTGCTCTTGGTTTCTGTTTGTGGTTAGAGATAGGATCTCAGCTTCCTCCTCTGGAACCACAACTCAAAACAAACATTTCTTTAAGTTGCTTTTGGTCATGGTATTCTACCACCGCAACCAAACATGACTAGCACACACAGGATCTCTGAGCCCCATCCTATAGTAAGTCTTGTGCTTTTTCCTACTCTAGAAACTTCCAAGTGTCGGGGAGAATTATGTCTGAAGCCTGACTCCCCTTATAAAGCCCCGTTTGTCCATGCTTGCCTTCTGTTTTGCTAATTTACAAGGAATTCAGTACAACATTTGACTCACTCACTGAACTCGGCTGCCTGAGAACATGCCTTACACATCATGCATGACAAAGGGAAATTGCATTATCAAGTTTACCTAAGACAAAGAGAGCCAACCGGACTTTAATTGCTAACCAGTCAATTCTCCAAATCCTTCTTTAATTGGCCAACTTTATTCTTTATGAGATAGTAACAAGTTTAATTAGTAATTGGGTACAAAATGATGCCACGATAAATGCATGCAGCTTTGGCTCCGTAGGCTTTGCGGCAGTAGTAACAGCAATACTAGCAATAGTATTTTGTAGTGCTGAGGATTAAAGACAGGACTTCACAGGAGCACCCTCCCACTGAGCCACACCGCCACACCCCCACACCCCAGCCTACAATTCACAACTATCAATTAAGCTAATCCACACCTATCTCCCAAAATACTAACAATTTATTCTTCCTATCCAACTGAGACAATGCATCCCCTATCCCCTTCTCCCTGCCTCCCCACTTTGCACCTCTGCCTTTCTCCTCCTGCTATATAAGGGATTAATGAGTCACTTTCTCTCTGTAAATAGGTGTGCCCACATCAGAGCGCCTCAGTATGCGAAGAAGATAAAGGGTCTGGGCATACCTCAAATGCTTCAAAGCTTTTTGACCTCAGCTATGTATTTCTAGAGGGCATACTGGTGTCTGGCCCTGGGTGCTAGCTCAGTGTTTTCAGTTTTATTAGTCAGCATGTTGATTTTGAGAACCAGCTGTCACATGAAGTATGGCTTCAAACCAGCCAGCTAGAGATCAGATATTCTCAGACCATCCTATGACCTTCGCTGTCTTTTCTTCTTGAATATGAACCCCAAAAGAGTGGTAGTTTAGTTTCAAATACGATAAAGGAAACTCATTAAATTCATTTATTTAGGGGGTCATGTTCTAATTTAGTCCAGGATAGCCTCAAACTCCTAATCCTCTTGTCTCTACCCCCAACCCCCAAGTGCTAGGATTACAGGTGTAGGCCACAAGATGTCCTATTGCTCATCACAATGAGAAGCCGTACAAAAGCATTCACCTGAACTCTGAGAAAGACTACAGCCAAATTCTGGGATTAAGAGGCCGTCCTGGGGGGTGAGGGGCGGGCTCCACACAGTAACTGTCTGTCCGGAGTCTTGCTAGAGAGGGACCATATTCCAGGCATTTGTCTTTCCTCTGTTTGACTTTTGGGAAGCAGAATGTCCTTCCTGCCACCTGAATGTTTCTGTGGACAGACTGTGACTCCTACTTTACATGCTTCAGCTGCCAGTTTTCCCAGATCCCAGATCCCCTACAGGGAAGGCAGCTGGACCCATGTCCCTTAGGCTTTGCATCTAGAGCAAGGAACACAGAAAGGCAGAGACACTAAAGGATTCAAAGGTTCTTTCCAGAAGTAGGGTAGGTAGCAGCACGGTCTGGCTTCTGGGGACAATGTCTGATCCCAGCAAGAACCTAGAGAAGCCAGGATCCAGACCCAAGGCTAAGTAAATGAACAGGACAAGTGGCAGCAAACAGCACCCAGCCTCTGCAGTGACCCTGAGGATGGACTCCAGGCTTGGGTCTGCTGCAGAGGGTGTGCTGCTGCAGAGGGTGTGCTGCTGCAGAGGGTGTGCTGCTGCAGAGGATGTGCTGCAGAGGGTGTGCTGCTGCAGAGGGTGTGCTGCAGAGGGTGTGCTGCTGCAGAGGGTATGCTGCAGAGGGTATGCTGCAGAGGGTCTGACTGTGCAGCTTCCTAGGCTCCTGACCCTGATTCTCTGTTTCTTCCACTCTTGAGAGCTATTTTTTCTTTTTCACCAGTAACATCAAAACTACACACAGGCACACATGCACATACACACACACACACACACACACACACACACACATCCACACATATCTTCTCTTACTTACACAAATCTGATTACAGTAGCATGTACACACTAGCCTTGCTTCCCTCTGGTCCTGGGGAGGGAGAAACTGCCTTTCAAAAGCCATCCCAGGCACTACCTTCAATATCACTCCCTTGGCCTCCTACCGGATCTATCCCATTAGCTTTAAATGGATCTATCATTTCGAAAGAGAAAAACCTCTCCTTCTGTCCACAGGCCTTTCTTTCCCCACCCTTGCACCCTATCCCACCCAGGTAGCTTCAGACGGCCGTGAACCAGCTCAGTCCCTTCTCTCCTCTGTCTCCCTCACGTCCCTTCCGTAGTACAGCACTGACAACCATTTCTTCCTCCAGCCAACTTCTCACATAAACGTTAGAGCTGTGTGCCCGGTGTCTACTTGATGGCTCACTAAGCCTTGTTGGGAACAGAGCAGGGAGGTCCTTGTGCCCACTGATCTCCAGAGACACCAGCAATGTTAAACACACAGGATTGTCTTTCCAATGGGAAAGATGAAAAAACCCGTCCTTCCATCCAGAAAGCTGAGAGTTGGAAACGATTAACAGCCTGGAGATCTGCGTTATCCACTGGGCCAGCCATATCAAGCTCCTACAACCAGGGCTGGAGGTCGGTAGTAATCTAAATGACTCTTGGAGGCAGAGGCTCCCCCAAGCTTCCCCACCAGGACCAGAGATGGAAAATAACCCAAATGACCTTTATGTTATCTGAATGACCGAGACCAAGCCAGACCCTTAAGCTAGTACAGGTAGCACATCTCAAAACCCTATCTTCTTGGAAGGAGTTACGCCTCGAGCTGAGTTTCAGTGTAATTGCACCTCCTTGTGCAAAGGGGACTAACACTCCAGAAAACTTTTTTTTTCCTAAATTGTACTAGGCTTCAGTACACTGAGAATAACCTGCCCATTCTTAGACTCCCTGAAGTCTGATCCAGGTTGAGAAAGTCAATGTGCACCGAGTTTTTATTCTTATTTCTTGGTTTGGTTTGCTTCCCTGTACCACACCCGCAGAGACCCCCCTCGGAACCTCACTTCCCCCTCAACTCAAACTGACCCCAACTGAAGCCTGACCGCAGCCCCCGGGATGTCTGCTGACTCTAATCACCCTTCAGGCCTCAGCTTTGCCATGCTCCCTGACTCAGTGTCTGCATCTCGTGCTTCCAAGAGTGCCGCGCAAAAAACAAACAAACAAACAAAAAAAAAAACCACAAAAACAATTAAATAAATATTCACCTGGAGGATGTGGGAGTGTGTGTTGGGTCATCCTGTCCCCACCCGCCTCAGGAACTTCAGTAGAAGCAGAAGCATTTGGCACCTAGAGTCTTAAGCCAGGACACAGCCTGCTTTTATTTGGCTGAGGGCAATGGTGGTAGGTAACCAGGACTTAGGGATTGTGTTCATTTGGCTTAAACCAAGTCACTTCCACTGTAATAAGAAGGAGATCCCAGGGGACAGCTGAACTGCAGAGCTTACCTGTGGCCAGATGTTCCCACCCGGCTGTCCTGATGTTGTAAAGACCCCCCCTCAGAGGGTCTTCCTCGTGGCAGGACAATGTGTGGGAAAACTGGAGGGAAGCTCTGGAGCAGGAAAGATCATAGCAAAATGGGAGGCAGGAGGATGGCTCTGCATGAACTCTATACTCTCCAGACCTGATGAATAAACAGGAGAAGTGGGGCTATGCCCAGCTGAGCCTTGGTCAGAAGTTGAGTTTAGTTGCCTGGAACCCAGCTGTGGAACTTTCTTTTTAGGAATGAGGGCCAGGGATGAGGGCCAGAGAGCAGAAAGGAGCCAAAGAGGTGGGCAGGGTAGCCAGACAGACCCACCACATAGGATGTGGGATAGATGGGGAACTAGAGCCAGCAGCCAGGGATAATTAGCTCCAGGCATCCCAGTGGGTGTAGGAGTAGCTTTTAATCTCCCTGCTCCCTGGCTGAGAAGGGGGGCTCAGTGGGGAGAAGCTGTCTGTCCAGTAAGCAGCATAAACAAACCCATCACCCAGGGAATGAGCTCTGCATCTGTGGAAGGTAAACACTAACAAGTAGCTAGGGATTCTAGAGTCTGGGGCTATTGTGAGCTACTGAACCCCCAAATTCAGTCACCCCAGCCATCCATACTAGGACCTACCCCCTCACTTTCCTTGGTTTAAACCCAGTTCCCCCCCCCCCCACCTATCCCCTCATGGGTGCCATCTTTGTTGATGTACACTGTAGGCAAGAAAGGATTTTCTCCTAAAACTCGGTGTCTGTATAGTCCATTCTCCTCACAAGCACAGCGTATAAAGAAAAGTTTCAGAGCTGCAGCAGGGGCTCCCCGTGCTTTCAGAGCTTAGGGGATAATCCTTATCCAGTAGATATTTACTTAGAAAAATGCAATACTAATTCTAAATAGTTGGTATAACTTTTGGCATAGAACATTTATACCTGAAATTTCTTACAGCAAGGCAACACTATATTTGATAGTAGAATATGGGAATGTAAAAACACAATCTCACCACCACACAAATGTCAACCCTGGAACTTCAAACCAAGGAATTTGAGTCCTATGGATCAACATGGGTGGAGTCCCAATAATGTAAGGTGTATACCCATACAACATCAAACTAGACTCAATAGCACATTTACATGCATCAAAAGCTACGCACTGAACAACATTCTGTGGTTTAAAGGAAGTGTGTCATATGAGCTGAGACTGTTGGATCTGGAACCAGACTCTGTGACCTCTGAAGAAATTAACCTGTGAGGACCATTTTATCTCTATCTATCTGGTTATGAATAGATTCAGAAGTAAAATTAAAAAAATAGTTTCTTTCTGATGAGGCTAAAGGTAGAGAGGGTGGGAGCGGTGGTGGCGCCTGTGGCTGTGAAGGGCAAGAGGGACAGGCGTGGATACTTACCATCTGTTTAGACAGAAACCTTCTCCTGCTGCCTCTAGAATTGGATCATTTTAGAGAAAACTACCTGGGAGACAGAACAAAAGCTACCAAAGCCTCAGCATCAAAAGATATTTTTGCTCTAAGGGGGAAAAAATCAAATCAACTTAAAAAGAGAGCTGTGCTGGTGGGCCACCCTGCAGCCTTAGTGTGACCCCCGGAGCCTCTGGGCCACCCTGCAGCCTTAGTGTGACCCCC
>NC_034604.1:8641420-8663378 GCF_900095145.1 Mus pahari | reverse complement strand
GAGCCTCTGGGCCACCCTGCAGCCTTAGTGTGACCCCCGGAGCCTCTGGGGTATAGAAAGAGAACTGACTTACGCAAGGCATCCTCTGACCTCCGTGCATGCACCGTGGTACATGTACAGTCTTGCTTACATGCCTCCAAATACACACAAACACATACTAACCAGTACTTCTCAACCCTCCTAATGCAGACCCTTTAATACAGTTCCTCATATTGGGGTGACCTCAACCATAAAATTATTTTGTTGCTACTTCATAACTGTAATTATGCTACTGTTATGAATCATAATGTAAATGTCTGATATGCAGGATATCTAATGTGTGACCCCCAAAGGGGTGGTAACCCACAGGTTGAGACCCACTGCTAAGCAAGCAAGTAATTACATTTTCAAAAAGGAAGAGCGAAATGAAAGCAGCTTCTTTACCCCTTGCAGACTGTGAGAGGAAACTTGACCTAGCACATTCCTCACAAAGACATCCCACTCAGTGCTGGCTTCTCTGTGGCAATCCACTTGGACAGAAGCAAGCCGAAACAAGCTTTGGTCAGCCAACGGCTCAAGTGTTGCCCCGGATTCGTACTGTGTTTTCAGTAGTGACTCAGAAACACCTCACGTTGTGCAAGAACTATTTCTACATGAAGGCCTCGCTGAGCAAAACAATCAGTGCACTTTACAATCGCATCAACAGACCCATTTATTAAAGGGAGACAACAGAGTGAAAAACCAAGAACTCCCTACCCTGGGCTGGAAGGTACTGATGACTTAGTGGCTGGGGTCAGGAACTTGCTTGGGAAGCACTGAGAAGGTGCACCCACAGCCAGCACAGGAGCAAGTGGGACAGATGGTCAGAATGCCTTGTCCTCATTACTTTCTGTAGACCCATGGGGGCCAGGACCCCACAGGCTAGGCAGAGGGGCCTGATGATGCTGTAAGGAAGGGAACACGTCCACAACTAAGGGACTTGTAATAAGTTGAAAGTGTGCCTTACGCTGCTGTCATAGTGACCAACTAATAAGGGTAAGCTGGGCAGCCCAGGCAAGGTGCCAGACCAACCAATTCCAAATGTGTTGGCTCTCTGTGTCCATGGTTCCACATCTGCAGATTCAATCAGCCATTATTAAACCTATCAAATCTTGGGGGAATAGCGCCTCGTTACTGAGCGTGTACAAACAATACAGCTGTGTATACAGCTTTTATAAAACTTCTCTGGGCATTATAGAGTCAGTTTCCAGAAAGACCATGTGTGTGCAAACCCCCACTCTTCTGCTCATTGTTTCGGCTACTCTGTCCACTTCGAGACCTTTGCTAGAGCCACAGTCTGGATCTCATCTGCCCAGACCCTCCTGGGTCTGACCATTTAGATAGATCCTGAATTGAGACAAGCAGGGAGTCCCTCAGCTCTGGCTCCTCTTGCCTTCTCCACCCATGTCTCTGGGAGCTCCTGAGACATACGTGGCAGTAGCAGTCTGTGAGGGAGGATGGTGTGAGGCTGCTTAGCATGGAGGACTGTAAGAGGCAAGAGGGGATGTGAGTGCTCCCGCTGGCTACATTGTGCTGCTGCAGGTAAACCAGGGAGCCGCACCATCTCAAGGATCAGAGGCTTGGCAAGCAGTGCAGGTGTGGCACACGGGACACAGGAATTCCCCAAGTGTGGAGTGTTTGCACCAGTGGCAGCTTGGGAGCTCCTCACACTTAAAGGCAAGCACTGTACTCCATGAGCTATCTTCCCCAGTCCCTGAACATTTCCTTTTCCTCAAAAGAAAACTAACTTTATTGTTTTCTTAACTCTGTAAACAATAGATGCATCCGGAAGAATGCAGATACAATGTGGAACATAACCTGAGCTCTCCTTGTGTTAACTCACAATTTCCTCACAACGACCTCAACAGTTAGTACTAGATCATCCCCAGATTTCAGATGAAGACACTGATAGAGGCCACATGTGCTTAGGTCAGAAAGCAAGTCTATGATCCAAGTGAGAGTCAGGGAGAGAAAGAAGTAAAACTCCCAGGTAATAGCACCATCCTGAGAGAAGCATCACGAGCATAGCATCACCAGCACAGCATCACCAGCACAGCATCACCAGCACAGCCTCACCAGCACAGCATCACCAGCACAGCATCACCAGCACAGCATCATGAGCACAGCATCACTAGCACAGCATCACTAGCACACCAAGAGCATCCCCTAGTAGCTTGGCTCTGGTTTATATATAGATTATTTTCACTACAATGTGAAATCTTATCATATTAAAAATACATTATATATGTATACATATATTCTATGCTTATATAACACACAGTAAATATGTTTCTCATATATGTGACATAATATATATTTTCTTTTTTTCTTCACAATACCACATACTCAACAGCTTGGCTCTAACTCTATGGCATCATTTGAATGGCATGTGAATGACCCTTTATTATACATTGAAATTATCTCCATTTTTTACTGTTATAAATGTTGCTTGAATAAATATCCTGGATCAAATATTTTAGTATTTATCTCATCAATTTCTGGAGGTAAAATCCCTAAAAGTGGTCATTCTGTGCCAAGGATGATAAGCCTTTTAAAGTATAAATGCTTGGGGAGGGTTCCATCTGCACTGACTCCTCAGAACTCCCACACACCCAACATTAATTAGCCCAGTAGCCTGGACTCTCCCTGAGACCATGCTAACTTTCCTTTTCTAACCCCAGCACTGGGGAGGCTGAGACAAAGAGGACTGAAAGTTCAAGGCCAGCCTGAGCTATACTGTGAGTTCTAGGCCAGCCCAGGCATGACCCCATCTCAGTAGGAAGAAAGGCAAGTTAGCAAGATGACTCAGTGGGTAACAACAGCTTGGCTCCAATCCTAATGAGCTGAATTTGGCCACCAGGATCCATGTGCTAAAAGGACAGGACTGACCCACAGTTGTGTTCTGACTGCCACACACACGCACGCCAAAAGAAAATCAAAAATATAATATAAAATATGTTTAAAGAGGAGAGGCAGTAAGAAGAGGGAAGGAAAGGGCAAGGGAGGAGAAAAGGTGGTGACTTCTTCATAGGAGAGGGGCAAAACCACCCAGCAGAGAAGGATGGGAAGCGGGCCAAAGGTCATACCGGCCATGAAAGGGATTACAGAACTGTTTCTTTTGCCAGTTTCAATTGCATTGTTGCTTTTTTTTCTGTTGCTATGGTAAAAAACTGAATAAGAATGTAACTAATAGTGAAGTGTAAAGTACATTAGTCAGAGCTCCGGGCTTTAGGGTGGCCATTCTCATTCAATGAGATTTGCTACTGGGCAAATGTTTAAGTGGCTTCCTTAAGCTTGCTATGTGATATTTATTTAGAATGAAGTGATTTTATTTGCAAATTAAAAAAAAAAAACCTCCATTTTCTTCCTTGCCAACCCCCCAGTTGCTTGTATGCACCTTCTCAACCATACAGAAAAAGGATTAGCCTCTTATCTTTTTTATGATTACATGCTGCACGCCTAGATTGGGCAGATCTACCGCTACACTACCATCTTCCACATCTATGAGACCCCTTAGAACTTGGACTCCAAGGACTTGTGTTTTTGCTCTGCTTTTCTTCTTTCTCCTCCTCTGTGTCCCCTCCCTCTCAAACCTCCTCCTTCTCTCCTCCAACTCTCAGCTCCACCTTCCCTTTATCTGCCCAATCATCAGCTCTCCTTTATTTTACAAATTAAGGTGGGAAGCAGGCTTACAGGAAATCACCTGAGTGCTGACTCATTCCTTGTTCACAACTCCTCACAGGAGAACGGAATTAACATCAAATATAATTAGCCCCAGGGCTATCTGCAACATATGTTAATGTAATTTTTTTCAATTTTTATTAGATATTTTCTTCATTTACATTTCAAATGCTATCCCAAAAATCCCCTATACCTTCCCCCCCCACACCTGCTCCCCTACCCACCCACTCCTAGCTCAGCAGGTAAGAGCACTGACTGCTCTTCTGAAGGGCCTGAGTTCAATTCCCAGCAACCACATGGTGGCTCAGAACCATCTGTACAGCTTCAGTGTACTCATATACATGAAATAGCCTGTTTTGTTTTTTTTTTAATGGCACAGAGAATGTCATTTCTGTTAGGCTTCCTCTTCTCTGCATGAACTGAGATCCTAGACACTTGCTGCCCAGCCTTATAAGAGCTGCAAGACATGGGCTGACTCAGCAACCAGGGGTCTTCCTTCCTGGTGCCACACCCTGGACTGCAGGCTTCCCTGTGAGCATCCACACCCTAGCTTTCACCTTTCCTGAGCAGAAAAACCCTTCTGACTTCACAATGGCCTTGTCCTACAAGGGAACCAAATGCCCGCGTCCTAAATGTAGGTGAGCCAGGACCTTCTGGTAAGTCACCAAGGAGGCCACTGTGGCCTCCAGTGATCACTTTATCATTTTAATGTCTCTTTGTAGGACTGAGAGAATTCCAGAAGGAAGTGCCTCATTCGTAGCTCTTCTTCTTCTTCTTCTTCTTCTTCTTCTTCTTCTTCTTCTTCTTCTTCTTCTTCTTCTTCTTCTTCTTCTTCTTCTTCTTCTTCTTCTTCTTCTTCTTCTTCTTCTTCTTCTTCTTCGCCCAGCCTTTATCCCTGCCCGTGTTTCAGAGGCACCAGCTGCATGCTCACAGCCCCTGAGTGTCTGGGCAGAAAACATACTTAGTTCATTTTCTGTTGTGTCCTGTTGTTTTTGTAGTGCTAGTTATAGGAAAGTAAAGTAAAAATGCTTTAGAGACTGTGGTGCTTTGAATAGGAATGGTCCCATAGACTGTGTTTATCTGCTTGGTCCATAGAGAATGGCACTATTAAGAGGTGTGGCCTTGTTGGAGGAAGTATGTCACTGTGGGGGCGGGCTTTGAGATCTCATATGCTCAAGTTATATCCAGTGTGGCTCAAAATCCCTTCAGTTGCCTGCAGATCAAGACGTACAACTCTTAGCTCCTTCTCGAGCACTATGTCTGCCTACATGCTGCCATGACGATAATGGACTGGACCTCTGAAACTGTAAGCCAGCCCCAATTAAATGTTTTCTTTTATAAGAGTTGTCATGGTCATGGTATCCCTTCACAGCAACAAAAAAATCCCGAAGACAGAGAACTTTCCAATCAAGTAATCTATAATTATAGAAAGACATGTCATCAAATAGAAAATAGGTAAAGAAGTGTTGAAATTTATAGTTGCATGAAAATCAATACTTTTTGAGAAATGGCATAACTGCAGATGTTTCAGTCCTATGAATTTAAAAAGAATGCTGCTTGTACAGCCCCTGACCTTAAGCTCAGAGTTCACGAAGCCTTTGGAGTACAGCACTGGGTGGAAGGCAGCTGGCAGGCAGAGACTGTGTCCAGGGACATGTACATTACCTCAGGAAGATGGCTGCCAGACCAGGCAGGGTGGTAAGATATTCTGCGGACTGGGAATTGTACCAGAAAATGGCTCAGAGGCACAAAGCAGCACAGGATGCTTCCAGGACCAAGTTAAGCCTGTACTGAAGTGGCATAGAATAGGAGAAGGCACCAGCAATAAAACATTGTGGTTTATACCCAGCATTTGGGAGACTGAGGCAGGAGGATTGCAGAGCTAAACTGTCTCTTTAAAAAGTAAAATAGAATGAGGAAGGGTAGAGAAGAGGGAGGGGGAGAAGAAGAGGAAAATGGGGGAAACAGGAAAGGGGGAGAGAGGAGGAGATGGTAAGCATCTAGACTCGGAAGGGCTCCTAAGTCCTGGCAGAAAATTGCCCTTTATTCTGAAAACATGGGAAAGTGTCTAGAAGATGCCAATCAGGGGGCGCCTGTCGGATGAGCTCTCATCTCTACTTCCCCCTGGAAGCCATAGAATCTGGTAGGTGGACCCTTGAAAGATGGCCAAGTTCTCATCTCACCATTTGAGATTCTGACCTTTAGCCAACTGCAAAATCAGGTGAGCTGAGGGAAGAGGCATCCACGCAGGGCCCAGTTTGGGCTTCTTCTGACTGATTTCATCTGCCAAAATCTCGGCAACTTCATTTCTCAAATCTTTGAGCTGAAGAGAGAGACTCGGGAGTTTGCCCAGGCTCCCTTCTCCCACAACTGACTCCAGACTGATTCGGGTGACAAAGAAAGATTTGCATTCATTCATCTAAGGCTCACAGTATGAAGGTGCTATTCCACTCTCCCCTGGTTGGGCCCTGTATTCACGTGGATCCTTGTGGTTTGTGCTGCTCAGAGCAGAAGTGTTGAATGAGGATATTTCCCCTGGGACCTAGTTTTCCTTAGACGTTACAATACTATTTTGTTGTTGTTGTTGTTGTTGTTATTTTGGAAAATACTTTTAATTCTTTGAAATTTTTATACGATGTGTTTTGGTCATTTCATCTGGTCTCCACCAACACCTCCAAAATCAACACTCTCTGCACTGCCTGCCTAACTTTGTGCCCTCTTTCAAAAAAAAAAAAAAATCAAGTCTAATTAATGCTGCCTCTATGCTCTAGAGCATGGACCATCTACATGGAGCACAGCTAACCTACCAGGTGCTTTACTCTTAAAAACAAAACAAAACAACAACAACAAAAAAAAAAAAACCAGATTTTCCATCTCCAAGTATCTATCAACTGTCAGTAGCTCTCCCCAGCTGGGGGTGGGACCCCTCTTAATCTTAGCTTCTTAGACAACCTCTGTGGAGCGGTGTAACATGCGAAGACCAAAGCCTGACATTGGGTGTCTTCCTGTACCACTCTCTACTTTATTGCCTTGTGTGGTGGTTTGAATATTCTTGACCCAGGCAGCGGCACTTTAGAAGGTAGAGGAAGTGCGTCACTGTGGGGGTGGGCTTTGAGACCCTTCTCCTAGCCACATGGGAGACAGTCTGTTCCTGCCTTCCTCTGGATGAAGATGTAGAACTCTAAGTTCCTGCTGCACCATGTCTGCCTGGATGCTGCCATGCTCCTGCCTTGTTGATAATGGACTGAACCTCTGAACCTGTAAGCCAACCCCAATTAAATGTTGTTCTTATAAGAGTTGCCTTGGTCATGGCATCTGTTCACAGCAGTAAACCCAAACTAAGAGAGCTTGAGACAGGATCCTTTATGGAACCAGAAGCCTGCTGTTTTCACTAGGCTGGCAAGCCAGTATATTCTCAGGGCCTGCCTCTACCCATAGTTCTAGGGTTACAGGTACATCTAACCATGCCTGACTGCAGTTTGGTTGGTTGTTTTGTTTTGTTTTCATTTGAATTCTGAATATTAAATCTCATGTTCTCAAAGCTGCAGAGCAGTGCTCTTCCCCACCAAGCCACTTCCCAGCTCCACATCCTTTGTCTTTTACGGATTTTGTGATCACATTCTCTCGTGTGAACACCTGAAAAAGGTTCAGGGTCTTGGACCCCTTTATTCTGAATCTGCTTGGGTCCTCTCTAAAGTGTGAGACAAAGGCTTGGATAGAGATGGTTTATTTATGGGTTGGTCTCAAGAATCACAAATTTGAGAGGGACATGGGGACAAAGAAAAGCTAATAGGTCATGTGCCATAAGTAGAATATTACCATTTTAAGAATATTCTAAGTTATATAGAATGTCCTTCAGAAATGGTCCATGGAGAGACAGGAAACAGGGCTTTTCCCATCAACTTCCACCCAGTGGGATAAACGATGCTACTAGGGACATTAAATGTCTGGGTTTCCAGATACTTAAAAAGCTCTTGGAGCCACAGCAATAGCCCTCAAGTAAGAAGAAAGAAATCAAATAAAACTTTCAAGATGGGACAGGGAAAAGCCAGTCAGGAGGGAAGTGAGACAGTTGGCATTGCAGCCTTTAATCTGTGAACCCAATGGGATATCTCAGCTGTTCCCTGTTCCATATGATGCTGGAGGTAGGCGGGCACCTTCCCCAGGCCACTTCTCAGAGCAGAGCCCAAACTGCCTTCTCTTGGCACTCCCAACCTCTGAACCAACCACCAGTCCTTCTAAGGGCCTGGGTCAGGGATTTTGTGTGTGTTCTGTTTTGTCTTCATAGTTGTGGTAGTTTGAATATGCTTGGCAGAGGAAGTGCTACTATTAGGAAGTATAGCCTTGTTGGAGGAAGTATGTCACCATGGGGGTGGGCTTTGAGACCCTCCTCCTCGCTGCCTGGAAACAGTCTGCTCCTGGCATCCTTTTGATGAAGATGTAGAACTCTCAGCTCCTCCTGCACCATGCCTACCCAGATGCTGCCATGCTCCCACCTTGATGGTAATGGACTGAACCTCTGAACCTGTAAGCCAGTCCCAATTAGATACTGTCCTTATAAGAGTTGCCTTGGTCATGGTGTCTGTTCACAGCAATGGAAACCCTAACAACAGTAGTTTTTTAGTACTAACAGGTACAGAAATGCTTTTAACATCTTCTTCAGGTGAATTTCCAGAAACAAGCACGTGTTTCTCCCTGTGATTCCTAGACACTCTCTCCATCCCAATGAAGAGCCAATTGTTGAAAACATCCAAGCTCCCTTTATTTCAGGTAAAGAGAGACCAACACTGCATGTATTCTACATATTTCCTTAGACCCCAGCCTAGGAGAGGGAACAGGCAAGTGAGTGTCAGGAGTTCATGGAGGAAGGCACATGTAGAACCCCAAGACCCTACCTTCCTATCTCCCACAGACATGCCCATTGTAGAACCCCAAGACCCTACCTTATCTCCCACAGACATGCCCATTGTAGAACCCCAAGACCCTACCTTATCTCCCACAGACATGCCCATTGTAGAACCCCAAGACCCTACCTTATCTTCCACAGACATGCCCACCAGGGTGTCCAGGAGAAGCAAATGTCCCTGAGCCCCCAAGACTCTGCTTCCAAACACCACATTTCACTTTAAACTTTACAAACAAACTAACTGTAGTTGGACAGACAACACAAAGCTTCCCATAGATACAGCCCGAAACTCATGAGTAACATATGGCAGGATAAACTTGTGAAACCCCAGGAAACACCATGATACAGAACTGCCCAGGAAGGGTCAGCTTGGGGGGACAAAGCTGCCCTTCACAATCAAACCTGCAGATACTGACTTAGAAAAACAAAACAAAACAAACAAACAAAAACACAATAAAAATTGTCAACCAGTGGGGAGAATGAGTTGGATATAATCCAGATATGTTCTATGAACATAATGACAATATGAAATTGTCAAGAGAATTTATTGTTTAAACAAAAACATACACACATGGTGTGGGGGGGGGGGGAATAAATCACCAATTAGTCCAGAAGACAAAGAAATCAACCCCAACCCGAAACAAAAGCTGTCAATCTGACCTGAATTCATCTCTGTCAAACTTTGCAACAAGTTAAGAGAAGGCCATTTGGCCGTGACAAGTCAGGGGTCATTTTATTTCCCAATCACACATCAGAACTCACACTGCCCTAGAGCTAAGATATTAACATGACTTTTAAATTTGGAATCCAGTCTCTTGATGGCATTTTCACTGTATCAATGGGACATAAGAGGAACCATACCCCACAGCATACACTTCTTGAAACCCCATATTGCTCCAATGTAAGGAGAAAAAAAAATGTGTTCAACTTGATATAATTTGTTACTTTTCCATATCTTAAGCTTTTCCAAGAATTTTTCTACAGTACCATGTGTAGTTTGAGTCTATTCTTTTTAATCATGAGTGCTCATTTTGTTAAACAAAAAATAAATATTAGCACCACCCTAAAGAAGTCTGGAATTTAAGCCATTAACTCATTAAACCTCAAAAGTCCTGTGGTGTATATATGGTTGCTTCAGTTTACAAATGGGGAAACTGAGTCACAGAGCAGCTCAGTGTGCTGTAAAGTGCCACACAGCAAAAGAGCAGGCTATGAAACACAAAGTAAGTGTAGGCATGGATCCCACAGTGGAGCACTTGCACAGCAGGGATAAGGTGCTGAGCTCAACTCCCAGTGCCTCAAAAAGAAAATGGCATGATGATAACGGTGTGTACTGGTGTGTGGCTGTAACCCTAGTTCTGGGAGGCTAAGGCAGTTGGACTACGAGGTCGAGGCTCTCTGGACTATACAATCAGATCTTTGCTTTAAAAACTGACGTAATAGGTACATCTTGGTCATTAATGACAGAAGTTGAGTAAGCGCTTGGCTCTTTGGAAAGCTGATTCACAACTAAGTCGGGATCACAGCTTTCAGACCCATGATGGCTCTGTCTGTGCACTAAATCACGTGCAATCCAATGGTGAGATTCTGTCAGGAGAAGCCCTTCCCATCACAACACAGAATAAGGAGGCCCTTCTATCATAAAACTAGGCCCAACCTGAATGAAGATGACATTTCAGAAGCCTCAATACCTTTCGATTTTCAGGGTACAGTACACATCTTTAGTTATTTCTGCAGTATTTCTTGGGTGAGCTGTACTGTGCACACAACAGGAACAAGAACAATACGATGACTAGCACGTCGCTGATGTTAGTGGTTTTATGAGTGTTGACAAGATCTGACAGATTCACACACTAACAGCAGCTGCTCCTCTTCTTACTCTTATTGCTGACTATACGTGCATGGGCCTGCTGTTGAATGCTCTTCTCTTCATACATGACACACCTATTTTGGATCTATTAGTGGTCATGCTGCAGTTGTCTCCAGAAGGCCCAGCCCCAGGTGGGAGCTAAGATCACTTCTCTTGCTCTAGATCTGCCTATCTGGACTTTCCCATGAGCTGGAGCACAGGACACATGGCCTCTTACTGGCTTCCTTCACACACCGTGATGTTTTCTGGATTTGCTTATGTAGCCTTCATCAAGATTTCCTAGCTCTCCTTGTTGGATACTAGCCTACTGTGGGGCATGCTGCATCGGGTTCACTCACTCAGCAGCTGGTAGAGCTTCTAGCTGCTCCCACCTTTTAGCTCTTATGATCAGTGGTACAGTCACGACTGATGAGCAAGGGCTCTGTGGACACACACACTCCTTTCTCTTGGGCACAAATTACAAGTGAGACCTCTGAGTCATGTGGTAGCAGTGTGCTTGACTTTGTGAGGTGTCCAAAGCAGCGGTACCATTTTGCATTTCTACCAACTGTGTCTATGGGTTCCAGCTTCTTTGCCTCGTTACCATTGCTACTATCAAAATTTTTATTATAACCATCTAAGTCAGTATAAATGATGTCCTATTACAGTTGTAATTATGTTTTTAGATTTACTTTATTTTTATTGATGTGCATGTGAAGACCGGTACCCACGGGGGCTAGAAAAGTGTTGCAGATCCCCTAAGCTGGAGCTGCAACTAGCTGTGAGCTGCTTGACACGGTGCTGAGAACTGCTCTGGGGGAGCAGCTCATGTTCCTAACCACTATCCCATACTCACTGCTGCCACCCTATCTCCCCTGCTGACTCCCCATCTCCCCTGCTGACTCCCCCTCTCTCCTTCCAACACCCCATATCTCCTGATGACACCCCATCTCTTCTGCCACCATCCCATCTCTCCTACTCATACCCCATCTCTCCTGCTGACACCCCCATCCCTCCTGATGATACCCCATCTCTCCTGCTCACACCCCATCTCTCCTGCTGGAACCCCATATCTCCTGATGACTCCTTATCTCTCTTGCTCACACCCCATCTCTCCTGTCGACACCCCATTTCCCCCACCCCTTATCATGTTTTGATTTGAATTTCCCTATTGACTAATGATGCTGAGCCTGCTTTGGCAGACTTTCTGACCATTGGTATATGTTTTACTATATCAGACCTTTGGGCTGTTTTCTTGCTGGACTCATACTGTTAACCTGGAATTGTCCTCATTGTCTCAGCCTTTCTTGGTCTTTAGGACATCCCATTCTCTCGTCTGACTTCCTCCGTCATCTGTGACCCAGGCCAGACTTCTTGGCTGACTGATTCCTCCCCTTCGCTCTGGCTCCTCAGTGTTGGTGAGTGGCAGGACTCAGCCCTTTGGTCTATTCTTTTTTAAATTTCATCCACTTTGGTAGTTGAATACTGTCAATATGCTCTCGATTCCTTACCAGCAGTCTCAGGCAATGGTTTGAGAGAAAGCACCCTGGGCCCCAAAATGCCCAATGCCTTGGGCCCTTTACTAAATGGACAACAAGAAACCCACTCTGCTCCCCAAGACAGTGGCACCAAGCAGGCCAGGTTGATGCCCATTGAACAGAGCCGACTAGCGCAGCACTGCAGAACTCTGAAAAAACGACTACAACAGAACCATGGCTACAAAGACACACCAAGACCTACACCACAGTGAAGATGCTCAGCTAAACAAGATTTAAACAGAGCCTTGGGGCTGGTGAGATGGCTCAGCCGGTAAGAGCACCTGACTGCTCTTCCGAAGGTCCTGAGTTCAAATCCCAGCAACCACATGGTGGCTCATAACCATCCGTAACAAGATCTGACTCCCTCTTCTGGAGTGTCTGAAGACAGCTACAGTGTACTTACATATAATAAGTAAATAAATCTTTAAAACAAAACAAAACAGAGCCTAGAGTAGTCTTTTAACATAATTATCCAAAGACCTAGAATACAGCAGAAAGTCCTCATTGCACTAGGAAAGAATCATAATTTGGAAAGACGACATGGCAGAAAAATCTGAGAAATTCTCTAAGGCAATAGTCATAACCTGTTCCAACCAGTGATCATAAGTACTCTGGGACAGGTATAAAACCTCCAAGAACAAATAAAACACACAACAAAGAACAAGTACCAAGGGACTGACAACCCAGGAGGTGAACGCCTGAGAGCGTAACAGAAGGAAAACACAAAAGAATCTGCGGGCTTGACGCAGAACAATGCAAACTGCCTCATCTGAAAAAAGGACAGGAAAAAATCAACTGGAAAATAAAAATGATAATATGCCCAGTCAGAGAACTGGGGAATAGCAATGAAAAAGTGAGCCTTTGGGGACTTTAGAGGCAGCTCAGTGGTTAGGACAACTTGCTGCTCTTCTAGGGGGCCCAAGTTTAATTCCTAGCACCCATGTCCTGTAGCTCACAACAGCCCTGTAACTCCAGCTCCTGAGTGGGACGGGGTCTGATCTCTGCAGACACCAGCATACATGTGGTAAACCACACCAACACACACACACACACACACACACACACACACACACACACCTTTTAAAGCTAACATTAGTTATCAGAATCCCAAAGAAAATGTGCTGAGAATTACTTAGTGAAACAAGGGCTTGAAATATCCAGAGCTGATGAAAAGCACAAACTAACAGATTCAAGCAGCTATATGGGAGAAGCCAAAACTAAATGAATCCATATTCAATGTCTACTCCTAGCCCAGACAGCAATCCAAACAGTAGCACTAGATGCACAGTCTTCCAGTGGACATCTGAGCCAACAGTGGTGTTCACAAGTCTAGGGCATCCCTGAACTCTCCAGCTAATTCCACTGGCAACCCACGATGAAGTCATGGCAGCTCTGTCATCTAAGCGTAGCTGGTATCCACTTGCTCACTGCCATGGCTACTAACAGCATCTTTCTCATGGGTTATAGTAACTGTCTCCCATCCAGCTCCTCCTATAAACTCTACAGAGCACTCCAAAATGACTTTAAGGTACACGTCTGATCCTTGTCTCGCCCTCAAGCCAGTGTCATTGCTAAGGCTTGGGCATGCTTGCTCTTCCCTGACCTCTGTCTCAGCTGCCACCACCTCCTGGTTCACTCTCCCTCCATGCAGCTCCATGTTCTCACACAAGCTCTGCCTTAGGGCCTGTGTAGAGCTATTCCCTTTGTCTGGGTGATGGACATCTACACACATGACAAAGTCCTTCATACACTTCAAGACTCTGCTTCTGCCATGCATTCTCAATAAACTCTGTTCTGAACACCAAAGAAAAGCGGCCAACTACAATCCGCTTGTCCCTGACTCTCATGAAGCCCTGAATCTGCTCTGCTTTTTCAGGCCTCTGTTACTCGGTTCAGTTCCAAACGCACTACACAAGTTTATTATGTATTATTTAGTAGCTGTGATACAAACCAAGTGCCTACTGGAGTGTAGTAAATATGTGTTAAAGGAATAGTGTGAACTCCCTCCTTTAAAAGGCAGAATAAGCCAGGCATGGTGGCGCTCCAGAGGCAGAGGCCAAAACAGGTGGATCTCTGTGAGTTCAAGGCCACCCTGGTCTACAAAGCAAGTTCCAGGACAGCCAGGACTATTGCACAGAGGAATCTTGTCTTGAAAAACTGAAATAAACTAAACTAAACTGTAGAATAAGCTGTATTCATTTTCATTTTCTACTTGGGCATAACAAAGTACCTTACACTTCATGTCTTGAACATAATAACATTTATTATCTCAAACTACCAATTAGGAGTCAACATGGCTGGGCCAAGTTCTCTGCTCAAGATCAAAAGTGCAATCAAGCTGTCAGCTGGATTCTCTCTGTGGGCTGTTGGCTGGAGGCCGCCCTCAGTTTCCAGAGCCTACTTTCAAATCCTTGCCCCATGGCTGTCTCCAGGGCAAGTTCACAACCTGACAGCTTTTGCCTTCCTGGCTAGTAGGAGATTCTCTCATAGTCAAATGTCTTCTCTCAGAAGAGGCAGTCCCACTGGAAACTCCTCTCATCAGAGAAAAGCTCCCCATTTGAATCCACTGACCATAAAATGCAATCATAAAAGTCCCTCATAAAAAGTCCACATCCAATGGAGTAACTATAACAGTCACCAAGTTGCCTGTTCTCAAGGGCAGGGGGTTGACCATATGTATATGTGCCAGAGGCAGCCATCTTGGGACCTTCATAGCCTACACAGAAGAATAGACAGCAGGCTTGCCTCCCTGTGACCAGTTGGCCAAATAAGGCCCCAAATTATGCTATTCAATATCCTGTGAATCAGGATTTCCAGGAAAATAAATGCAAGAAAAATATAGTTACCACACCCATATGTTTGACGGCATTGTTCACAATAGCTCAACACTGGAAGTAAGCCAAGTGACCATCAATGGGAACACACAAAGGTGGGTAAAAATACATGGAATTCTATTCATTTGGCCTGGAAGAGAGGGACATACTGGCATATAGTACAAAGTGTCTGACTCTTGAAAGCATAGGTTAATGAATGCAAGTTAACCATAAAAAGGCAAATATTGTATAATTCACTTACATGGCATTCCTAGAGACATTGGTCCCCAGAAAATAGCACAGTAGTTGCCCAGAGTGAAGAAGACAGGGGATGGAACTGACTAGGTGTGGAGTTTCAGCTTTACATAATAAGGAGATGAAGACTCGGGAAGGCGGGGATGGTGTTGAGGCAACAATGTCAATCTATCAAATGCCACTGAACAAGGGCACTTAGATGGTGAACACGATACATTTTATATTTGCATTATGCCACAATTAAAATAATAATAAAGGATAATTTTATAATACAACTATTCACAACTATAGATTTGTGTATTTCACATATGTGTATGCATGTAGGTATATGTGTGAGGGTGTGTATACACATATGTGCTCTTATGTGTGGAGCCCAGAGGTCAGCACTGGGTCTGGTCCTTAACCGCTCTCCATCTTATCTTTGGAGACCGTGCCTCTTACTGGACGTGGAGCTGCCTGACCCGGCAGGCCGGCCAACACACCCTAGGGATTCCCGGTCTCCACCTCCACAGCACCAGGACTACAGCCTGCCACCATGCCTGGCTTTTTATGTAAATCCTAGAAGACTAAACTTAGGTCCTCATATTTGTACAGCAAGCACTTTACAACTGAGCCAAGACAAGGTTGAGGATCTGCACTGTGACTTCCGCTGGCCTGGGCTTTACAGGGAGCAAATGTCCATGTCATGGATAGAAAACAATAAATGGATTAAAACTAACATTTATTTCTGTCTGTCGGAAATCACAGAAACAGAGATCCAAGCCCAGTATCTCTGTTCCAACCAAAAGCAGCACTCACCTGCCCCAGATCCAAGGTGAGGTTGACTTCATTGTACTGTGTGCCAGAGGAGAGAGGCGGGCTTTGCCACCACCGTTCTGATCCATCAATCGCATGGATGGCCGGATGTGCCTTCCTGGAATCCTCAGAATTGCAGTAGTCACAGAACTGGCCCTGGGGAGGAGAAAAGGCCTTTTACATTTTTTCAAGGAAATGTTTTTGTATTAGTTTAGCAGAAGAAACAGCCTAGACAGACTGCTCCATGCTAGCTAGAGATGGCTGTTGTACTGCTGCATGGCAGGCAGTGCCCTCGACAGGAGCCTCTTTTCACCTAGTCTGAAGCCAGGTCTGCTGTTTGTAGTCTGGTTATCGGGTTTTTTCCTGTCCTTTATGACTTTGCTTTCCTCGACCTACACAACTCTTTACAAAGAACTTCCAAATTGGGGATGCAAGGATATTTTCTCCTTCACAAAACCACTGGACTCTTAGCAGTTCGGTGCAAGGCACATTCTCTACCATGAGCCCAGTAGAGAGACAAAATGTACAAATGATCACCAAGAGAGCATACAGCAGGTGCCTCCACAGAATACGGAATGCTGCCGCAGTCTAAGGCCGAGCACACAGTCCACAGTGGAAGAGGGGACATTTGGGCTGCCTGGGAGAGTGGCGAAGGGGTAAACAGTCTTTGCCCTCAAGCAAGAAAGTGTCCCGAGTAGGACAACCAACCTGGGCAAAGATGGGGGCCAGCTGGTCTACACCAACCTAAGTACTGGAAGATAAGGCGGGCCTGGCTGGGCTCGATGCAGTGAGAAGCAGTTGTTTCCCCCAGGGGTGCCTGGTGTTACAGTAGCCAACCCCTAACTGAGTTTGTTGCTCTTTGGTAGGCAGATTGTTTTGATTCTGGTTTTGTTTTCGTTTATTCTTTTCAACACAGAATTTTGCAGATATTTGTCAGCCAAAGATCTGAACCTTGGTCTTTCTTGTGTTTGGATAATATGTTAACTGTGTCAAAAGTCTATGATTCCCCACAGCCATGGACCTCACAGACTCGCAAACAAAGTTATCCTGGAGTCTAAGAGGCATGAAGGAGGAGAGGGGAAAGGAGCAAATTGTGCTCGCTGCTTCTTCGGAAATATGCTGCAGCCAGTGGGTGGTTCTTCTGCCATTCTCACCAGTTCTCGGGTGTTTCAAGGTAAGCTTGGTTCTGGTATGTGACCAAATGTCCTTGTGTACAAAATGGGCTTTTGGTGGTATACAACTGCACTTTCCTACATGCTAAGCTATTTGTTTAGATGTTTATCTTTTAATATTAAATACATTTCTAGAACTCAGCAGCACCTCATATGAGGCTAGTGACTGTGTGTGGCTTGTTGTGTAGCCTGTCACTTCAGCCAGTGCGTATACAGCATAGAAGGCCAGCAGAGCAGTGACTCCATTAGCAACTTCTTAAGGATTTTACAGGTTTTCTAGTTAATCTTGTGTGTGTGTGAGTGAGTGAGTATGTAAATGAATGTATGTATAAGTATGTGTGTGAATGTATGTATGTGTGTATGTGTGTGAATGTATGTATAAGTATGTGTGTGTGAATGTATGTATGTATGTATGTGTGAATGTGTGTTGTGAGAGTGTGTGAATGTGTGTGTGAATGTATGTATAAGTATGTGTGTGTGAGTGTGTGAGTGTATATGTGTGAATGTGTGTAAGTGTGTGAATGTGAGTGTGAATGTATGTTTGAGTGTGTGAATGTATGTATAAATATGTGTGTGAGTGTGTATGTATGTGTGAATGTGTGTAAGTGTGTGAATGTGTGTATGAGTGTGTGAATGTATGTGTATAAATATGTGTGTGGGTGTGTATGTATGTGTGAATGTGTGTAAGTGTGTGAATGTGTGTGTGAAAATGAGTGTGTGAAAATATGTGTATGTGAATGTGTGATTATGTGTGTGTGAATGTGTATGTGTGTGTCTTGTGTGATTGTATGTGTGTGAATGTATATGTGAGTGTGTCTGTGTGTGAATGTGTGCAAATGTATGTGAGTGTGTGAATGTGTGTCCTGTGTATATGTATGTGTGAATGTGTCTGTGTGTGAATATGTGTGTGAATGTGTGTGAGTGTGTGAATGTGTGTCTTGGTTTTTTTTTTTTTCTTTTTTCGAGACAGGGTTTCTCTGTGTAACTCTGGCTGTCCTGGAACTCACTTTGTAGACCAGGCTGACCTCGAACTCAGAAATTCGCCTGCCTCTGCCTCCCAAGTGCTGGGATTAAAGGCGCGCGCCACCACGCCCGGCATGAATGTGTGTCTTGTGTGAGTGTATGTATATGTGAATGTGTCTTGGTGTGTGAATATGTCTGTGGGTGTGTGAATGTGTGTCTTGTGTGAGTGTATGTGTAAATGTGTGTGTAAGTGTGTATGTGAGAGTAAGTGTGTGTGTGTGTGTGTGTGTGTGTGTGTGTGTGTGTGTGTGTGTAGGCCACAGAACAACCCTAAGCAATTGGTTCTCTCTATCTTTATGTAGATTCTAGGAATCAAACTCAGGTTGCCAGATTTGAGCAGTAAGGTCCCTCCTCATGGAGGAGAATTTCTACTGTTGATTTAAGCCTCTGAGTTTTGGAGTGTTCATCGTCATCATCATCATCATCATCATCATCATCATCAAAAGGATCAGTAACTGAACCGGAAACAGAATATTCCTAAATTTCAAAAACATATACCAAATCCTTTCATAGCATCAAAAGAAGTACGAACAGTTCATCAGGAAAATGGGCAAAAATAGGAACAGGGCTCTCACAGAAGAGCCAGAAAGGCCTGGGAGTACATCATCACCGTTAGCCGTTCCAGCAGACCACATGCAATAGTGTTTCACACTCAGCCTCCCCAAATTTAAAATGTTGTGACAATAAGTTTTAAAGGGCAGCCTAAGAGTGTGAGTTTCTGAGTGTGCTGATTACTAAGAGTGTGAATTAGTTTAAAACCTTTGGCAGCTGTTTTGGTTTCGCTACTAAAGTAAGTTTACACCTAGGACATAGCAAGCAAGACAACTCCTGAGTTCATAACTCAGGAAGAATAGCCTGCTTGTATTTGATGGCATCACACACAAGAATATGTATTGCCTCTTCACAAGAGCAAAATCCTGAGACTAACCTAACTGTATGGCTACAGGAAAGCAGGCAATTCAAGAATGGCATGGTCACATCACAGGTGGCTGTATAAACAACAAATAAATGGACATGTTCAGCAAGACATGTTCACATACTGAAATACAACTTCTTATTCTAGAAGATATACATGGATATAATAAAATACTCTTTTTTCAATAAGCCACCGAGTATGGGGACAAAGGCCTATAATCCTAGGGCTTGGGAGGCTGTGGTACATGATCATGAGTTTGAGGCCACCCTGGGCTGCACAATGAGACCCTGACTCAAGAAGGAAAAGAAAAGAAAACAAAAAGGAAAGAAGGAAATGAGGGAAACAAGTAATAATTAATAATGAACTCAGGTTGGTGGTTTCCTCATGACTGGAGATGGTGGAAATGGGGGACACGTGCTGCCACACGGGACACCTACTGCCATACAGGGGCACATGCTGCCACACGGGACACCTACTGCCATACAGGGGCACATGCTGCCACACAGGTTACCATTTAGGTTCTACCTTTGGTTTTGGTAGCAAGTTCATGCATGTTTACTGTACTATTAAACGTGCGCACGTGCACACACACGCACACACAGGGTGGGGAGAGTCATACACATAAATAAAATATAATTAATCCCCCCTTTTTAAATGTTAGCATTTAATTAACCTCCAGAGTGGGAAGCCACCAGGACACAGGCTCCTCCAACGCCCTTAATCTTCTCTCCAGCTCTTCTGCTGAAGATCCTGGCCCTCACGATGACAGGTGCTTAGGGAGCGTTCCCTTGCCCAGAACTTTGTCATAGCCCGATTGCACAGCATCAATGACAGAAGCAGCTGCAGGCTTGGTTTTTGCTGCACTGACCTGTGTCTGCTCGCTGACCAACGTCCACAATTTATCCAGGTTGACAGTTGTGCAGAAGTTCTGGTTCCTCTTAAAGTGGTAATACCAAGTTTCCCAAAGTAACCTGGATGCTATGTGTCAAAGTTGATCCTGTGGCGAGCCACACCGCCAGCATTTCCGCAGCCTCCTGAGTGCTTAAGGTGCTTACTGATGCAGCCGTGGCCATGGCCACAGAGTTTCCAGGTTTTTCTCAGTCTGGATGGCATGACGGTGGCAGAAAGGAAAGAGGGAGCAATTAATCCCCCTTTTAAACGAAAGGAGAAGGGACTGTCCAAATAAATAGCCATGCAGTATAGTGCTCCAGCACAGGAGGTCCACAGGAAACGAGCCAGCATTCACACAGCGCTCAGCAACAACGTCTTCTTCATAAGGGTCAGAATCTAGTCCCTGCTAGCTCCCAACACTCTTGATGCTTGTCTTAGGCTAAATATGTCATACTCTATGTTGAATTCATAATGCAACCATTAATGGTCCTGATTCCAACAGTACCTCCAACGGAACTTTTGTTTTCCTTATTGAACATTGATTCCTTTGTTCAATTAACTTAAATGGCTAAAACTCTAAAGCATTAGAAACTGGAGTGAAATCAGAAAGATAACGCTAACAGTTAGGTCTGCCTTTGAAAGAAGTCATTTGACCATCACACTTCCCTAGAAAATGTTAGAAGCAAGATAGGAGACCTGAAGCACCAAGCCACAACATACTGGCTTGGTATCCACAACACTCTGGGATTTGTAACAAAGCACATGAACCCTGAAGGTAGAAAAATGAAGGAACAAAGAGTTTCAATGCCTTCCCTGAAGCCACACACCCAGGGACCAGCCACACACCCAGGGACCAGGGCCTGCACAGAGCTCTGGAGATGCTACACACAGCCCAAGACTTTTCCCTGGCTGAGGCACTCTGTAGCTCCATCAAAGAGATCTGTCTCCGAGTTGGATGGAAAGTGGGGCAGCGGGCGTTTCAGGAGCAATTACACTGTTCTTCAAGTACCTGCCACCGCCAGATGTGCACAGAGGCCCAGCAGTAGTTTCCATGTTCATATCAGGCACAGAAATGCTGGCAAGAGGAACATCTAACCACACTCATCCATCAACAGCCCCATCACATGCCATGCATGCACACTGCCCCGGCTCCACTCCAATTCATCATTCTCTAAGACTCTAGAAGCTACAGTGTCTCCAGTGCTCAAACCTAAGCCAGCCATAAGTGGAGAATATTCTGCAGTGAGACAATTCCAAACCTAAGGCTGCCCCTTTGCAAAGATACTGTTCCCTTTGAGAGGCACTGGAGCATAGAGGAGTGGTTAGAACTGTTAAAGCAAGCACTTGGTCATTTTCTTGAACGTTTGCACAGTGTGGAGTGAGGAGTGACTTCACAGCACACAGAGTACATAGTACCATGGCTCTGCACGATTCACTTTCAGCTGTGCCAGGCTCCTGGATATAGAGATCTGAATGACAGAAAACAAGGGACTCACTGTTGGTTCCAAGTACTTAAGAAAAACTAAGCAAGTGTGTGCAAATACATGATTCAAAAGCTGTGTGCATGTAGTGCAAATCTGGGTCATTTCAGAGGTCTACATTTTGGAGTAGAATAGATGTGTCAGTGAGCTTTCTTGTAGCTATGACAAAACACCAGAGAAAATAATCTACACGAAGGAAAACTGTGGCTCACCATTTTGGGGGTCTCGGTCCATGCTCACCTAGTCCCAACTCTCTGGGCCTGAGACAAGGCAGAGAGAAGCTTGTGGTAGAAAGCAAAATTGTTTGCCTCTTGGCCACCAGGGAGTCAAGAGGTGCGGCAGGAAGAGAGAAATGGCTGGGAATGAGATGAATCCTTACAATGGTGAATGTGATTGACAACTTGACAGGTTCTATGTCTCCTAGGCAACAAGCCTTTGGATGTGTCTGTGATGGAGTCATAGACTGTAATTAGGGTGGTGTTTGTAGCTCGAATGGACTGTCACCTGTGCTAGAGTGGGCCCTCAGTGACTGTCACCCATGCTAGAGTGGGCCCTCAGTGACTGTGCCCTGTGCTAGAGTGGGCCCTCAGTGACTGTCACCCATGCTAGAGTGTCCCCTC
>NC_034604.1:8637821-8640310 GCF_900095145.1 Mus pahari | reverse complement strand
CAGCTGCTCTTGAGTTGTCTCTGATTATGTAAGTGACCCCTCACCCATACTCAGAACTCCAGCAAACTCATTGGCTCATTACCGTTACTTTAGGGATATGGCTGCTTAGGTCTGTCGTCAGTTCCTGTCTGAGATGAATAGATACTTGTGTCTCGTCTCCTCAGGAAATCATATAACAGTATATACTGTGAATAGCACTGTTCCATGAGCCAGGGTCTTAGACTGGATGAAAAGGAGAAAGCAAGCTGAGGGCCAGCATTCATCTCTTCATGCTTCCTGACTGACACACAGTGACAAGCCACCTCATGTTTGCCACCATGCTTTCCCCACCATGATATCACACCCTCAAACTGTAAAACAGAAATGAACCCTCCCTCCATCGGTCCTTCCCTCCAGGCTTGGTTTGTTCGTTTGTCAGAGACATTGGAACAGCAACAAGAAAAGCAACTAGAACAACCCTAAGAACCTCTCCATCGGCGGAGTCCTAAGTCAGGAACATCACCTCTGAACAGCCCACCATGATCTACCCTTTCCCTAGGATCCATCCCCTGGCAGCAAGTCGTACCTTCAGAGGGATTTTAGATCCAAACCATACCGGATGGAGGTTCACACCCTGACCCCTGCAATACTGTGGAGCACCAATGGAAATACTTGCCCCTGTAAGCTTTGTTTGCCTTGCATTTAGATGTGTTAGTCCTGCCAGTTTTGCGCTGTGCTTATCAGGGTTAGATGTGATGCTGCACACGAAGCACCCCGCTCTGGTATATGAGCACACCGCCACTGGAACCAACTGAGTGCCTGTTGAAAATGCAGCCTCAAGCATCCTGCAGGGGCCTGACAGAACCAACATCTCTGGTGAAAGCAAAAATCAGAATTGTTTAAACGCACCTCCAATTATTTTTTCTGCTTATGAGTCTGAAAAGTGCAGAGGTCACATGACTGGTGCACAGGTGCCATAGAGACATCTGACGGCCATGGTCACAGAACCACTCACTGCGTTGGTAACCATAAGGCACTAGGAAGCATCTACAAGCCAGGCGGACACGTCGCACTTTACACGGACACAGTTTGCATTCCTAGATAAATCTGGAAGGTAGAGACAATCACTGGGGAGTCAAAGCACAAAGAAAAGGAGCAGTCTGTCAAAGTCGAGGAGCCAAGTGAAGGACCCAGGAAGGGTTGACTCGGACTGGGCACTGGAGAAGGAGAGGAAAGAGAAGACGACGACAGGTTGATACCTCAGTCTGTACGTGGCTGGAGGACATGTCTTCTGGGATGAGGCATTCTGACTCAGCCAGGTACACAAAGATGTGTTTAGATTTCCTGCCGAGCAGCCTTAGGTGCCTATGCCGAGATGCGTCTCCCTCTCAGTCTCCTTAGAGTTATTGCTGCACACGCCCCTGCTTCCCCAGGTTCTTTGTCTTCTCGGTGCATGCGCACATTTAACTTGCTTTTGGTTCCTGCGGCTGTGCTGAGCCCCCTATGCCTGCCTTCCTTCCTATAGCTACGGAGAGGCCATCTGTGTTCCATGGGCCCACATCCCGTCTCTGTGGCCTGTTCAAAACCTTTATGTAAACAACTGAACCGCCCTCTGCCTCTTCTCTGACAGCAGCTCACTTGCTTCTTCAGTGACGCGGAACCTTTCGCTGCCTCCGCGCCCTTACATGTGCTATTCTGTCTCCAAGGTACACACTGCACACAACTTCAGACTTTTCAGGGAGATTTCCCCTCACAAGAAATAGGTATGTTGTACTGTCTTAGCCAATCACTAACCATTTAGATGTCTAGGAACTATGATAATTCTTAGATTGTAAATACCCCAAGGTCAGGGACCTCCGAACTTTGTTCACAACCATAAACCCAGAGCTGGGTACCTGGCAAAGGCAAGCGTTCACTATTCCTGGACATAATTAATAAGCTAAGTGGCATGCACTATTCAGCTACGTGTTAATTTGTAGTTCAGTGATAGTTTCCATTTGGGAAGAACTGGATCTTAAGATGTCCTGTCGCTAAGGTCACCAATTAGAGTGTACAGCTTAATTACTCTAAACCTGCTTCCTGTGCCACTCACCGTGCAAACCTTCCTGTTTCACCTCTTGGGCCTCCCCAGAGCAACTCTCCTCTCCTCTCTTCTCCACTGGCTGCTCTGGCCTCTCACACTCACCCCAGATCTCCCTGGCCCCAAGACCTCTCAGGTGCTAACTTCCTGTGGTGGTGTAAATGGCCCCATAGGCTCATAAAGAGTCGCACTACTAGGAGGTGCAGCCTTGTTTACTGAAGTGTGTCACTGGGGGTTGGGCTTTGAGATTTCAGATATTCACGCCAGGCCCAGAGTCTCAATCCCTTCCTGCTACCTGGAGATCCAGATGAAGAACTCTCAGCTTCTCTAGCACTGTGCCTGTCTGCCTGCCTGCCTGCCTGCCTGCCTGCCTGCCTGCCTGCCTGCCTGCCTGCCTGTCTGTCTGCCTGCCTGCCTGCCTGCCTGCCTG
>NC_034604.1:8631258-8637016 GCF_900095145.1 Mus pahari | reverse complement strand
AAAAAAAAAAAGTTTTTCTTTATAAGAGTTGCCATGGTTATAGTCTCTCTTCACAGTAATGAAAGCCCAAACTAAGACATTTTTCTCACTTATTGAGGCCAAATCAGAAAGGAAAAAAAAAAAAAAGCAAAGCAAAACAAACAAACAAACAAAAACATAGTCATTTCCTGGTTACAGCATACTTTTTCTATATAGTTCTTTTTTCATTCAAAAAGGTTTTCCTGGGCCCGTGCACTTGCTGTTATTGCTCGGCTGGAAGCCAAGACTGGAGGCAGTGGGTCTGCCTAGTGGACCACTCATTGGAACATCGGCCATTGGCACCATCTGTGGGGACAGTCAGACTCCTCCCTGCTCCATCTGCAGTTTCTACTTTAATCTTATAAAATGCTCTTTTCTGACTTATGTTCCCATTGTCTTTGGTCCCTCAATGCTCCCATTCATCCTGCTTCAGGCTCATCATTAATTAAATTCTTTCAAAGACCAGGAAGAATGCAAATGCACACAAAGCCAGGATGAGGTGTTGGGAAATCTTGGAGAGCTTACACAAGTCTCACTCAGGATAATATTCAGATGCGTCCCATCTGGGGCTGAGTTCCTAGGAAATGTCGGTTGTTGCTCTACCTAGAACTTACTTTCTCTCCCCACATGATTCCCCTTTGTGCCCTGGGTTTCTGCCTTGGCCCTTCTGTGACTCCTCTGCCCTCATCCAGCAATGAAGGCAACAACTATGACTATTTCTATTCCACGACCATGTGGGCAAGAGGCTGAAACAAAAAAGGGGTTCTGGTGCCTGCAATTCCACTGTTCCTCCACAGAACAGCACCAGGCAAAGGTCAGATGACAGGAGGAGTTGCCCCAAAAGGCTTTTCATGAACTTCTTATGGCCCACAAGAGAAGCAGAAGAAAGTGGGAACAGAAAGCTAAGAAGTCAATTTGGCAAAAACAACAGCAGCAACAACAAAACCTAAGGAGTTGGGGGCTCACCTCAAATAATTGTCAACTAAATTGGGTCGCAAATATCACAGCCAGGGAGCGAGATCTGAGAAGAAATCCTCTAGAGCCATGAAAAACCAAATCCCATTGTTTCAGGTTCGGGTCTGGACTCCTCTTGGCAGCCTCAGCAAATGGATTCCTGCACAAAGAAGGTCCTGATAGAGGTGTGTGAGAGGCTCCTCAGCCAAACAGCCTCCACACAGAGCGCCCAGGCTGGTGCACAGGTGTTTCTGTGAACTAGTCCACATAGGCCTGAACCCTTACTCTGTGCCAGTCTGGTGAGCACCTCATCTCTAGCATGGAGTCTTAATCTCCCTACCATCTAGTCAGCCACAATCTCTCCTCACATCTGCAGAAGTCTGATTACAAACATTTTTTTCTACCTCCAGGGCCTCATACAGCACCCCCTTCCCATCTTCTGCTCTCCCTTAAAGACAGAGCCCTTGTATCCCAGTCAAAAAATCACCACTGCAGTAGCTGCAGTAGCTATATAGAAAACGCTCACAGGCTCGCTTAGAACAGCAATGGATGTTCTCCCTCTAGAAGTGAGAAGCCCAAAATCAAGATGTCTACAGAGCTGTGCCCCTCCTAAAACCTGTTGGGGAAGGCTCCTTCTGTGCCTTCTCCAGCTTCCAGAAGCCTAGCCCTTGACATCCTTCTTCAAGCTCAACACACCGAGGCCACACCTGCGACATCACTATCTTCAAGAGAGCAGGTGTGAGAATCCAGAAGGTCAGGTCTGCTGGTGTTCCCTCGTGGAAGAAGGGTGTGGTGCGGACGTCATAAGACCCTCATCTCAGGTTCCTGCTGCTCCTTTCTGCATGTGGCCTCAAGGCATGGCATCAGCAGGTGTGAAGCACACAGCGTGGAAGGTGAACTGATGGAGGAGTCCGTCTCTGCAGCTGTGAGGTGAACTGATGGAGGAGTCCGTCTCTGCAGCTGTGAGGTGAACTGATGGAGGAGTCCGTCTCTGCAGCTGTGAGGCGGTCATCACCTCTGCTGGGGTGCGACTCTTCAGTGGGGTGCTTGTTAGCTTAGGGGCCGCCACCTGTACCCTCTAAGCAGCTCCAGTAAACTCGCTCATCAAACTGGACTGGGGTGGAATCATCTGGTCTGTCATTGGTGCCCTCCAGGGAAGTTCATGAAACATCTGCCTTCCAAAAAAAAAAAACCCCACAGCTTGTTGAAACTTGGTGTTGTTCTGGCAGGAAACTTCCAGGCTGGCATTGCCCTTTGAACATTGCACTTAAGACAAGCTGCCACAAGAAAGACCGGGAGCAGGAAGAAGCAGTCCCGCCCTCAGGAAACTCAAGGGCTGACTTGGAAGGAGGTTTGAATAGACACAGCTCCAAGGTGATGTGGAATCAGCTGGCTGGGGCGAAGCTCAGCTGGTGCTCTGAGGAAATCATGGTCACCTGCACAATGGGGCACAGTAGCATGGCACAGTGGGGAACAGGCAGACACTTGACCCGTAGTTACTGGGGTTTGAACCTTGGCTTTACTGCATGCTCTCGGTGTCGTCTCAGACATGTCACCTAGCTTCCCTGTGCTCCAGATTCCTTTTTAGTAAAATGAGCACGTCCAGCAAAGCTCCTGCATACACTTTGGTAAATGGCTGTGGCGATCAAGCAGTCAGCACAGAGATAAGTGGAGTGGCTCAATGATCAAGTTGCTAACTGTGCAAACCTGGCAGCCTAAGTTCCTCCCCAGAATTCATATAAAGGTGGAAGGAGAGAACGCTGCTCTGCAGCATCACATTAGGAGTGTGTGTGTGTGTGTGTGTGTGTGTGTGTGTGTGTGTGTGTGTGTTTGCTGCCTTGCATACAGAGTTAAGTGCTTACCACACATTCTCAGTGGCACACACACACACACACACACTTTTTAAAAGCAAGAAGTCAACATATATGAGATGTGTGCAGTCAGTGCCTAGTATCATTCAATGCGTCACTGGAGTATGTTGCATTACAGTCTTGTATTAAGCAGACCCTGACTATCAGCCTACGCCTCCCCATCTGCCCTTTACCTGGTGTTATCCTATAAACTTTGTACAGCAAAATGATAGTGTCAGAGTAATGGAACCAACTCCTTCCTCACTTCTCATGGTGAACACAGTCACTGAAAACCCGTGTCTCTCTAACTAGCATCTATTCAATAATTCTATGTGTGCTTTCTGACCATATGAACCTCACTGAGAGAATATAGTGCTTACAAGGATGAAAACTAGGACACGTGGGACTCAATGAGCTGGCTTCCCCGAGGCAGTTTCCACCCTGTTGGCAAGAGAATTCTAATTCTAATCAGTACCCTGGAAGCTCTTTCTTGCAAAGCAGGCAAAGGCTGTCTGCAGATGCAGCCCTGCCCAAGCGGATTCTGGCTCTCTGCAGTCTTTTGCACATACACCATAGCTACAGGCAGGCCCTTGCATTTAGACCAGTTTAAACTACTCAAGGACCATTTAATAAACCCTTTCCTCAGTGGGAAAATAAACCCAGAAATACCTAAATGACAACCAGAAATAACTCGTGATCTGAAAAAATATTGTCACATAAATTAGTTTTAAAAGTTAATCCCCACTTTCAGGATAGCATTTGAAATGTAAATAAAGAAAATAATAATAATAAAAAAAATGTTAAAAAAAAAAGTTAATCCCCCAAATGTCATTTTATCTTATGCAAAATACATGCTTTAGATTTTAGATACAAATTGTATCTGAACTCCTCATTAACCCCACTTGATGGAAGACAATAACTGACTCCCACAACTGGTCTTGTTGTCTCTAGAATGAAAATACATACATGTACATGCATGCAAGCCTACAAAACACACAGGCACACATAGTAATATAAAATAAAAGAATTTTACATAAAACTTTTACATGACTACTCTGACAAATAAGCTTACCGTATGGAAGTCTTACCTAGGGCCAGTCTCTGTACTTCATGAGATACCTCAACATCTTTGAACAGTATAAAAAAAAAAAAAGAAGTCAGCCTAGAGCTGGGAAGCTGTCTCCTCAGCTCAGAGAGTTTACTACTTACACAGGGAGAAGAGAAACATGCGTCTGTTTGTGAAAACTCCCAGAGAGTCTATAAAAAGAACCACAGCAAGGTCATGGGATGTAAAACCAATAATCAGACCTCGACTGCATCTCTAATGCGGATGTGCGTTATTCAGAGAAGGGCAGCTGCTACATTTACCCCAGCCCTGGGTACCAAAAGGGCCTGAAGCAAGGGCTCATCAGGAGTGACAAGGACAAAACGCCAGCCCTTGGGTTCCAAATGTCACACTCAATACAACCTTGAAGGATCAGTTGATTCTGGGGCCACCCTCCCTGAAGAATGTGATACCAGAGAGCATCACTCCCAGGATCTGCTCCTGCCCCTATCGAATGGATAAGCAATTAACTGCTAAAGTCAGCTTTTTCAGAACTCAAATCTGTTCAAAACCCCACAGCAACCTATGCATAACTGGAATTTGAAGCTAAGTTATTTATATGAGGCAGCCTAAAAGATTGTAATAGATACATTTTTGTAGAATTCAAATTATACTTCACTAAAACTGTGGGGAAAGACTTATGTTTCAAAAATTGGAAAAAGATATGTAGTTTTCATATGTGGAGTAGAGACACCACACAGAGAGCCAACTGTAGGCTTCAGTTTTTCAAAACCCACTTTTAATATGGCTTCTTAAATGCATTAACCTCCTTTCTAGCCCACCACCCACCAGAGGTAGTGGGAAAGAAAGGTTATTAGGATACAGGCGGTGGACTTGTTTAGAAATTGTTCTTTGGAGCACATCCCATCTGTGTTGTCAGGACACTGCAGTTCAGTTCACAGAAGTGAGCAGCAGTAGCTCCATCACTCACAAACTCTTCACGAATGTAGCAGCAGTCTAGTTCAGTAGTGTCGGGATAGCAAACAGTGGCACAACCTAACAGAGGCAGCCAGGCCTCCGCTGAATCGACAGGAGTTAGCAGGGCGCCAGGAGAAGTTCCCTGCTGTGCCTCTCAAGGAAGTGAAGATCAGCAAAGACAGGAGACCAAGAAGCATCGCTAAGCTAGCCTCCTTCACTGTCCATCAAGTCCTATTTATACGCCCTCCAAACATCACGTGTCCTCCCACAGGCCTTGCCTCAGCAAAACATCACATGAGTCTATCTTAGCAAAACTCCCAGGGAGTGCGTATCAGCTGACATCACTGCCCATCAGCCCAAATCCACAGAAGTGCCAAGAAGCCTCCAGAACACCAACACACCTTTTTGGGGGGTATGTTTTTCTCTATGGAGTCATGACAAATGGAGCTCAGCTACTCTATGTAAAGTGAACCAATACATGCTTGTCATTGGCAAAGAATGCTTTGCCGAATGTCCTTTCACATGCTTGCTTCAGCGAAACATCCCTTCACCTATGTCTGCATCAGCGAAAAGTTCCTTCATGTGGCTTCTTTAGTGAGACATCCTCTCACCTGTGACTGCTTCAGGAAAACACTCCTTCACCTGTTTACCTCAGCAAGACATCATCGAACACAACTGACTTTCCAAAGATACCATAAACTTTCACTTCAGTCGACATTCTGAAACAGTTTGAGAGACACCACTGTACAAGTGAGGGGCTGAAATGCACAGTATCTTTGGGCATCTCCTCTGTAGCTGTAGGTTCCTTTTCTCTCAGATTAGCAGTAATTCAGACTATGAAGGCAATGTGCTCATTCAAGAACTGGACATTTGTAGCTTAGGCAATCCCAAAGTGCATTAGCTCCATGAAATT
>NC_034604.1:8617826-8631213 GCF_900095145.1 Mus pahari | reverse complement strand
TGTGTGTGTGTGTGTGTGTGTGTGTGTGTGTGTGTGTGCTTGTACATGGGCTTTCATTGCTGAAACTTGATGAGGTCTACAAGCATGGGAAAATATTAAGAACATTCTTCCAGAGCATAGGGGTTCAATTAATGGTGCCCCCATGGTGGCTCACAATCATCTGTAACTCCAGGTCTAGAGAATCTGATGCTCACTTCTGACCTCTGTGAGCACCGGGCATATATGTGATACACAAGCACGTATGCAGGCAAAACACTCATAAATACAAAATATATTAAAGCTATTAGTCACTTGTCTGAATTGTCAAAATAATTTTAGCATTAATAATTGTTGCAAGAAGGACATAGTAAATGTCTTAAGCTTCTCAGCCCTCACTCAAGGATTTTATGTGAATGAAAGGAAAGGCCCTGTTAACAAATGATTCTCTTTCACAATAGTTCTATAAACAGAACCTCAGTGTGACTCAGTTTCCTGTTTATGGTCATTGGCACCAAGTTATACACACAATTGAAACTCGGTTGTGGTTTATAGCAAATAGCCATGCCTGTGTGTGGTGTGTGCATGCATGTGTTGTTGTCATCCAAGTCAAACACAAGCTCACTACAGGAGCCACAGTGGGGTGCAGGGATGGAGAGAGGGCATGTGGACCTGACACTGTACAAATTCAGGATCTCTGGCGCATGTGCACTTCATCCCTGACAGCTGTAGTGTTTACGCCAAGCTAAACTCTTAGGTCACATTTTCTTTTGCTTCTTATAAAGAGTTTTTAAAATTATTTTAAATCATGTGTAGGATGTATGGCTGCATATATATGCACAGGAGTGCAGGTGTCCACGGTGGCTAGCAGCATCACCCACCTGAAACTGGTGTGAATCCAGGCCCTCTGGAAAAACATTGAGTGCGCTTAAACACTGCACTGTCTTAGCCCCTGGACTCGAGGCTGCGTTTTCAACTTAGACCTTCAATTCCCATTTTATCGTTGCTGTTGTCCAGTATGTAACATCTCCAAGTTCCACAGGTAAGGGAACATGCAAAGCCAATATACCTGTCAGGTTAACTGCTGGACATCATTTAACTCTGTCCCCATCAAACGGTCAGTGGTTTCTAAGTCCTTGTTGTACTGCAAGCTTTGTGATAAAGCATGGACGGGACCCTTGGATCAAAGAAATCTCTCAAAACAAAAATTCAGAAATCTGAGTAACAGCAAGAATCTGCTTAATGGGATCTTTAGGGCCAAGAACAGCACAATGAATAATGTTCTCACACAAACACTACTCAGAATCGTAAATCACCCTGCCTGTTGACCAGGACTACTATTAAAATAGTAGTTGTTGTTATAGATGCACTACCAAAAATAAGCCATGGAACCAGGTTCTATTTTCAGAAATGACCTTTGCTCATTTCTGTAACTTTAATTTTTGCAGATCCTTTTGGCGTGAAATTCTAAATTTTGGCTGGCTTCACAAACTTATTTTTAGAAAGTTCAAGGAACCAGAGCTGCTTTGGTTAACCCTCTACTTCCAGTCTCCAGCTGTGCATAAGCAGGGGCGAGTCCAGCATCACTCAAATGCCAACAATGGATTAATCATAATCTCGGTCCTCCTCCACCCCTGTACAGCAACTTCTCATGATTACTGCCCACACTGGGTGAACGTGGCCCATAGACGAACCTCTAGAGCTCAGCTTTTTCTTCCTCCTCCAAACATGCTTCTTTCATATCGGCAAGTAATCTACTTTCCTGAGTCCCTCAACTGTTGGGGTGGAGAGCAACTTCAGTTCCTTTTTCTTTGTGGAGGAAAACGCCAAATGCAGCTTATCACCAAACCGAGGGGTCTTTATGAAGTCATGCCCTGATCTGTAGCCACAATCTGGTGAGTGAACCTGCGAAGCCACTTCCTACTCTATCTGGGAGTGGTAGCCCATGTACACTGGCCTGTCTTAAAAACCCAATGAAACCAGGAAAGGTGACTTATCTGGCCAGCCAGATATCAGGGCCAACCAGCCCATCACTAACACTGCCTCTTGGGGAGCATTCGGTGGCTCTCTGTGGGCAAATCTGGGGAGACCCACAGTTAAGGATCTCCATGATGAATTCTTCACTCCATACCTGCTCTATCTATCCATAACTAGAACGATTTTCTCCAACGCTGATGAGGCAAGCAATCTAGTACACTCAAGAATTAAATATCTAGGCCGGGCATGGTGGCGCACGCCTTTAATCCCAGCATTTGGGAGGCAGAAGTAGGCAGATTTCTGAGTTCGAGGCCAGCCTGATCTACAAAGTGAGTTCCAGGACAGCCAGAGCTATACAGAGAAACCCTGTCTTGAAAAATCAAAAAAAAAAAAAAAAAAAGAAAAGAAAAAAAGAAAGAAAAAATTAAACATCCAAGCTACAGTTGATAGTTATTTTACATTAAAGTGAAAAACTCAGTTTTGTTAATCTTAAATATACAGATTATTACAGGGGTCTTCACCCAGTCCCCAAGTCAGATGATCACTTCCTTTTAATGGTTTTGAGTGTCTGAGAGAGAAGGTAGGTCACCAGCTTAGGGTATGACCATGACACCTAACCTGGCTAAATGAAGTACGGATTCTCTTCCCTTAAACAGCAGAAAAGATGCAAGCCCAGATTGGACTGAGAAGTGAACATGAACCTATGTCTCTAGCTGATACAGAGCTCACAGTTATCTCATGCTGAGGCACTAAAAGGCTAGGAGCAAAGATGGCGGACCCAAAGCAGCAGGCAGCAATTTCCCATTATTTCATGAAAACTAGTGACTGAAGGACACACTGAAGGGTAAACAGAGGGACACTAAGAGACTCAGAGACTGCTTATGGGACAGAGGGTGAGAAAGCACAACTGTGCAGAGCTCAGTGGCCTGGGGGGCGGGGTGGGGTGGGGGACACACAGGGACAGAAAGAGAGCAAAGGAAGGCAGCCTGGAAAACTCATGCAGAAACAGACGGAAAAGGAAGTCTATGGTTGACTTAGAGATTGCATAATGGCCCTTGAGAACCCCTCTGCTTGTCTCAGTGTAAAAGTGAGATGTAGTAACAGGAGCCATTTTCAAGCTGTTGCTTTAGGAAATGTTAGTTCCTGTGATGGTTAGATATCAAGTGTTAACTGGACATAACCTGAAATCATCTGGGAAGATAGTCTCAATGAGGAATAGTCTAGATCAAGTTGGCCTATAGGCATGTCTTTGAGGGTTATCTTGATTATAGTAACTGAGGTCAGAAGACCTAGTCCACTATGAGCAGCACCATTCCCTAGGGTCCATCCTGGACTGTATAAGAGTGAAGAAGGTGGGCTGAGAAGGAAGCATGCATACATTCGTTCTTTCTCTGTTCTGGACTGTAGAATGTGACTAGCTGCTTCAAATTCCTGCCTGACTTCCCTGCAATGATGAACTGTAATTTAATAAGAATTAGGAAAACAATCAAATAGTATAAAAACAACAAAATAAGAGAAATTAGCATACACATTTCCATCCTAACTCTGATTATAAATAGTCTTAATTATCAAATTAAAAGGCATAAACCTCTGAGTGGATTAACAAAAATGATCAAACTATTTTCTTAAAAAAATTATAAAACTTATTTGTAAATGTAGAGAGAGTACATAAATGAAGGTTGGAGGTCAACTAGTGAGAGTTAATTCTGTTCTTATACCATCACATACCAGGGCTCAAACTTGACAGCAACTGCTTTTAGCACTGACCCATTGCATTAACCCAAGGTTCAACTCTCTGCTGCCTGCAGAAACACAGCAGCAAAGACATATACAGACAGATTAAAGGGATAGGGAGCGATATCCAAGCGAACAGTGTGCAGAAGCAAGCAACTGCCCCTATACAGTCAAGTCTAACAAAGCAGACATGAAACGATAATAGAAGAAACAAAGTCACTACATACATCAGAAAGTCATGATCATTATAAACATATAGGCACCAAGTGTTGGTATATCCAACTCATAAAACAAACAACACTAGACACTATAGGCACAGCCATAGTGACAATGGCTGGGATCCAACATGTGGGTTCTGGGAACTAAACCCAGGTCCTCTGGAAGAACAATAAGTGCATAACAGCTAGGCCATCTCTCTAATCCCCAAGAAGAATTTTTTTTTTAAACGTAAACATGTCAAATACAACTAGTGAGACCAATTCAATAAGTCTCTCAACAAAGAAAAGGTGAGGATTAAGAATATTCACTAATCTTCAATAATATCAATAATCTTCATTATATCCCATAAAAGAGGAGTGGAAAGCATTCTTTCTAGTGTCAGCTATGGAGCCACTATCACTCTGACACCTCCGTCAAATAAGGATGGCAGGTGGCAAAGAGCCACTATCACTCTGTTACCTACGTCAAATAAGGATGACAGGTGGCAAAAGAAAACTGTTGACCAATGCTCTTGATGAACATTAATGCGCAAAAGAGTTCAACAAAAATATTTGCAGACTAAATCCAACACTTAAAAAAAAAATCACGTGGGGCGGGGGGAGGGTATAGGGAACTTTCGGGATAGCATTTGAAATGTAAATAAAGAAAATATCTAATAAAAAAAATCATGCACCATGATAATGTTGGTTGCATTCTAGAGATGCAAGGATGGTTCAATAAATGTAAAGTGGTAAATAAAACACAGCCCCAAATAGAATTAGTAACAATGCGCATGATCATCTAGACAAACGCATGAAATCACCTGACAAAAATCAACTTCTCATGATAAAAGGTCCGAAGGAAGTACGCAGAAGCATTGTGACTTAACATAATAAATGCTATATAGCATTACCTTGAAGCCAACATCATACACAAGAGGGAAAACTCAAATAATTTTGTCTAAAATCAGTACCAAAACAAGGATGTCCAATGTTAATGCTTTTATTCAATGAAGTATTGAATAAACAAACAAATAAATAAATAAATAAATAAATAAATAAATAAATAAATAAAATGGTTTACAATGAAAGAGTAAGATGTCAAATTATTTCTATTTGCAAATGATATGTTCCTATACTTAAAGAGTCTATCAAAAACCTTCTAGACCTGACAAATTTAGCAAAGCAACAGTATAAAAATATCAAGATATAAAATTCAGTAGCTTTTATATATCAATAATTAATATACTGAGAAATAAATCATGAAAATAATCTCTTTCACAAAAGCCTAGAAGGCCCCTAAGGAAAACATAACCAGAGAAGTGAAAGACCTTTACAGTGAAAACTGTGCAACTCTGAAGAAAGAAACTGAAGAAGACACTAGAAGATTGACAGAACACCCTTGCTAGTGGGTGAGCAGAACAAATATTATTTCTATGCTGCCAAAAGCCATCTAGTGAATCAGTGTGGTCCCTATCAGAATCCCAATGACATCTTTTCACAGAACTAGAAATAATTATATATGAAAGCACATAAACACCTGAACAGCAACAGCAACCCTAATTAAAAAAAAAAAAAAGCAATGCTACAGATATCACAACACCACACCTCAGATTATACTAGCACATAAGATGTACATAAGATGCAGGGATGAGCCATGATGTTCTAAATGAGGCCCAATGGGCCAGACAGTAAGAACAAGAATGATGATGGGATTGTGTACAGTTAAAAAGCCTCTACTACCCATTACCCACCAAAACCCCTGCCATCTCGAATACCACCCCCCTCCATCCCTTCCACCCCTTCCATTCAGTCCTTCCTGCTGGGGCAGACCCCTAGTTGGTCTGCTCCCGTTAAGACTCCATATCCTGATTCATCCTAGAGGACCCACTGTACTCAGAGTGGTTGAGGACTCCCTGCATTCAGAGCACTTGGACCCACTGCACTCAGAATAGTTGAGTAGTTAAGGACCCTCTGCCCTCAGAGCAGTTGAGGATCCACTGCACTCAGGACAGTTGGACAACAGCTTGACTGCTCCACTGAAGACCCAACAGTCAGAAGGCCTCCCAGGTAATCTACTGCAGCCAGGGCAACAGATCAGCAGCTTCTCTGCCCCTGTGAAGAGCCCCCAGTTTTTAGGCTCCAGAGGTGGTCTGATACAGCCAGGGCTGCAGGCCTACTGGGAGACCTGAAGCAACCCAGGCAACAAAAGAGGCAGACTCCATACAGTCACCCAGACCAACAAACACCAGGGATATCCAGATGGTGAAAGGCAAGCACAAGACCATAAACAACAGAAGCCAAAATACGTGGGCATCATCAGAACCCAATTCTCCCACCACAGCAAGCCCTGAACACACCAACACACCTGAAAATCAGGAAGCTGACCTAAAATCCTATCTCATGAAGATAATAGAGTCCTTTAAGAAGAATATCAATAACTTATTGAAAGAAATACAGGAAACACAGGTAAACAGTTGAAGGAATTGAATCAAGAGATCCAAGACCTAAAAGTGGAAGTAGAAACAATAAAGAAAACACAAATGAAGGCAAACTTTGAAATGGAAAACCTAGGAAAGAGGCCAGGAATTACAGATGTAAGTATTACCAACAGAATACAAGAGATAGAAAAGAGAATCTCAGGTGTAGAAGATATGGTNGAAGAGATTGACACAACTGTCAAAGAAAATTCAAAACATAAAAAACTACTAACCCAAAATATCCAGGAAATTCAGGACACAACGAAAAGACCAAATCTAAGAGTAATCAGGATGAAGGAGAATGAAGATTCCCAGCTCAAGGGACCTGAACATGTCTTCAACAAATCATAGAAGAAAACTTCTCCAACCTGAAGAAAGAGATGTCCATAAAGGTACAAGAAACCTAAAGAACACCAAATAAATGGGACCAGAAAAGAAAACCATCTCATCATATAATTATCAAAACACTAAATGCACATAGCAAAGAAAGAATAGTAAAAGCTCCAAGGGGAACAGGTCAAGTAACATACAAAGGCAGGCCTATTAGAATTACTCCAGATTTCTCACCAGAGACTATGAAAGCCAGAAGAGCATGGTCAAAGGTCATCCAGACCCTAACAGAACACAAATAACAGCTCAGGCTACTATATCCAGCAAAACTCTCAATTAACACAGATGGAGAAACCCAAGTATTCCAGCACAAAAACAAAATTCAAAGAGTATCTACCTACTAACCCAGCTCTACAGAGGATCCTGGAAGGAAAACTTCAACACAAAGAAAATACCTGCACTAAAGAAAGGATAAGATATTAAGCATCTCTCAACAAAGTCAAAAAGGAGAGCCACAGCACATAAAGTCACCTACAAAACAAACATCGCCAGGTGGTGATGGCACACACCTTTAATCCCAGCAATTGAGAGGCAGAGGCAGGCAGATTTCTGAGTTTGAGGCCAGCCTGGTCTACAAAGTGAGATCCAGGACAGCCAGAGCTACACAGAGAAACCCTGTCTCGAAAAACAGAACAAAACAAAAACAAAAACAAGCAAACAAAGAAATGTTCCATGTTTTAGCCGGGCATGGTGGCGCACGCCTTTAATCCCAGCACTCGGGAGGCAGAGGCAGGCGGATTTCTGAGTTCAAGGCTAGCCTGGTCTACAAAGTGAGATCCAGGACAGCCAGAGCTACACAGAGAAACCCTGTCTCGAAAAACAGAACAAAACAAAAACAAAAACAAGCAAACAAAGAAATGTTCCATGTTTTAGCCGGGCATGGTGGCACACGTCTTTAATCCCAGCACTCTGGAGGCAGAGGCAGGTGGATTTCTGAGTTTGAGGCCAGCCTGGTCTACAAAATGAGTTCCAGGACAGCCAGGGCTATACAGAGAAACTCTGTCTCGAAAAAAAAACAAGTAAACAAACAAACAAAAAACCCAAACATATCAGGAACCAACAGCCATCTCTCTTTAATATTGCTCAATATTAATGGACTTAATTCACCTACTAAAAGACATAAGCTAACAGACTGGATATGCAAACAAGATCCAGCATTTTGCTGCATACAAGAAACACTCCTCAACAACAAAGACAGGCACTATCTCAGAGTAAAAGGATGGAAAAAGGTCTTCCAAGCAAATGGTCCCAGGAAACAAGCAGGAGTGGCCATCCTTATATTCAATAAAATAGACTTTCAACCAAAAGTTATCAAGCATGATGAAGAAGGATGCTTCATATTCATCAAAGGGAAAATCCACCAAGAGAAATCTTAATTCTGAACATCTATGCCCCAAATGCAAAAGCACCCAAATTCATAAAAGAAACTTTACTAAAACTCAAAACACACATTGAACCCCACACAATAATAGTAGGAGATTTCAACACCCCATTCTCAACAATGGACNGGTCATTGAAACAGAAACTAAACAAAGACACAGTGAAACCAAGAGAAGGTATGAACCCAATGGATCTAACAGATACTTATAGAACATTCCATCGTAAACCAAAGAATATACTCCTTCTCAGCACTTCATGGTACCTTCTCCAAAATCGATTGTACTGGCTAGTTTTGTGTTAACTTGACACAGGCTGGAGTTATCACAGAGAAAGGAGCTTCAGTTGGGGAAATGCCTCCATGAGATCCAGCGGTAAGGCATTTTCTCAATTAGTGATCAAGGGGGAGGTCCCTCGTGGGTGGTGCCATCTCTGGGCTGGTTGTCTTGGTTCTATAAGAGAGCAGGCTGAGCAAGCCAGGGGAAACAAGCCAGTAAGGAACGTCCCTCCATGGCCTCTGAATCAGCTCCTGCTTCCTGACCTGCTTGAGTTCCAGTCCTGACTTCCTTGGTGATGAACAGCAGTATGGAAGTGTAAGCCGAATAAACCTTTTCCTCTCCGATTTGCTTCTTGGTCATGTTTTGTCCAGGAATAGAAACCCTGACTAAGACATCGACCATATAATCGCTCACAAAATAACCCTCAACAGCTACAAGAAGATTGAAATAATTCCATGCATGCTATTAGATCACCATGTCCTAAGGCTGGTCTTCAATAACAGCAAAAACCACAGAGAGCCCACATACATGTGGAAACAGAACAACTCTTTACTCAGTGATAACTTGATCAGGGAAGAAATAAAGAAATAAATTAAAGACTTTCTGGAATTTAATGAAAATGTTGACACATTATACCCAAACTTATTGGGACACAGTGAAAGAGGAAAGTTCATAGCACTAAGTGCCCTGTAAAGAAACTAGAGATGTCTTATACTAACAACTTAACAGCACATCTGAGATCTCTAGAACAAAAAGAAGCTAACTCACTCAAGAGGAGTAGAATCAACAAGATAGATAAACCCCTAGCCAAACTAACTAAAGGGCCAAAATGCAGTAACCAAATTCATAAAATCAGAAATGAAAAGGGAGGCATAACAACAGAAACAGAAGAAATTCAAAAAATCATCATATCCTACTATAAAAGTCTATACTCAACAAAATTGGAAAATTTAGGTGAAATGGATGGTTTTCTAGACAGATGCCACATACCAAAGTTAAATCAAGAGCAGGTAAACTATCTAAACATATCACACAAGGAAATAGAAGAAGGCATTAAAAACCTGCCAGCCAACCAAAACAAAACAAAACAAAACAACCAGGGCCAGATGGCTTTAGTGAAGAATTCTACCAGACCTTCAAAGAAGACCTAATACCAATTTTCCTCAAACTATTCCATAAGATAGAAACAGAAGGTACACTATACAATTCATTCTATGAAGTCTCAATTACTCTGATACCTAAACCACACAAGGATCCAACCAAAAATTAGAACTTTAGACCAATCTTGTTTATGAATATCAATGTAAAAATACTCAATAAAATTCTTGCAAACCAAATCCATCAAAACCATCATTCACCACGATCAAGCAGGCCTCATCCCAGGGATGCAAGGTTGGTTTAATATATGAACATCCATTAATGTAATCCACTATATAAACAAACTCAAAGAAAAAAATTCACATGATCATCTCCTTAGCTGCAGAAAAAACATTTGACAAAATACAACACCCCTTCATGTTAAAAGTATTGGAGAGATCAAGAATTCAAGGCCCATACCTAAACATAATAAAAGTGATTTACTGCAAACCAATAGCCAATATCAAATTAAATTGAGGCACACTTGAAGCAATCCCACTGAAATCAGGGACAAGACAAGAATGCCCACTCTCCCCATATCTATTCAATATAGTACTCAAAGTGTTAGCTAGAACAATAGAACAACAAAAAGAGATCAAGGGAATATAAATTGTTAAAGAAGAAATAAAGGTATCACTATTTGCAGATGATATGGTAGTATACATAACTGACCCCAAAACTTCTACCTGAGAACTTCTCCAGCTGATAAACAACTTCAGCAAAGTAGCCATATATAAAATTAAGTCAAATAGATAAATAGCCTTCATTTATACAAAGGATAAAGAGGTTGGGAAAGAAATTAGGGAAACAACTGCCTTCACAATAGCAACTAACAATATAAAATATCTTGGGGTAACTCTAACCAAACAAGTGAAAGACTTATATGACAATAACTACAAGCCTCTCAAGAAAAAAAATCAAAGAAGATCTCAGAAAATGGAGAGATCTCCCATGCTCATGAATTGACAGAATTAACATATTAAAAATGGCCATCCTATCAAAGGCTATCTATAGATTCGATGCAATTCCTATCAAAATCCCAACACAATTCTTCAAAGACATGGAAAGAACAATTCTCAAATTCATCTGGGAAGGCATAAAAACCACAATAGGGAAAACAATTCTTAACAATAAAAGAACATCTGGGGGGATCACCATCCCTGACCTCAAGCTTTACTACAGAACAATAGTGATAAAAACTGCATGGTATTGGTACAGAGACAGACACGTTGATCAATGGAATAGAATTGAAGACCCAGAAATAAAACCACACCTCTTACAGTCACTTGATCTTTGACAAAGATGCCAAAAATATAAAATGGAAAAAAGAAAGCATCTTCAATAAATGGTGCTGGTCTAACTGGCTGTCTGTATGTAGAAGAATAGACCCATATTTGTCACCTTGTACAAAGCTCAAGTCCAAGTGGATCAAGGACCTCAATATAAAACCAGATATTTTGAATCTTATAGGAGAAAAAGTGAGAAAGAGCCTTGAACTCATTAGCACAGGGGGAAACTTCTTAACAGAACTCCAATGGCTCGTGATCTAAGATCAAGAATTGATAAATGGGACCTCATGAAACTGGAAAGCTTCTGTAAGGCAAAGGACATAATCAATAAGAAAAATCAGCAACCTACAGATTGGGAAATAATCTTCACTAACCCCACATCCGATAGAGGGCTAATGTCCAACATATATAAAGAACTCAAGAAGTTAATCACCAACAAAACCAAACAACCCAATTTAAAAGGGGGGGGGGGTAATAGAATTAAACCAAGAATTCACAACTGAGAAATCTTGAATGGCTGAGAAGCACCTAAAGAAATGTTCAAAGTCCTTAGTGATCAGAGAAATGCAAATCAAAATAACCCTGAGATTCCACCTTACACCAATCAGAATGGCTAAGACCAAAACCACAGGTGACAACACATGTTGGAGAAGATATGGAGAAAGAGGAATGTCCTTCCACTGCTGGTGGGATTGCAAACTTATACAACCACTCTGAAAATCAATCTGGAGGTTCCTCAGAAAATTGGAAATAGATGTACCTGAAGATCCAGCTATACCACTCTTGGAAATATACCCAAAAGATGCCCCACCATGCCACAGGGGCACATGTTCCACTATGTTCATAGCGGCCTTATCTGTGATAGCCAGAAGCTGGAAACAACCCAGATGCCCCACAACAGAAGAATGGATACAGAAAATGTGGTTCATTTACACAATGGAATACTACTCAGCTATTAAGAGTGAGGACATTCTGAGTTTTTCAGGCAAATGGATGGAACTAGAAAATATCATCCTGAGTGAGGTAACTCAGACCCAAATTGACATGCATGGTATGTACTCACAAATAAGTGAATATTAGCAAAAAAAAAGTACACGAAACCCAAGACACAGTCCACAGAAATCGAAAAGGTCAATAAGCTGAAATGCCCAAGTGAGGACGCCTCAGTCCCACCTGGAAGAGAGAAGAAAGCAATCACAAATGGGGAGGGTGGGAGGGACCTGGGAGGGAAAGTGGAGGGGGGTAGTGGGGGGAGGGGAACCTGATCTGGTACTGGGTGAGGAAAAAGGAATGAAACCCTGAGGGCCAGCAGGAAGAGTGGAAACAGGCAACCTCGGAAGTTAGGAGGTTGAGGGGAACCCTCCAGAATGCACCAGAGACCTGAGAGGTGAGAGACTCTCAGGACTCAAAGGGAGGAATTTTAGATGAAATGCCTGACAGTAGGGAGAGAGAACTTTTAGAGCCCACCTCCAGGAGGAAGACAGGGCATCGAGTGAGGGATGGGGTTGCCATCCCACAGCCACATCTCTGACCCATAATTGTTTCTATCTGAAAGAATTACAGGGATGGAAATGGAGAGGAGCCTGAGGAAAAGAAGGTCCAGCGACTGGCTCAAAGTGGAATCCAGCTCAAGGGGAGGGCCCAAGGCCTGGCACTATTACTGAGGTTATGGAGTGCTCACAAAAGGGACCTATCATGACTGCCCTCCAAAAGACCCAACAAGCAGCTGAAAGAATCAAATGCAGATATTTGCACCCAACCAGTGGACAGAAGCAGCTGACTCCTGTTGTTGAATTAGGGAAGGCTGAAAGAAGCTGAGGAGAAGGGCGATCCTATAGCAGGACCAGCAGTCTCAATTAATCTGGAACCCCAAGATCTCTCAAACACTGGACCACCAAACAGGCAGCATACACCAGCTGATAAGAGGCCCCCAACACATATACAGTAGAGGACTGCCGGGTCTGTGTTCATTCAGAGATGATGCACCTAACCCTCAAGAGACTGGAGACCCAAGGAAATTTAGAGGTCATGTGGGGTGGGGATGGGGACATCCACGTGGAGACAGGGGAGTGGGGAGGAGGTGTGGGATGTGGAACAGTCAGAGTGTGGATGGGGAGGGTAATAAAATATGGAGTGTAAAAAATAAAAAAAAAAAAATTTAAAGCCTCTGCACATCCCAGGAAGCAAGCATAGAGTGAAGGGGCATATACAGAAGGGGCATATACAGAAGGGGCATATACAGAAGGGGCATATACAGAAGGGGCATATACAGAAGGGGTGTATACAGAAGGGGCGTATACAGAAGGGGCGTATATAGAATGGGAGAACAAGGGGCATATGCAGAAGGGGCACATACAGAAGGGGCATATACAGAAGGGGCATATACAGAATGGGCATATACAGAATGGGAGAACAAGGGGCATATACAGAAGGGGCATATACAGAATGGGAGAACAAGGGCATATACAGAAGGGGCATATACAGAATTGACATATACAGAAGGGGCATATACAGAATGGGAGAACAAGGGGCATATACAGAAGGGGCATATA
>NC_034604.1:8602238-8617656 GCF_900095145.1 Mus pahari | reverse complement strand
GGGCATATACAGAATGGGAGAACAAGGGGCATATACAGAATGGGAGAACATGTTCACCAGCTATTCAGCCAGGACAGGATTAATATCCAGGATATATAAATAACTTAAAACACCAACCACCCAAGCTAATAGCCAAACTGAGGAGATATTTGCCCCCAAAACAACAAATAGCCAATAAATAGATGAAAAAGTATTCGACATTGTTTGTCTGAAAATGCAAATCAAAACTCACTGAGAGTCCATCTCATCCCAGTCAACATGGGTACTATGAAAACAAGATGTGCTGGTGAGGATTCACGAGAAGTCCTTGTCAACCAGTACAACCACTATGGCAAGCAGAATGGAGGCTCCTTAAAGCAGGAATAAGTAAAACCACGATATACTGCAATCATACCGTAAGTCCAGGGTGCAGAGGCAAAGGAGACAGGTTAGCGTACACCAGAAAGCCCTGCAGGGCTGTCTATGTCGGTGTTCACGTGCCTACAATAGCCAGGGTGGGGAAAAGCCTAGGTGCACACAACAGATGAGTGGATGAAGAAGGTGTAGTGAATATATGCAGCAGAGAGTCAGTTCTCAACCTCTGGATTGTGACTCCTTTGGAGATTGAGCAACTCTTTCACAGGGTCACCATCACAAGACTCTTTCACAAAAGACCATCAGAAAACACAGATGTTTACATTGTGAGTCATAACAGCAGCAAAATTAGTTATGAAGTAGGAACAAAAATAATTTTATAATTAGAGGTCACCCCAACATGAGGAACTTTATTGGGGTGGGTGTGGGGGGGAGTCACAGAATTAGGAAGGTTGAGAACCACTGAAGGAGAGTGCTATTTGACCATAGCGGTGTGGAGCAGGAGAGCTGGCTCTGCTCCATTGATGGCTTCTGGTGTGGTGCAGGTGGGGAGAGATTCACCCTCCCTGGTGGGATCGCCAGTAGGAACCTGACCATGCTCCAGTGAGTATATGGACAACACAAAATGACCTTGCTTTTTCCTTTTGGGGGAAAAGGGTCACAAGGGGGAATGGACATGGGAAGACTGGAAGGTGATTAGGGTACATGATATGTGATTCCCAAATAATAATAATTCAAAGCTCACACTACCCAAAGGATAATGGACAGAACTAGAGACCATCCAAAAAAAAAAGAACCAGACTAAGAAAGAAAATCTCCCACATTCTCTCTCATGTATGAATGTAGATTTTAAGAAGTCGGGAAAGTAGAAGGTGAACTATTCAGAGAGGGGATCGGGGAGAGGAGAGGAGGGAGGGAGAAGAAGGTGGTCAGCATATGGATGTGATTTACAGGAGTGAAAATTAAGCCTGTGATCTTGACAATTAATACATAATAGTAAAATGCTTTTTGGAAGAATTACACGGATTTCCCCCAAACATTCCAAACTTGCTGACTCTCTCTGGGATGACAACTGGATGCCAGCAGGGACTGGTGGACATGAACTGATATTTATAGACCAGTAAAGGCAGACCCTCTATTTTATCAAAGTAGACGTCTTATGTCAACGGTATGTGGGAAAGTAAACACTTCTCTAAGGAAATGCATGTCTCATTGAGGAAAAAGCTTTCTGGAAGGCAGAGTTTGGGGATGTGTGCCTCTCTTGCTGTGGCAACGCCAGCAACTCATCAACTTTAAACGTCTCATATTTTCATTTACTTAAATGTGAAACAAATTTTTCTAATTTATTTTAATATTTTTTCCAAAAGAAAATTGCCAGTGCTTTTTGAACAGATTGTCTGAAACATAAAAACATGTGATTTTCCATGGTAGAAAATGTTGCCTATAGCCTGAGAGGGGGAACCATGACCAGCCACAGTTTTACTGGGGGTGGGGGTGGGGTGGGGAGCGTGCTCTGAGGGAATTCTGTGTACTGTGATTTAGTGAGTGCAGACAGCCAGAAGCCTGTCACATACCCACTTGGTAGGGCTCCTCTGTCACCATCCGGATTTTTTTTTCTAAGTAAAAAACTTGCTTTAGCCTGTAGTACTGTACCACAATTCAGTGCTTCCAAACACAATGGTAACTGGCCCAGGCCATTGCTCACACAGCCTAAACAACAAAGAAAAGGAGAAAAGGGAGGAAAGCAGTCGAAAGTGGGGAGGGAAAAGAAAAGCAAGGAGATAGGAGACAGGACAGTGAAGCAACAAGACCATGACCTTGAACTTGACATGGAGCCTAGGCTAACCTCAACTCCTGGTGAGTACCACCACGCCTTTGCAGCACACACTGCTGATTTGGTTCTTTGTCTGTGTTTAGTATGAGGAGGGCCCTAGGGCCTCCTGCATGCTAGGCAGGACCTACCACGGGACTATAACCTCAGCATAGCCGAAGCTACACTGTTCTAGAGATCCTTCAGATATGCAAGCTGGAAGAGCAGCAAGTACCAAACTAAATGTGTCAGAAGGAATTCCATAATTACACTTGTATACATGTCTAATAGCAAATAACTAAAGCAAAACTATGTGGAGCCTATTGTGGAAAGTTAAAACTATCCTCATCGTGGTTGTCTTCTTTTCATTTCCCTTTTTGTATATTTACACTATATGTTTTATCCTTGATTTATCTTTTCAATTTTCTTTCCATGGAATGAAATATGCACAGTATATTAGCATGCTTACATGCATATATTTATAAATAAATTTGCATCTACCACATGGCATGGCCAACTACCTGTCATTTATGGTGGTGCCAGTCAAGACTATCTACCACACTAACCCAGACACTCTAAGCTCCAAAATTACTCCCACTTCCTGTGACGCTTCCTCTCCTCAGCGGGCCTTCCAGGAGAAAGAATAGCTGAGAGTAGAGAATTTGGACTTAAGACTGGACTCAAATGCTCACATCCATCCTGGGGTCAAACGTTGTTTCTTGGTCTTCTTTGAGTGCCTCCCAGTCCACGATGAGGCTCCAGTGTGAGGACCTGGCACACCACCAGGTGCTGATTAGGCTGGAGCAACCGTGCGTGTGCGTGTGCGTGTGCGTGTGTGTGTGTGTGTGTGTGTGTGTGTGTGTGTGTGTGTGTGTGTGCGCCATTTCTGCCAGGTGTTCCCTGCCAGAGTCTTTCTATCCACCTGCCCCAGAACTGCATGTTGGCCCACCAGGTGAATCTTTCTGCTGTCAGTGAAGAGGTACTAGGGATATAACCAGAATACTAACGAAGTCTCCTAGGCATACAGCTGCAAAAATGAAGTCTGACAGAGAGCTGCCACCGAAGCCCAGGGTCTATCCTGGGATGGCCAGGTGCCATCGGGAGGGGGGGGGATGGAGATTTTGCTACAAAGCCTCCAACTTCCTCTTCTACAAGGTGGAAACTGACCACAACTTTCACTCACCCTTGCTTTGCCCACCCCACCCACCTACAATGGTAGTTGGCCAAGGCACAGCTCAATCCCAGTCACTTGAGATCATTAGGTCAAGTTGGGAAAAGAAGACCCATCCTTTGTCCTCAGTGACTGGCCCATGTAGAGAGTTAATCACCACTCTCAATCCAATCCTTGCTATCCGTGGGGGAGCATACCTGGATGGTGTGGCCGCTGCCCTGTACAGTGGGGCCGCCCACCAATTTGCAGAAAAGCTCAGGCCGGGGCCTTGAGACCTCCGGGTCCCGCTCCCCGCAGGTGGCTGTGGCCCAGATTCTCGCAGCCTGGGCCAGGTTGAAGTAGGGCGGGTGCAGGCTGCGCGAGGATGCGGGATGGTCCTGAGCCACCACGCTCCAGCTGGGCGACATCCTCAGCAGCAGCAGCAGCAATAGAGTGAGCAGCAGCGGTAAGGATTGCGGTGCCCTGTCCAGAGCCACCGCCATCCCGCGGTGCTAGGTCCCCTGCCTGTGCCCAGGGTAGCACCGCGGAACAGGAGGCTGCCACTTTCTGCACGCCTGGACAGCCCCGGGAATGGGAGGCGCCTTGGGCCGCTCCCCTCTGTCCACACGATGAGTCCGCCGCGTGGGCGTGGCTCCGGGTTGAGGAACCTGCCGCTGTTGCTGGCACCCTCGGGATCAGGAAATGTCAGGCGTGGACATTGTCGGCGGTAAACTTTCCCGGGCTCCCCAAATCCGGGAGACCAGGGGAGTTCCTCTGACTGTTCTAAGAGCCAGGTCAGAAATCAAGCTCTCTAAGTATTCCAGCCCCTGAGAAGCTTGCAGGAAACTGCCCCTGCCTGTAGAACTTTCCTTAAAGGCAGTTCCAGTTCCCAGGCGAGCATTGATCTGTTGGCTCATTCTTCTACCTTGCCGCTACAGCTACATGCTGAGTCTGGAATTAAAGGATCTTGCTGAATTAGCAGTGGCAGAAAAGTATACATCCAAACCACAACCCACGGTGCACTCCGTGGTTAGCAGAGAAGGTACCTTGGGGGAAATCCTTTAGATGTCCAGGTACTACTCCCTTAAGGCTGAGACTTGGACATCTTCCAACACTGAGTCCACAATAGGCCCTCTAAGCTATTAGAGGAGGTGCCACTGATGGGGAAGCCAGCATGTTCAAGGGCTCCAAGTGTCCCAGATGAAGCAGGACTGGAGCCTTGAAGGCTAGAGGAGGGAAAAGAGGCAAGACGTGAGAACACTGCCTGGATACAGAGATGAGAACACTTGGTACATTTGAGAGGTGCTATGGTGTGACTATCCCTGAAACTCCCCCCAACAAATTCATAGGCTGAAACCCTACGATCAACCAGGAAGGTTTCAGTTAAAGGATGTGTGTGTGTGTGTGTGTGTGTGTGTGTGTGTGTGTGTGTGTGTGTTTCTTGGTAAATAACTCCAGTATGCGTTTGCTTCACTTGTACAGATTTATATCCAGGGAGCAATCAATAAATACATCGAAGGGGGTAGTACCGGTCAACTTGATCTGTGGCTTTATAATCAAGCCCCAAGGGCACAGTGGCACACGCCTGCAACCCAGCACTATGGAAGGCTGAGGCAGGTGGATCATGTGTCAAAGATCAGCCTGGGCTGACAAAACCCCATCTCAAACCGAAATGAATAAATGAGTGGAGGGAGGGAGGGAGGGAGAGAGAGAGAGAGAGAGAGAGAGAGAGAGAGAGAGAGAGAGAGAGAGAGAGGAGTGTGCTGGCTGGCTCCCGTGACTATAAAGGCACAGTGAAGACTGTCTAAAACAGGAAGCAGCCCCCACCACACAGGAAATCTGCTGACGCCGTGTTCTGATTTCACGCAATTCTGTGTTTGCAGGCGTTGTGTTACTTTGTGTTACTCTGCTGTAAAAGCTCAAATGAGCCCTGCAGGGACAGCGCCACACACCTTTAATCCCAGCACTCCGAAGGCAGAGGCAGGAGGATCTCTTGAGTTTGAGGCCAGCCTGGTCTACAGAGCGAGTTTCAGGACAGCCAGGGCTACACAGTAAAATCCTGTCTAGAAAAAAACAAAACAAACAAACAAACAAAAACCTACTACAACAAGAAGAAAACAAAGGCTCAAATGAACTGAGCTGAAAGAGAGGGAGTTTTCACTAATGTACTTATAAAATATAATATGTATTATATATATGGTTAACAGATCCTCACTGGGATAGCTGTCTGACTTATTTACTCTTCTGGTTGTTCTGGAGGGAGGGAGGGAAAGGCATAAAAGGCTGCAAGAAATAAATCTTTTAAAAAAGGGGGGGGGGGCTGGTGAGATGGCTCAGTGGGTAAGAGCACCTGACTGCTCTTCCAAAGGTCCCGAGTTCAAATCCCAGCAACCACATGGTGGCTCACAACCATCCATAACAAGATCTGACGCCCTCTTCTGGAGTGTCTGAGGACAGCTACAGTGTACTTACATATAATAAATAAATAAATCTTAAAATAAACAAAAGAAAAGAAAAGAAAATGTGCATGCAGGAGAAAATGGGTCCCATAGGTGACATCTGACTAATGCATTTAATAATGCAACTCTTACAAACAAACACAGAAAAGCCTAACATCCAGGCTAAGAGAGATAACAGGCAATTTAATAAAAAGAAAATTTAAAAGCAACTAAACATAGCTAAAGGTTTAGGGTTTTGCTCTTCCTGGGAACCAAGGTGCAAATAACAAGACTTTTCTTTCAGTTATCAACTGATAAAAATAATTAAATGTAAAGTTGAGGAATGAAGAGAATTCATGAAATCAACACATTCTTGGTAAAAGTGGAAAATCTTACATTAGAGGGGAAGAATTTCTGCAGTGCTAATGACTACAAATGTAAAGTTTTATATTTATGAGTTGGTATATAAAAATGTGAAGATATAATAGTCCACACAGCAGTCTATAGACTGATCACAATACCTATAAAAACCCCAGTTTTCCTTTTCTCTCTCTTTTCTTACCTTTTTTCAGAAACTGACATGAGAATCCTAAAATTCTTACAAAAATCCAGGGGACCTAGAAAGGTCATAGTGATCCTGAAAACGGCAAAGTGTAAGATTCACTTTTTTACTTCAGAATTTAAAATAAAGTAATTGCAATCAAGACAACAGGGAGGAGGGACTTGCAGATCAATTGAACATAACTGAGTCCATAAACAAACCTTTAAGACAACATGGAGGAGGAACTTGCAGATCAATTGAACATAATTGAGTCTATAAACAAACCTTTAAGTCATGAGCACTTGGTTTCCAGCAGGATATCAAAATTGTTGCATGAGAAAAGAATCCTGTAACAATAGGTGCTTTCCCAGTTGGATATTCACATGCAAGAGCCAAGATGAACTCCCACCTCACACTATATGGGAAAATTAACTCAAATGACATAAAAGCTACAACTATGAAACTCTGAAAGGAAATATAAGGAAAACAGCTTCTTAGATTTGTCAGAAGTACAAAACAAATGAATCTTACTGAATTTTTCAAGTTGGGTATTTCACAGAGCACCTTGACCCAAAGAGCAATAAAAGATACTTCAAAATTGACTGTCTCTCAAGACCTCCATGTCCAGATTAAAGAACTCTTACCACTCAACCATTTTCGAATTCTCAAGTGTGAAGACCTGGGTTCAGATCGGAGCACAGGTAAAAGCCACCTTACAGGTATTGCCAGGAACCCCTGCAATTGAGTCAGGAGGGGATGTGGAGGCAGAAAGATCTGGGGCCCACCAGCTAGCCAATCTAGTGGAGATGGTGTGCTCCACATTCAGTGGTGAACACCATCTCAATAACTCAAGTGAAGGATGATAAAGAAGGGCAACGGGAGTCAACCTGTGGTGTCCACATGCACATACAACCACACACGCAAGAGAACCTACATGTGTACACCACACAAATACACACACGTAAATGAAATGCCTTGTCAGGCTGGAGAGATGTAATTCAGTTGGTAGGATGTCTGTATGGATTCCTTCCCAGCACTGCATAAAACTAGGTGTGGTGGTACAGGCTGAAATACTAACAGGCAAGGGGTGGAGCAGGAAGATCAGAAGTTCAAGGTCATCTTCATATATACAGCAAATTCCAGGGCAAAGGCACTGGCTCAAATGGAAGAGGAGGAGAAAGAGGAGAAGGGGGAGGAGGAGGAGGAGGTCATGACTAGTGATGTTAAAGTATAGTGAGTATTTTCCCAATTGTGGCAGCTTTAAGAACAATCAGATAATGTCTGCTTGTGTCTTAGGGTTTTACTGCTGTGAACAGACACACACCATGACTAAGGCAACTCTTATAAAGACAAAATTTAATTGGGGCTGGCTTACAGGTTCAGAGATTCCATTCATTATCATTGAGGCAGGAACATGGCAGCATCCAGGAAGGCGTGATACAGGAGGAGCTGAGAGTTCTACATCTTCATCTGAAGGCTGCGAGTGGAAGACTAACTTCCAGGCAGCTAGGGTGAGGGTCTTAAGTCCACACCCACAGTGACACACCTCCTAATAGTGCCACTCCCTAGGCCAAGCATATACAAACCATCACAGCTGGTAAGACCACCTCTCTAGAGGTGATGTATCCCGAGCAAGCGTCTGCCCTCTGGAGGCCTGGACACTGGAAAGTTAATATGAGCCAGGAAGAGAAGACTACAGAGGAGAGGAAAGCTGTTTGCAAGTTTCAGTTTATGAGGTTAAACTCATTCTGAGCAGATGCTTTCGAAGATAAAGGCAGCTAACACGTGTTTTCAAGGCCAGGCGAAGCTGTGGGGTTTTAACCCAGAGAGATGATATACTTCAAGGAATGAAATAACTTGCCAATGAATTCATTTTTCTTTGACGTTTTGGTTAATTGATTTTTGTTTGGTAGCCTTTACTGATTTCATTTTGGATGGTCTTTTTTGTCCACTTTTTAAATGAAAATAATAAAATGAACCCAGGATTTATTTTTCTTTCCTTCCTCCCCCTTTCTTTCTCCTTCCTTCCTTCCTTCCTTCCTTCCTTCCTTTCTTTCTTTCTTTCTTTCTTTCTTTCTTTCTTTCTTTCTTTCTTTCTTTCTTTCTTTCTTTCTTGTGACAGTATGTCACCATGTTGCCTAGGATGGTTTTGAACTTGTGGATTCTAGTGATCGTTCTATCTCAGCCGGACATACAGTTGCTTGTCAACCCTCTCAGCTAGACTCAGGGCTTGGAATTCCTAATTTATGTTCCTAGGAAGTCAGAAAGGGCAAAAGGAAAAAATTCCCAGATGTGGGACAAAGACAATAGCTGTGTCCTGAGGACAAGAGGAGCTGCTAAGTTGGTCCTAGAGAGTGGGTGTAACAAACACATGCAGTTGAAAGTCAACAACACAGGGGAGCTGGGACTTGGCTGGTACCCTGATGCTTCAGAGATGATGCAGGCCCTCTGCATCCTTCAGAGTTCAGATGGGAAGGGAACTTGTATTGTTCTCAAGCATTTCTAAGGTCAGGAACCTAAACATTCAAGCAGACTGACTCACTGTGTCTAATCAAACTAGTTAACGCCCCTTGGATATTAGTGTTTAGACAACTATGTACCATAGCAGATGCTCTTTAAATCAAGCCTTGGGTTTCTATTCTTTGTCTTCTTCTACACCTTCTCAAGTATGGCAGTTTTTCAGAGTCCTCCTAGGAATACCAACTTAGATCAAAGTCCTGAGTTCTGTTTATTATTACTAATCTGTTAAACCGCTACTTGCTACTGGTTTGACGTCACTGAAGGAACGTGTTGTAAAAGTTGTCCCCTTCCCTCATCAAAAACAATGGCAGCACTTCAGACCTCTAAGTGATTAGGTCCTTAGCAGCAAGGAGAATATAAACAAAACGGCCAAACAAAAGACTTTGTTCCTCGTTCATAGCACACGCCTGTGGCCTCCAGAAGGCAAACATAACAGTGAGACCCACAGATTCTGCTATCCCAATGGTTAGCTACATTACAAACCTGAATTACAAATCTTTCAGGACTTCTTAAAATTAGAAAGTATTATAGCTGGGCATGGTGGTACAGGCCCAAAATCCCAGCACTTGTAAGGATCACTGACTTCAAGGTCAGGCTGGCTCCATATTGAAACTGTGCCTCAAAAACAAAACCAACAAAGTACTACAGACAGACACCTGGACCAGGGAGACAGAGAGGGGACCCGGAGACAAGCCCACACAGCTATAGCTAGCCTTTGACAGCAGGCTTAAAAGCATACTTTGGGTAGAGGCAGCCTCTTCAAAAATTAGTTTGTAGAAAACTGGGTATCTACATTAAAAGAACGAAACTAGATCCATCTCAATGTGCACAAAATCCGATTCAAAATGGGTCAGACCTTAACAAAAACTGAAGTTCTGACCACACTAAAAGAAAACAGGCAACACGTGTTGAGATACAGCCACAGGGAGAACCTCTCCAAATGACTTGCTTCTAATAGCAGAGGGGAAAGGCCCAAGAATGGACAAATGGGCTGGCATGAAGTTACAGCGCCTGAGCCTGGAGACATAGCTCCGTGGTAGAATGCTCCAGGCCCTCAGCTGGATCCCTACTGATGCAAACCATGCCCTCAAAAGAGAAAGATACTTCAAGATCAGCCAAAAAGCTTCTGCCCAGTAACTATAACAGACAGATCTCAAAGGAGGAAATACGAATGGCTAATGGTTGTCAGGGAATGCAAATTACAATGACTTTGAGATTCCATCTCAGCCCAGCCAGAATGGCTATGATCCAGATAGCAGGGCTTAGGAAAAGGCTCAGCCAGTAAAGTGCTTGCCTTTGCAAGTGTGAGGGCCTGAGAGTTTGACCCTCCCGGCAGAACCCATGTGAAACAAGTGAGGCATGATGGCATGTACTTGGAATTCTAGCACTGGGGAGGTAGAAACAGGCTGATCCCCAAGGCTTTCTGGCTAGTAGAACCTTGCTGAATTTCTGTTCCCCAGGTTAAGGAGAGTCCTGAGGAATGGCACTTGTGGTTGACCTCTGGCCCGACACCTGCCTCTGCTCGAATACGTGCATAATCAACAAGGGATGTTGGTAAGGATGTTGGTGAGGATGTTGAGAAAGAAGAAGCTGATGATGCTCATGGAGATGTAAGCTGGTACAGTCAGTTGCCCTGTGATCAAACTATATACAGCATTCCTGCGATAGTTATCCAAAAGTGTCTAAGTTGTATATCACAATGATGCCTGAGCACCCATATTCATTGCTGTACCACTCATGGTAACCAGCCTTGATGGCCAATACTAGATAAAGAACTATGTGAATCTACACAGTCGAATCTTATTCAGTTGTGAAAGTGAATGTGTTGTGCCAGGAAATGTTCATGAAACCCAAAAAGACCACCAAGGAGCCGACTCCCATGCAATTGTGTTAGGGTCTCTTTATTCAAGTTCAAGCGTGGGCTCCCCGCCAACCTGACACAGCAGGAAGGTGGAGCCCTGAGCCTAGTTTTAGGCAAGCATTTAGAGAAGCAAGAAGGGGTTATCTAGCCTGGTACAGGTCTGATTTGGGGGGCCATTGTGGCCTTTAACATAATTGGCTGGTGCTGGGAGCCAAACCATAAACTTAACTTTTGCATTTTTCCTGATTGGTGACTATTAGGAAGTGAAGTGTCAGGGGCAGGCTTGTAACCTGGAGGTGCAGATTTGTTGGGGGAATAACTTGGAAACTGCTAGACGAAGGTCATGTTGCAGGGGTAACCTGGAAACTGGTGCTAGGTACCAGCCTGTTAGTTAACTTGAGTTCAACCTTAGGTCAGGTTCTCAAAGATGGAGTCTGAACTGAAAAGATTTGGTCTCTCAAATGAAGTTATGTCAGTCTCTACATTAAAAACAACTACGAATCTGAAGGACAAGTATCATGTTCTCTTTCAGATATAGAATCTGCCTTTAAGCTTATATATATTAATATACCTGAGGGTGTGAACAGCAACTATAAAAACAGAGGAAGGGGTTTGAACAGGGAACAGAGTCAGGGACAAGAGAGGGTAAAGGAATATATGAGTCACAAAAACATAACTGAAACTATTTTGTGGAATAAGGGGACCAGAATGGGAGCAAGGGAGTGGGACAAAAGAGCATTCTGCATAAAAATCCACAATCCAATACATTTCTCTGTATGTAAAACAAACAATATTTTAAAAAAAAAAAAAAAAGTAGAAAATTTTGCTCTTCTCCTACAACTTAGTTCAAGAGAATTTCACCAAGTGAATTTCTTAGCAAATACTTCTCCAAGTTATTGCAGATCTATGTAACTGTAAGTGCAGACTTCTCACTAGTGTGAAATGGTTGCTTGACCATGCTGAGCCAAAAGCATTCCAGATCAAACGGAGAAAGTGGACACCCCTTGGCCTTGTTACTGGTCATTCTGAAAGCCGAGGACTTCCCTTAGGTACTGGACATAGGGAAATACAAATCCAGCATCACTTTTTTTTGTCTGTAGATATAGAAGTCAGGAGGCTTACTTGAGTTCTTCTTACCATAAAACATCCCAGAACCCAGCCATGGGTGGCGTCCCTGCCCTCCCTTTCAAGTGTGGGCATCCCTGCTCCAGGGCACTGGGTCTTTATGGAGCAGATCTTCATTTGACCTGTGACCTGTAACAGACCAGCGCTAACCTAGGCCTCGTTGGCCCCAGTGTTTTCTCTCCCTTCAGGCAGAACCCGGCTTTGGTTGGAACCTTGACAATGGTACCTCTCCTTAGGGCACTCCCGGGTACTTAGTTCTGCCAAAAGCCCTGTGAAGAAGGCACATTCCAATCCTATGACTTTCCTTCCAGCTCTCGGTTCACACACTCCAGCTCGGCTTTTATTCAAAATATGCTCTTGGGCAGAAGAGGTAATTTTATAAACTGGCTATTAGGAGGGGTTGCTTTTTTCCACCCTTGGTGTGTGTTACTGCAAGCCACAGTTCTGAGATAAAAGAAAGCCTACACCTATGTAATAGCACCATTTCTTTACAATGGCACTTCTTCCTACCAGCCTGGAGCTATTCCGCGCTAGGCAAGTGGGTGGAAGCCATTATTTTCATTATGCAGATGGGTGAAAAAAATCAGAAAATGAGTAATGAGACCTCTTACTAGGGCTTACTGTGGGGTTTAAGGAATGGAACACACCTCCTCTTGACAAGAAGTCGCTAATTAATCTGCCAAAGATTTTAAATGAGATAGTGAAATTAGTCAATAGCTTCTAAAGTAATCTTGTTACAGCCCTTCCCATTTTTGGTCACCGTAGGCTTAAGGATTTGAATATATATATATATATATATATATATATATATATATATATATATCTCCAACAGGGTAAAAACACTCAAATCTCACACTCACCCATCCTGTACTGACTTGTTTCTGGGTGTAGAACACATCATTTCCAGGGCAGGAATTTTGTAAGAATCTTTCAAATAGGCCCAAATAAAGAGATCGTTTGCATTTAAAGAGCCTCCAGAGTCTCCCATGTTAAAAGTTTGATCCCTGGCCAAACATTTAACTAGTTCACTAAATACTGGAGCTTCCCAGCGACAGGGTCCCTGAAGGGAAGTGAGGATTGCATTGTTGGCCTCCCCATGAGTGGGGCCTCTCAGAATTTATGTCCCTGTGTTGTTCCTTCTTCTGCTGAGTGTGAACCGGACTGTGGGGCTCCGTTCAGCCAATGAGGCTAAGCAAGCTTGGTGCCTGCAGAAGTTTTTACCATCTCTTATCTTCCAGAAGCTTTGGAACGCAGATCCCAAGGCATAAGTACCACTGTGATGGAGTGCAGCCTTCTTGGACGCTACAGATCCCCCAAGCCCTCAGAAGGCAGTCCCTGGGTGAGAGACCTCAACTAAAGCAGACAAGCTTCTTAACGCATCTCAAGCCAGATTGCTAAATTATGTGCACTTGAGAGGGCTCTGGGGAGCTCCTCTCTTTCAGAACTTTAACCACCGAATATCTCCCACCCCTGAAAGCTGCTGGTGTAGATGGGGACTTACTTGCATCATGGATAGCTCAGACACATGGACCCCAAAAGGAATTGATCAAAATCACCTACCATCATTGCGGACATTGGTCTCAAAAGTTATAAAGTATCAGAAGTGACAGAACACTTATTCCGGAAGATTTTTACTCCCAGACTCTTCTGGGAAACTGAAAAATCTCAGAATCCCATGTTTACATTTGTAACATATAGTGAATGTGGGAAAAGAAAAATTAAGTTTTTCTTTCATTATTTTTCTTCACTTCTCTGGCCCTTTCCTGGGTAAGTGTCTAGGGAAAAGGAAAATTTGATCTCTTGAGTCTCAGGCACTGTGTTTTGCTCTTGTCTAAATGTTCCATTAATTCCATTTCAAGTTTAAAACAAAAACAAAAACTTATTGGAGAAGTGCTTTCTGCCAAGCCATCAAGAATAGTGCCAGAAGGGACAATTCTTCAAACATAGATGCCTTTAGCTGCTTCTCTGCAACTTCTCCAAGGCAAACTCAGCTCTCACACAATCCTGGAGATGTGCTTTGTCTTTGAAGAGGCTGCTCCTGTGAAGCTTAGCCTCCGTGCATCACATCTTGCTGTGGATCTATCTCTATGGCTTCTAATTCATATCTTCTCTTTTGAATTTTTGTTGGTCTGCAAAGGAAGTACTTCTCTATTGAATTTACATTGGGCAAGGGAGGTTGAGTTTTAGTCGAAAGTTGGTTTAAATCATTATCAGGTATGAAGCTCCACTAGGACAGTGAACAAGACATTGGACAGCCATCAAAGAAGCTGGTTTCTTAGTTCTGGTGATTGCTGTGGCCTGTGACAGTGAGCCAGTCTGTGACTGTCTGTGGTAATCAATAAGGCAGTGACAGAAACGTGCAAGGCCTAACTGTGAACACAGTTAGCAATTTGACGCCGGCATGGCATCTCACTATGCAGCCACTTTTCTCGTAACCAGTAGGTTACAGAATATTGGCCACAAGCAACTTGGACCTTATTTTCTTGGTCTTTCTCCCCGGGGAGTTAAAAACACACTGGTCTGAGTGACCTCAGTAAATGGCCTTCCAGCGTTAGGACTAAGGCAGCGTGGGAAAAGCACAAACACTCAAAACCATTTGTCAATGTTTGGGTAGTACTGGGTAAATCGTATCTAATTTAAATCTTTCCTATTCACTCGCCTGCATATATGACAAGTTTGTGACCCCCTTTAAAAGCATGAAGCAGCCTGCCCAAGTCCCTCTGCTCAGGATGAGTAATCAAGCCCAAGTTTAAACAACTCATCCGAAATGACACATTCGCTTAAGTGAATTCTGATTCGCCTACTTCACCATAGTGCCTTCTAATTTAGCTGTCTCCACACAGAGACACGGTGTAAGGAGGCATTAATAATACGAATTTGATAGAACAGAACACTTGACTCACTCATTATAAAGAGCCAGTGCATCACTGGGTTATTTCGGGTGACACCCACACCCTGCCTTCAGTACTACAAGCCATACTCCTTGAAGCTGTGTGTCTTCAAAATTACTTTCAGTTCAGTGGGAAAGCACTTCCCTAGCAGGACATCTAAGACTCTGAGTTCAATCCTTGTCACGGAAATAAAAATGTCCTCTAGCCTGGAACATTTTTGCAGCTCAGTCTTACAAGGAGGAGGCCTGCGCAAGGAGCATGAACTACAGTTACAGATGTCTTCCTCCCTTTAGCACAGCCTTCCTAATGCTGCAACTCTGGAATACAGCTCCTCAAACTGTAAACTTACGTCATTGCTACTTCATAACTGTCATTTGCTACTGTTATGAATCACAATGTAAATATCTGATATGTGACCCCTGTGAAAGGGTCATTCACCTGTAAAGGGGGCGTGACCCACAGGTTGAGAACCACTGCCTTGGCAAGTCAGTCTTGGGATAATCTTCTTGTGATTTTTCTCTGCTGTGTGCCCTAGCCCCATGAATCAGCATGTGGCCTGTAGCTGTTTGTATTCTAATGTTAATTGGTTCCTGCAAATCAGTTTGCACAAGAGAGCCTGCGGGTAGCTTCTGGGCCCCTGCCCCCAGTTAATTCTGATTGGTAAGATACAAGTGGCCAATAGCTGAGAGAGAGAGAGAGAGAGAGAGAGAGAGAGAGAGAGAGAGAGA
>NC_034604.1:8589294-8601998 GCF_900095145.1 Mus pahari | reverse complement strand
CCACCATGTAAGGGGTTAGGCAGTCGCCCAGCTATGTTTAGGGTATATTAAAATATAAAGTCTGTGAGTGTGTGTTTCATTCAGGAGCATAAACCATTGAGGCAGGAAGCAATCCTGTGCTGGGATTTATTATTAAATAATACTACTACAGTTGCCTCAGTCCTGAGTGGTTTTAGGCAGCCATTCAGTTCCTATGTGCATTCCTGAAATAGAAAATGAGGACAAGGGTATTGTGCAGGTTAAGTGACCTGGTGTCTGTGGTCACTGTCTTGTCCCCTCATATGGCCCCTTGTCCCATCCTGCCCTGTACAAGTGTACATTACAGTGTGAACCCCGCTCTTCCACCCCAAGTCTCCTGGCATCTTTCCCTGTAACTTAGGGAGTTATATGTCCTCTTTAAGTCTCGGTTTCCTCAAACCACATGCTGTTGACTGGAAGATGAATGAAGACAGCCATAGTAACTGTAAATGCAAATGCATATTCACATGATGGAATATTAGTCAGCCACCAAAAGGAGAACTGGAACAACATGGATGGGCCTGGAAAACATTATTTAAGTGAAATAAATAAGACTCCGCCTTCAGCTGTATAAATGAAATTAAAATGTCAAATACACAGGATAGGAAGACAGTGGCTGGTGGTTGTCAGGGGTGTGGAGGCAGAAGTATGGGGGGATGTTGGTCAAAGGGTATAAACCTTGGGTTATAAGTTGGTTCAAGTTCTTGAGTTCAAAAGTGCAATATGGGTAGTCATAAATGTGTTCATTGGTTTCACTACAGTGACCATGACACAATGCATACAGACATCCAAGGTCAGGCATCATGCCATGTGTCTGTGACCCTAGCCCTCAGAAAGCTAAGGCAGGGGTGGGGGGTCTTGAGTTCCATGCCAGCCTGAGCTATATAGCAAGATCCTGTCTCAAAATACAGACAACCAAAGCTGCAGGAGAGAGACTCTGGGATGGTATGCTTCTTGTGAAGGAGGTGTGATAGACAGACAGACAGACAGACACACACACACACACACACACACACACACACCCCTAGCCAGGCATGGTGTTACATACCCATTAGAGCCAGAATTTGGGAGGCAGAAGCTGCAGTGGTGTTGCAAAAGGCCTCCTGATTATATGTGGTATGTTTGAGGCTAACCGTTGTTATAGAGCGAGACTCAATCTCAAATCTAAAAGAAATGGGTGATTAAAATGTAAACACCCTGATGTAATGTGAGCACCTCACCTTCCTCCAGCGTAGGCTAGTCTGCTATGTGCAGCTCTAGAGATCCATCTGACCCTTGTGTCTGAATCCGTCCAGAGGCCTGCCTCAAATCCCCGTTTCTCAGGGCCAGGAGCTTTCCTTGCTCTTATGTGTCTTTGGTGATGACATTTCCGCTCCTACCCACAGGTCTGCTTTCTCGGATAGCCTCCGGTACCCATCAGTTTTTACTTTGCCAGAGTCTCCGAGCACTGGAGTTCCCTACCTTACCCTCATCTTTTCTGGTCAAGTGGTCTGCTATGACCACTCCATATGGACTGTCCCAGGCATCTTTGGGACACTGAAACCGCCTCTAGGCTTCTCCACTTTCCACTCAGAGCTTCCAGGTTCCTTGTAATTCCAGAGGATCCTGACTAGAACCAGGTGTGGCCACATGTCTGGCTTCTGGGTCACCCTCTGAGCCCCAGCACTGACAGGACTTGTCTATGGAGCTTTAAGGCATTAGTCCCACCCTGGGATTAACACAACACAGTCATGCTACCCAACTGAAGACCAATGTGATAAGCTGTTTTGACTAGAGCTGTCAATCAACCGATCATGGCTTTTCTGTGAGCTTGCTAATGTTGCTCATCCAATGAAGTCTCTTGGATTTCTCACCCAGACCCTCCCACTATTTGTTTATGGTTGCCTCCTCAGCCAGAGAATCCCACACTCTCACAAAAGCCAATAAAAATCACTTGTGCCCTCTAAGTGGCTGTACCTGAGTTTAGCTCAGCCTGCATTTCTTTGAGAAGGAAGAGTTGGGGGAAGGGGGTGTTGTCTTAAATGTGGCTAAACTCTGTTGTTCTGCTTAAGAATTGCAGAGCCCACCCTCACCCCCACCCCCACCCCAGACTCATACAGAGATGGAAGTCCTGGCCCCTTAGTAATTCAACCCCCCTCTTCCTGTTCCACAGTGTGAGTACTCTTGAAATCTAAAGGGAAAGGGTTCTGCCTTTGTGAAGTCCTGATAGCTGTTTCCCACACAGGAGCTGTTGCATGGAAATAGCATGTTATTCTTCCTTGTTGCCCACCCAGTGACCTCACAAGTTAGTAGTCACATGATTTAGATTCCTAAAGGAGAGAAGAACCTGAGAACAAGAGGCTGTAAATCTCATAAAGAAAAGTGCATCAAGGGCTTTGGTTCCATAATTGAGGAGTTTGTGAATTCGTGAATAACCTGAGAATGTTAGTTAATCCGTTCAAAAAAATACTCAGTGAGCATCTACTGTGTACCGGGAGCTGGATTTAACACTGGAACAGCAAAGAGAATGACTGTGGATCTAATACATTCATTGAGGTCCCCATAACCTTAAGCCACCATTTTGCCTCTGCCAGGTGTGTTCAACCTCTATCATGCTCATAGTTGAGGACCATCAAGATGGCTCAGTGGGTAAGGGTCCATTTCACCATGCCTGACGACTTTGATCCCTGAGTTTGATCCCTGGGACCCATAATGTAGGTCCTGAGAGAACTAATACCCAAAAATTGTTCTTTGATCTCTACATGCATGCCATGGTACCTGAGTGATGCCCCAAACACATAATAAATTGAGTGCGACTGCCCGCAGCCACACTCAAACCGGGTTCTCCTGAAAGGCAGGCTGGGGCTGAAAGAGATTAGACGGCGAACAAGGAAGGAAGGCTAAGACAACATAGCTGATCAAAGCCCCCAGTTTACTAAGATTCTGAGCTTATATAGAGGGAGGAGGCCCATCCCTCACCACTACTTTCTTGATGCCCTTCGCCAGCTGAAGGTGATCTGCAGGATGCTGTCTCAGGAAGGTCTCAAGGGTCTCAGCAGGTAGCAATAATGTTTTGGAGGAAAGCAGTGGCAGGTGTAGACAATAGAACCTGCTTTGTAAGTCGGAAGGTTCCACCCCAAGTGGTTCCGTGCTTAGTGGCAACAAGGTCTGAATCAGCCTGCTTCAAGGCTGGGGGAGGCAACAATAAATAAACAAAATTAATTTTTAAAAAGGTTTAAGTTCATAAATTCTTTTAAAAATCAGTGTTTTAAGCAAGTTTGTAATTTTGTCTACATTCATGGATATCCTCAGCCACATGTAGCTCTCTATGCAGCTCATGGGTTTCAGGTTAGATGTGTCTGGCTGGAGGAAGCCCACCAAGGCCATCACTGACAGAATGAATCTCCTTCTCACTTTCGTTATACTATTTCTAAGGCATAGTTCAGTGCATTAATGAATAGTTATCAAGCAAAGGTTCCCCAAAGTTAATATCAATGAGAATATTACATTCTGCATTCCTATTGAAAGGGAAAATTATATAGATTCAAGGTTTGGAAATGTAAAATTAAAAGAGTAAGTTTCAAAAAAGTAAGAATCAGGGCTGAATACTGTGAAATACAAGCCCGGCCATAAAGATAAGGAAAAGAATGCAGGAACTGAGCTATCAGGGCTAACTCTAGCCATTTGGCAGGAAGGTGTCTCCCCTAGCGCTATCAGAGCTGACTGACTCCACAGCCATCTGGCAGGGAGACACCTCCCCTAGTTTACTGCCCCCGATAAGAGTCATACATCAACCAGGCGTCCTGCTGCACCCGATAAACCTCAGGCCCTTAAAATTTCTAAACGTTTTAGTCTGCACGTACTCTTCTGCTAATTTGCTATGTTTAAATGAACCAATCGCATGTAACCGCACCAATTCTCCCCATACCCCGACCCTCACCCTTTTAAAAACCCCAGCTTTTGGGTTTCAGGGTCGACTTCCTCTGTCTCCTGTGTGAGATACGAATTGACCCGGAGCTCTGCCAATAAAAGTGCCTCATGTGGTTGCATCAAGAAGGCTTGTCTATCATATATCTGGGGCATCCTGACTCCCATGACCTGGGGACCCAAGGGAGTTCCCCACAAGGGGGTCCTACACTATCATAAGATGAAATCTGTTTTCCCATAAAATTAAATTTAAATTCTGTTCTCACTCCCACATAAAGCTTTGAGAGGAATCTCACAGCACAGGGTCTCCCAGTCCTGTGCCCACGGGACAGACCTCAGCCTTTTTAGCTTCTCTTAAATTCTGTTTGTTCAACTCAAGGTTAAATAAAACAAATACTAACTTCTCAAATAACTTAAAATTAAGTTTGCTTTGCATGTCTGCTAGATTTTGCCTCTTATGAGTTTGGCAAAGTGGTAAAATCCAGGGACTGAGATTTTCTGTTGGAGAACACCCAGGGACCCAGCACATTAAAAGATAATGCTGTTCTGTGGATAATTGGAGACCTCAGTGGAATGCGGAAGGCAGCATCACTTGGGAGGCACCTCTAGGCACATCCATAATAGATGCTTTCATTCCCAAGGGCCAAATTAGAGATAGGATGCTTTCCAGCTTTAACCTGGATTCTGATTAAACAAGAGTTAGAAGGCAAGCAAGCTAAGAGCTACATAATAACGCCCAACATCCTGATGAAAATCAAACACTCCAGGCACAATCTAGGCATTTGACAGGAACTCAAGGCTCCTCTGGCTGGCATCTATGCCACTTTTCAGTCCTCTGGGTCACAGACAGTGCTCATGGAACCTGACTATGTGTAGCCTATGAGTCATCACCTCACATTTTAAACTCCAAGGCATATGACAAAGCAGGGAGTGTCATTAATCCCACCACTAAAGTGAATGGAATTGAGCATTGTATTAGATCAAAATGAATACAATAATATAAATTAGTAGACTACCAAAATGCAAAGAGGGAAAGGAGCTTAGGTAGTTAGGGAATGGCTGAGCCATTTATGAACCCCTTCTGTGGAAAAGTGGTTTTCTTTTTCCTGGGGGAAAATGCCAGTCTGGTGGGACTTTCATCGACCGTCAAGCCAGGACTAGTACTTCATGAACCTGAGACCCCTGTCTGATATTGTCATTCTGGCCTTCCACTCAAAAGAAGAGAAACTGCTTCAACAAGCAACAAAGGGTTTATAAAACTGTTAATAACTAACAAAAAAATACTTATTTAGCCCAAAAATTTTTTAACGAAAGCATATATAGTATATAGTAGAGGGTCAGGGGATGGTTCAGTAAGTACTGGCCACATAAGCATGAGGACCCAAATTCAGATTCCCAACCCCTACGTGAAGCTGGATGTGACATCTGTACTTTCAGCACAGGTTCAAGGGATGGGAATCAGGCAGATCTCTCCACATACGTGTGCACACATCTACACAAACACTAAAACACAACCACATACACAAAGCCCATCAATTATATGATAAAAGGAAAAGATTGCCAAAGAACAAATCAATTAAGAGACTGATTTAGTAATCAAAGGGAAAATAGCTAAATCACAAGTGGATTTCCACTGGACAAAAATTATAATTAAAAGACCCTACAAAGTGTTATTTTCATCAGACTATGAATGAGCAGTGTTATTTTTGTTGTTGGGGGGGGTGTTTTGTTGTTTTTTTTTTTTAAGACACGGTTTCTCTGTATATCCCTAGCTGTCCTGGAACTCACTTTGTAGACCAGGCTGGCCTGGAACTCAGAAAATCGCCTGTCTCTGCCTCCCAAGTGCTGGATTAAAGGCGTGTGCCACCACCGCCCGGCTATGAGCAGTGTTATTAAATCATTGTCCATTCATGCATACACTAATTTATTGATTGACTTTGTTGGCACAATAGTGATAACAGCAATAACAATTACCACGTCAGGCACAATGTAAGCCTTGTATTTCATATGCATTTTAGCAGTCATCATAAACAAACAAATTGCAATAGCATCACCCCATTTTATGGAGAAGGAAACTAAACTTTCAAAAAGAGTAAATATTGGCTTCAATCATGAACTTGCTGATTATACACCCAATTTTGATCTCTGCCAGCAGCCATGTCATATGATTTTGACCTGGAAAAATGTCAGTTTCATATCACCCCATCTAAAGGCTTGCGGAATATTGGGATATCCATAAGGAGGAGAGAGGATACAAACTCAGCAACTCCCACATAGCAGGTGGTGGGAGGCAGGGTGGGTTCTGGGAGTCCAAGACTTTCATTCTGATGAATGCTGTCCATCCGTGTGCCATCTATATATTTAGGACATGCTTGAGGACATTTCATGACAAGTCCTGCTTCTTCCTCTTGTCCTCAGCTCTGTATGAAGTGAGCCAGTGGGTTCTGTTTTAGCTGCTGTTCAGTTAAGAACACACACTTGAAGTGCTCCAACACTGTTTGTCCGGCTAGCCTATGGAGTTTGATGGTGCTGGTGTCTGGCAATAGTGTTTGGTGGTGTTTGGTGGTGGTATTTGGTGGTGTTTGGTGGTGTTTGGTGGTGTTTGGTGGTGGTTAGTGGTGTTTGTTTGGTGGTGGTTAGTGGTGTTTGTTTGGTGGTGGTTAGTGGTGTTTGGTGGTGGTGTTTGATGGTGGTGTTTGGTGGTGGTTAGTGGTGTTTGATGGTGTTTGGTGGTGGTGTTTGGTGGTGTTTGGCAGTGGTGTTTGGTGGTGTTTGATTGTGTTTGGCGGTAGTTGGTGGTGGTGTGTGATATGTGTTTAGAGTCCAGCTGTGACTCCACATCCTCTGCTTCCTCCCTCTCAGGGTGTCCAGATGCTGCTTTACACCTGACTGGAAAAATAAAGCAGAGTCTGGAGAAGGCAGCGTTCTACAGGATCCTGGTCCAGCCAGGAGTGAATACCAGGGGGCAGCTTAGCATTACAGCTCTATCATTATTATTATTATTATTATTATTATTATTATTATTATTATTTTACTTATTCACTTTACATCCTGCTCACTGACCCCCTCCTGGCCACCCCTATTCCCCTTCCTCTTCTCCTCTGAGTGAGTGGGAGCCCCATGTGTATCCCCTGACCCTGTCACTTCAAGTCTCTGCAAGGCTAGGCACTTCCTCTCTCCCTGAGGCCAGACAAGGCAGCCCAGCTAGAAGAACATATCCCACATATAGGCAACAGCTTTTGAGATAGACCCTGTTCCAGTTGTTTGGGACCCACATGAAGACCAAGCTGCACATCTGCTACATATGTGCAGGGAGGCCTAGGTCCAGCCCAAGAATGTTCTTTGGTTGGTGGTTCAGACTCTGAGAGCCCCAAGGGTTAAGGTCAGTTGACTCTGTTGGTCTTCCTGTGGAGTTCCTATCTCCTTCAGGGCTCACAATCCTTCCTCCTACTAGTCTGTAAGAGTCCCCAAGCTCCATCCACTGTTTGGTGTGGTGACTATACCTGAGCCAGCTGCTGGGTGGAGCCTCTCAGAGAACAACATGTTCCTGTCTGCTAGCATAACAGAGTATCAATAATAGTGTTAGGGATTGGTGCTTGCCCATGGAATGGGTCTCAAGTTGGGCCAGTTATTGGTTAGCCATTCCCTCAGTCTTTGTTGCCTCCCTTGTGCCTGCATTTCTTGTAGACAGGATAGATTTTGGGCTGAAAGTTTTGTGGGTATGTTGGTGTCTTTATCACTCCACTGGGGTTCTGCCTGGCTATGGGAGGAGGTGGCCTCCTCAGGTTCCATATCCCCAATGTAGTGAGTCACAGCTAAGGTCAGTCCCATTGATTCTTGGGCACCTCCCTTATCCCAAATCTCTGGAGGTGCCCCCTACCTCCTCACCCCTGTCAGTTGCAGATTTCCATTCTTAGCTTTTTACCCCATTTTTAATTGGGATATTTGGTTTGTTGGTGTCATTTTCATGGCCATCTAGCCATCTCTCCTGTCCTCCACACCTGATCCTGAATCCCCCATTCCCCTCCCCACTACCCTTCTCTCTCTCAGATTCCTCCCTCCATCTCCCTCTCATAACTATTTTATTCCCCCTTTGAAGTGATATTCAACCTTCCTCACTTGGGCTTTCCTTGTAGATTCTTTGTGTCTGTAGAGTGTAGCATGGTACCTGTATTTTATGGCAGACATCCACTTATAAGTGAGTATATACCATGGATGTCCTTTTGGAATTGAGTTACCTCACTCAGGATGATATTCTCAAGATCCATCCATTTCCCTGCAAAATTCATTTGCAATGGTCCCGTTTTTTGGCTATAATAAGCATATTGCTATGAATGGGTATACCTATTTTTGTGTGGACAGATTTTTTTCACTCCCACCAGGTATGTATCTAGGAGTGTGAAATCACTGGATCATATGGTATATATATATAATATATATATATATATATATATATATATATATATATATATTATATATATATATTAGCTCTCTGTTAGTGAGCTTCTCCCAATCTGTAGGCTGCTATTTTGTCTTATTGACAGTGTCCTTTGCCTTATAGAAGCTTTTCAGTTTCATGAGGTTCCATTTATCAATTGTTGATCAATTGTTCATGGTCACGGTAGGAAACATGGCAGTATGCAGGCAGGCATGGTACTAGAGGAGCTGAGAGTTCTACATCTTGATCTGTAGGCAGCAGAAGGAGACTGTACCACACTGGGTGTAACTTGGACATTAAAGACCTCAAAGTCGAATCCCGGGAACCAAGCTAGCGGCAAGATGAGGCCTTTGACTGAAGAAGAGACCCGGGTCACGTTTGAGAAGATCGCGAAGTACATTGGAGAGAACCTGCAACTCCTGGTGGACAGACCCAACGGCACGTACTGTTTCCGGCTGCACAACGACCGCGTGTACTATGTGAGTGAGATGATGCTGAAGCTGGCCGCCAACATCTCCGGAGACAAGCTCGTGTCGCTGGGGATGTGTTTTGGGAAGTTCACCAAGACCCACAAGTTCCGCTTGCACGTGACAGCCCTGGATTACCTGGCCCCCTATGCCAAGTATAAAGTGTGGGTAAAGCCGGGAGCAGAGCGGTCCTTCTTGTATGGAAACCATGTGCTGAAATCCGGTCTGGGGCGAATTACTGAGAACACGTCTCAGTACCAGGGAGTGGTGGTCTATTCCATGGCGGACATTCCTCTGGGTTTTGGGGTGGCAGCAAAGTCTACCCAAGAGTGCCGAAAAGTGGACCCCATGGCAATTGTGGTGTTCCATCAAGCAGACATTGGGGAGTACGTACGCCATGAAGAGACATTGGCTTAGGAAGGTCATCCCAAGAACATTTTGCTGTATGAGAGGACTTAGCTTTGTTTGCTGTGTGCAGGCCATCCAGTTAAATCTGGACAAGACTGAGATACGCACCTTGGGTTCTTATCAACAGAAATGGCTCTAAAATTGGGTCTCCGGCCCTCTACAGTCAAAAGCAGGTGGACACAAGTATAGGGCCAGTTCAGGCTACTTGGCGAGTTCAAGGCCAGCCTGGGCTACATAGTGAGACTTGTCTCAAAAATCTAAAAGAAACACGCCAGAACCTGAGAGTGTTTGTGTGAGTAAATAGAGTGTTTCTATTTAGTATCTGCATCCTCTTTGTTTGCATCAGAAAACTTGTTCTGAGTCGCTTCACTGAGGACAGGAGTAATCTTACTGTTATCTGTGATAACACTGTTTTCCAGGCTCATGCTAGCACAGTGGACTTTGTACTGTTTGTTAATATTAAAGGTAGAAACAGCCATATAAGCCTCTGGTTTTACATACGGAATTTAATAAATTTTAAGGTTTTGTATTGGTTTAAAAAAAAAAAAAAGACCTCAAAACCCAACTCTACAGTGACACACACTTCCTCCAATACTCCAGCAAGGCTACACCACCTACTAGTGCCACTCCCTATGGCCAAGCATTCTAACACGAGAGTCTATGGTGTCTATCAAACCACACCTGAGGAGACAACCTCTTTCTGTTTGTTGATTGATGAAGCCTACCATTATAAGGGATCATCAACATTACACAAAAGTTCACTTATTTAAATGTTAATCTTATCTAAGATAGAGTTTCATAGAAACATCAAGAATTTTGTCTGACCAAATAGTTGGATAGCATTACCAAGACAAGGTGACACATAAAATCCACCACCATAGCCCACTACTCCACGTTTGCTCTTTCTTGTGTCTGCCAAGCTGTATTCTGCATTTAGATAAAAAAGGAATCAGAGGCAAGGCAGTCCTACACCCAAGAAGCAGGAACACACAATATACAACGTTAGCTACCTCAGTTCTGTGACACCTCTCAAAGGACATAGGTTTTGCTTATTAAAGGAAATTAAAATTTCTATATTATTTTAGGCAACTCATTAAGACTCAGATTATACTCTGGAGTATAAAAATTATTTTATTTGAACATTTAAAGCCCAATAATCATTTCTGTTTGAAATAAAACTTAAACCAAGTGGATCTGGTGCACAGGCCTACACTTGGAATATTTGTCAAGTTTCGGAAAGAAGCTAGCGTCTGCCAGGTCCCCTGGCAAGCAGACTCTTGGTCATACTTTAACATGCAGGTCATTTATTAGAGATCACTTCATGCTGTAGAAAGGATGTGAAGATAGGAGAAGGCACAGAGGAAATATGAAGGATACTGTAAGGCCAGTGACAGACTCACATGGCTCCAGAGGTATATCTGTGACCAGAATGACCCTTCAGAGTTGGCTAAATAGAGACACTGTGGTGGCTAATCCTGGTTGTCACCTAGGAAGAGGGAACCTCAACTACAGAATTGCCTCTACCAGATTGGTTGGTGGCTACATCTATAGGACATTGTCTTGGTTGCTACTTGGTGTAGAAGGGCCCAGCCCATTGTGGGTGATACCATGCCTAGGCAGGTAAGCTTGGATGGACTAAAAGAGGAAGCCGAGTGTGGGCCTGAGAGCAAGTCACATTCTTCTATGGTTTCTCCTTTAAGCTCCTGCCTTGAGTTCCCATCTTCACTTCCCTCCATGATAAACTATTACGTGTAAGCTGAAATATGTCTTTTCCTTCTCTAAGCTGCTTTTGGTCATGGTATTTATCAAAGCAACAGAAAAGCAAACTAGAACAGACACATAAGCCAGGTTCTTACACTCCTGTGTCAGTCACCATTAGAACCGGACATGAGAAGACATATGGTCTAGGGAGAGGTGACACTTTGCAGCCCAGGAAAGCTCAGACTCAGATGACTGGTGACAGTTTCCTGCCAATAACCCTCATGTGGCTAAGTGGCAAGTCCTTCTGAAGGAAGACATGATCAAGGCCTGTGGTGATCAAGGCTTGAGTCTTGGCTTGACTAGATTGAGAGATGCTAGATGGGTAATTAGATGTCTAGATGAGTTGATGACAGCAACGTTTGCAGAGAGACCTCCGGCCTAATCAGAAATGTATGCAGAATTTGAATAGACTGTTGAGAAGTGTATAACTGTTGAAGGTGGGGCCTAGTTGATGGGAGATCTGGGGCATACCTTTGAAGAATATGCCCTTTGAAGAGTGGCCCTGGCCTTTTCCTGTGCCCTGGAGACTGTGAGGTGAGCAACTTTGTTCCATCAAGCCTTCCCTTCTGTAATGTTCTTCCTCACAGCCCAGGAAATGGAGCCAGCCAACCAAGGACTTGTAATTCTGAAACAATGAACCAAAAAAAAAAAATCTTTCCTCCTTCAAATTGTTTCAGTGTTTGCTACAGCAACGGAAAGATTGACTCACACACAGGGACTTCATAGTGTACCCTCTCCGTATTCAAACCCATCTCATACACATGCCTGGAGTAACCCTTCCATGACTCTGACAGAGCCCGCTTCCCTGGCGAACTAAGAGGGAAGTTGCTTGAGTACATTACAGCTTCTCCTACTGCAGCTCATTACAGCCCTCCCTGGTGTAGCTGACTCCACCATCTTACTCCCCTTCACCTAACACTTCCCCTCATCCTCAAGGCTTACCTGGAAGAGGGCTGGGACCCCATTCCCTAAAGGGCTGAGCCCTAGGCACCATACACTCCCTAAACGGAGTTTCTTCTTTTTGTTTAAGTTTACGTGGAGGATAGAGGTCAATGTTGGATGTCTCCCTCGGTTATTTTCCATCTAATTTCTTGAAACAGTCTCTCATAGTCTGGAATTCTCTAACTCAGCTAGGCTCACTAGCCAGGAAGCCTGAGGGATCCTCCTGTAACCGTCTCCTAGCATAGGGACCACAGAAATGTGCCACACCATGAAGATGGTCATGACTAAGCAGCACTTTACTGACACCCCAGCTCCTGCAACTTTTTCTTTTGTTCATTTACCATTGCGCATGATTGACACTGTCAAATGGCAAGCAAACAGGGCTCTTGTTCCACACACTCTGGTGTGTAACTACAGCCTCCTTCCTCCTGATCATCAAGGTCAACATGGGGACTCAACTGTGCCAGTCCATATTTTCATGAAATAATTTAGTAATCCCTAAAGAAATAACGGAAGCAAGCTGTGGGAGCATGAAAGTCTGAACAGTGTGGTGCAGGCTCTAGCTAAGGTCCTCTTAGCTATGTCACCTCATGGTGAATGCAACAGTACACACATGAAAGTCTGAACAGTGAAGTGCAGGCTCTAGCTAAGGCCCTCTTAGCTATGTCACCTCACGGTGAATGCAACAGTACACACTGTGTATGAGAGAGAGAGAAAAAGAGATTGAATGTGTGTGTGTGTGTGTGTGTGTGTGTGTGTGTGTG
>NC_034604.1:8563090-8588587 GCF_900095145.1 Mus pahari | reverse complement strand
GAGAGAGAGAGAGAGAGAGAGAGAGAGAGAGAGAGAGAGAGATCATTTTGTCCCATTGACAGTGTTCTTTGCTTTACATGAGATTTATAGTTTCATGAGGTCCTACTTATTAACTGTTGGTTTTAGAGCCTGAGCCGTTGGTGTTCTGTTCAGGAAATTGTCTCCTGTACCAATGCATTCAAGGCTATTTCACACTTTCTCTTCTTTTAGATTTATATAACTGGTTTTATGTTGAGGTCTTTGATCCACTTGGACTTGAGTTTTGTACAGGGTGATAAATATGGATCTATTTGCATTGTTCTACATGCAGACATCCAGTCAGACCAGCACCACTTGCTGAAGATGCTTTCTCTTTTCCATTGTTTGATTTTGGCTTCTTGGTCAACAATCAGATGTCCATGGGTCTTTGGTTCGATTCCATTGCTCTTCCTTCTGTTTCTGTACCTATGCCATGCAGTGTTTATTACTGTTGCTCTGTAATAAAGAGATGGTGATCCTTCCCTAAGTTCTTTTATCGTTTAGGATTGTTTTAGTGATCCTGGGTTTTTGTTTTTCCATATGAAGTTGAGAATGGGCTTATTGGGGTTGGAGATTTACCACAACAATTCTGTGCTAAAACCATCAGGCCCTGGGCTTTTTTTAGTTAGGACACTTTTAATGACTGCTTCTATTTCCTTAAGGGTTACAGGACTACTGAGATAGCTTACCTGATTTTGATTTAATTTTGATAAGTGATATCTGTCTTTAAAATCATCCATTTCCTTTAGATTTTCCAATTTTGTGAAGTACAGGCTTTTGAAATTAGGCCTAATATTTTTGTTTTGTTTCTTTGTTTTTTTAAATTTCCTCAGTTTCTGTTGCTATATCTCCATTTTCATTTCTAATTTTGTTAATTTGGATACTGTCTCTCTGCCTTTTGGTTAGCTTGGCTAAGGGTTTTTCTAGTTTATTGATTTTCACAAAGAACCAGCTCTTATTTTTGTTTTCACTTTGTATTGTTCTCTTTGATTTCAGTCCTGAGTTTGATTATTTCTTGCAGTCTACTCCTCTTGGGTGTGTTTGCTTCTCTTTGTTCTAGAGCGTTCTGGTGTGCTGCTAAGTTACTAGTATGAAATATCTCCAATTTCTTTATGAAGGCACTTAGTGCTATGAACTTTCCTCTTAGCACTGCTTCCACTGTGTCCCATAAGTTTGCAAATGTTGTGCCTTCATTTTCATTAAATCCTAGAAAGTCTTTAGTTTCTTTCTTTCTTTCCTGACCAAGTTATCATTGAGTAGAGAGTTGTTCAGTTTCCATGTAGGCTTTCCAGTGCTTCTGTTGTTGTTGAAATCCAGCCTTAATTCATAGTGATCTGATAGTATGCAAAGGGTTATTTCAATATTTTTGGATCTGCTGAGGCTTGCTTTGTGACTGAGTATATGGCTAATTTTGGAGAAGGTTCTGTAAGGTGTATGTGGACATCTGTGTGGAGGACATCTGTGGTGCAGACTCGAGAACTCTGCATGGAGAATCTTCATGAATGGTGTGAGGCATGAGTGTGGAGGATGTCACTGTGCAGTATGGAGAAGTTTGGGTGTGGAATCTGTGTCAGTGAAAAACTTTCTGGAACATATGTGAAATATGATGCTAGTGTGAAGGGCATTCTGTGAGAGCGTGGACACTGGGTGTGAAAGCTCTACGTGTAGTGTAGGAGACAGTGTGGAGGGTGTCCTGGGTGTTTATGCACATGGTGTGTACAAGGTGTGTGTGTGTGTGGTGTAGGATGTCCGAGTGGAGTGCATACTGGGTGCAAACGTGACCTTGGTGTGGAGGGTGTCCTAGGCGTGGAGTGTGCAGAACTCTGCGTGAAAGCTGTCTTCGGAGCATGGCATCGGTGTGGAAAGAGTCTTGGATGTGGAGTCTAGAGAACTCTGTGCATGGAAGCCATCTGAGGAGTGTGACCTGAGTGTGGAGAGCTCCAGGAGTGCACGAAGAGATCTGGGCTGGGCTGTGTGCCCGCGGGGTGAGGCGTGTCAGCGCCGGCAGGCAAGGGGCCAGTGCGCGCGCCAGCCTGGTCGCCCCTGCGCGTGCCCGGGCGCCGCCCTGTCTGTCAGCGGCCGCGGGAGCACGCGGGGCCGCCCCTCTGCGGCGGGCGGGCGCGGAGAGCGAGCGGGAACCGGCGGGCGGTGGCGCGGCGGACATGTGCAGGATGTCCTTCAAGGTGAGCGGCGCAGCGCGGGCCGGGAGGGCGGGCTCAGGCAGCTCCTCACGCTTCGCTGCGGCTTTCCTCACTTTCCGCCCGGGTCGGGGGGAGCCCCGCGGGGAGCCCCGGACTGTCGCCATAGTAACAGGCCGCGGCTGGGGAGAAGTAGGTGGAGGTCAGGGCTTCTCTGCAGCATCCCCAGGCAGGCAGGCCCTCAGGGTCCTCCCGCACCCGCCGCCTGCTCCTCAGAACACTTCATCTGCAAGGCGGAAGTGCTTTTGATCTTCAGGCTTCTGCAGCCAAAGGACTCTTGTCTTTTTTAAAGTGTTCATTCATTAAAGTCGTTCCATTTAATCCCCACTCTGGAGGATGAAAGTTGGATTCATTGATTTGCCCCGGCTGGAAGGTTTTTAATAAAAACAATAGTCAAGTGGATTGAATATTTAAAATGTGCAGTGGTGAACTAGTATTTCTGGGAGGCCTTTGGGATGATGCTCTAATCGGCCCTCCTCCTCCTCCTCCTCCTCTTTACTTTCTTCTCTGTATTTCTTTCTCACGCTCAGACAATAAAGACAGAGAAGTTAAACAATCTTCTCACCATTTGCAGCCATAAAGCTAATGGTGTTAAGACTGAAATCCAAGTCCATCAAACTCCAAAGCCCCTATGGTCCAGTCTCTTCTGATATCCCATTTGAGCAGAGGAATGACTGGATGAGATATGCATGTCAGAAAGACACTGGCTCCCACTGGAGTTGAGGCAGGGTAGGGGGACCATCACAGCAGAAGGACATTATGGTTAGCTAGTGGGTCTGGAGGTCCAGATGAATCTGAGGGGAGTTGGGGTGTATGTCATATGGTCAATATATTATGTGAAATTCTTAGAGAGTTAATAAGAATATAATTTAATTTTTAAAAATGAAAAGATTTGGGCCAGAGTGTAGGCAAGGAGAGTGAAAGGATTTAGACAATGACTTGAGATTTGTTTCAAGTGGCAGGATTCAGTATCTGGTGTTACTCGTGTGGAGGGAAGGCAAGGGAGACAGGGGGAAATTGGAATAAAGCTTGAACGCAAATGGGAGTCCACACAAAGTGCTGAGGAGACAGATACCCAGAGTGGGGATTCAGCCAATGGAGATGAGAGTTTGCAGTGAGCAGACCCAGGGGCGCTACTCTGTGACAATCAGGGATGCGGCTCAATGGGTAAGCACTGCTTCCAATGACTCCTTCAGGCTGTAACTTCAGTGCTCAGGGTAGGAGTGCAAAGGCAGGCAGAGTCCAGCAGCTCACTGGCAAGAGCATCTCTCCTTGAGAGACCCTATCTATAATAAAGTGGAAGAACAGTACAAGATATATGGCATTGATCTTTGACCTCTGAAACACATACACACCAAGCACTCTGTGAACACACAGTTTTGTGTCCTAGGGATCAAACTTAGCTTGTCAGCAGACATGTACCACACTTACACATAAGATGATGATGATGATGATTTAGAATGAGCATAATAAGAGAATCCTAATGAGAAAACTGAGAATGAGCAACCAGAGATGGATGAGCAATAACAGAAACATGTGCCAAGGCTCTCTAGTCTTTCAGTAAAAATTAAGAGAACTTAATGTGTTAAATACCACTGGGATGTGAACTAAGAATGAAAAGGAATGAAAGAATGAAAAGGACCACTGGATTTCATCACAAAGCAGCCACTGGTGACTTGCCAAGGGCACTTTTGCCAAGGGTTAGGTTCAGGAGCCAGATCACAACAGGATGCAAAGAGAATAATGGCAGAACCCACAAGTATAAGGGACTCTTTATTTGCATTATGGTGGCAGAAACTTGAGCATCCTTAAATGATAACAGGCAGATAGCTAAGATGCATAGATGTCAATAGTGCTTAAGGAGATGTTCAACATCATTAACCATCGGAGACATGCAAATCAAAACCACATTGCAATACTGCTTCAACCACACTAAGATGGCAAATTATCAAGATGATGGCAAATGTGTTGGTGAAGATGTGCAGAAATCAGAACCCCCATACATTGCTGGGAGGAATGTAATATGATGTGTCATGTTTATTTCATTTTTCCATTTTTTTGTATGTGTACCCATGTATGCTTGTTTGACCTAGAAGGGAGGTGAGGCATGGGTCTGGGTTTAAGTGCACATGTGTGCTGGTGTACATGCAAGCCCAAGGTCAATGTCAAAAGTCATTGTTGATTACATTGTACCTTATTCAATAAGGCAAAGCCTCTCGGGCAAACACCAAGCTCTCGGAGATAGCTAGTCTTAGCAGCCAGCTTGCTCTGGGGATCCCCCCTTTCCGAGGCCATGATTGTGGGTGGGCAGTCGTTCCTCAACTTGCAGAGCACTGTGACCTCTGAGCCATCTTCCCCTGCCCACATGTGACTTTGAAAAAGTCTGGTCTGTCTTCTAAAACTTTAAATCATGGAATCACCACATGATCCAGTGATTTCACTCCTAGATACATACCTGGCGGGAGTGGAAAAATCTGTCCACACAAAAATAGGTATACCCATTCATAGCAATATGCTTATTATAGCCAAAAAACGGAACCATTGCAAATGTCCATCAGCTGATGGTACAGTTTGTGGTTTTTTTTTTTAAAAAAAAGATTTATTTATTTACTGTATGTGAGTACACGATAGCTGTACAGATGGTGGTGAGCACTCATGTGGTTGTTGGGAATTGAATTTTTAAGACCTCTGGTCAACCCCACTTGCTCAGGCTCAAAGATTTATTTATTATTATACATTAGTACACTGTAGCTGTCTTCAGACACACCAGAAGAGGGCGTCAGATCTCATTGTATGTGGTTGCTGGGATTTGAACTCAGGACCTCTGGAAGAGCAGTCAGTGCTCTTACCGCTGAGCCATCTCTCCAGCCCCAGTTTGTGTTGTAAATGACAGACTGGGAGGCTTAAACAACAGACACTGTTTTGCTTAAGTTCTAGGGAAGGGAAGTCTGAGATCTAGGTGCTGGGGTGCTGGCCGAGTTGTGTTTAGTGAGGGTCTTGTCCTTGCTTGCAGCTTGCCTCTCACTGTCTGAGGCCTTGAAGGACACAGAATGCTCTGATGTCTCTCCTCTTGACTTTTGTGCTGTATAGAGTAGGGCACGTGCATGCCCATGGTGTTCGTGTAGAGCTCAGAAGACAGCCTGTGTTGGAGTTCTCTCCTTCCACCTTGTAGGTCCTGGGGTCGGGCTCAGGTCATCAGATCTGGCAGGCCTTTAGCTGCTGGCCATCTAGCTGACCTTCTTCCTTGTCTTAAAAGATGAGTATAATCCTCCCTTAAGTTGTTTCTATCAGGTATTTTGTTACAGTGACACCAAGTGTAACTGTGTAACACAGATGTTCATTCAAAAGAAGTAAACTGTTAATACATGCTGCAATGTAGGACACTTGGACACAGGGTAAGTAAAAGAAGCCAGACATAGTGTATGCTTGCACTTAAATTGTCTAGAATAGGTGAACCCATAGAGACAGACAGTAGATTGGTGGTTGTAAGGGCTAGGAGCAGGGAGGGATATATGTAAATGGGTGTGACATTTCTTTGCTGGAGAGTGATCAGAGGTTCTGTAACAGATAGTAGTGATGGCTGTATAACCAAAACCAAAAAATTAAAAAATAAAAAAACACTGCATTTTTGAGAGGAATATATAGCATGTGAATTGTGTCTCAATCAGAATGGAAGGAGAAGGGACAACTGCAACCTTGTGATCTCTGCAGGAGATGGAGATGGAGTAACCTGAGGGAACTTTCCAGAAGTTCCCAACCTGAGGGTCATGACCCCCATGACAAACCCCTATCTCCAGAACTACTTACATTAGGATTCACAAGAGTAGCAAAATTACAGTTACAAAGTAGCAACAAAAATAATTTTATGGTTTGTGGTTGGGGGTCAGCACCACAGGAGGAACTGAAGTAAAGGACTGCAGCGTTAGGAAGGGGGAGGACCACTGCTCTAGAGGGATGACCTAGAAAAGTGGGACCTCTTGCATGGGGCTTAGAGGAAAGGGGGAGGTGAAACCTCAGAAGAAGGAAGCTGAGCATTATGTGATGTTTTCTAAAATAAGTTCTGAACTTGCGGTACGTGAGAAGGAAGCTTCAGGGCTGGGGTGGTGGCTCAGTTGGTAAAGCCCTTGTTGTGTAAGTGTGAGGACCTGAGTTCTATCCCGGTTGGGCATGTGGCACATGCTTGTAATCTTAGCACTGAGGAGGCAGAGACAGGCAAATGCCTGGGGCTCGATGACTAGCCAGCCAGGTGTCCTTAGACAGCTGCTGGCCAATGAAAGGCTCTGCCTCAAAGAGAATGATGGATGGCATCCAAGGAATGACAGCCAGGATTGGCCTCTGGCCTCCATATGCATTTGCACGTGTGCGTGCGCGCGTGCGCGCGCACGAACACACACACACACACACACACACACACACACACACACACACGCTGCCTGGCAGATTAGGTGGCTGCTCCCAGGTGAGATGAGGGCGGTAGAGGATTATAAAGTGGGATGGAACTCCTGTACATCCTTCTCCAGCCTCTAGTGACTGAGACCATTACAGAAAACCAGGTGGTATTTATGTATTATATATTTTACAATTAATAAAAAAGAGACCATGAATTTGAAAAAGAGCAAAGAGCAAGGAGGGGCAGAGTGGGAGGCTTTGGAGGAAGGAAAGGAAATGAGGAAACTACATAATTATATTATAATCTCAAAAAGAAAAGAAATAATTTTAATACCATTGTTTTAAAATTTAAAAAAAAAAAAAAGCAGATGCTTGAGTCTTGAAGGAACAGATCTGTGCACCCCGATGGAGGGACACGGTGGTCTGCAAGCCAGATGGGCTCATTCTGTGCTGGAGAGAGAGGGGAGCCTGCTTCTGCCAGGAAGGGGAGCTGGGGGGGTAGAACACAGAGAGAGGGGGCTCTGTGCTAGGTAAGGAGGAAACATGCATTGCCCAAGGAGCAGGACAGAATGGCATTGTGGGGAGCAGCAGCGAGTCAGGCCAGTCTGCACTGCTCCTCATCCGCCCCCATCGGATCGAGCGTATTAAAATACACCCGGCTGCTCAGATAACTGCAGATAATTTACTGAAACATTTAGGGAAGTTTTAAGACATTTGTACCCTAAGCTATTTCTTTAGCTGTGAGTGGTTTACCTTTAAACTACTCTCCTTTTTCTACAGTGTCATCTATACTCAGTAACTGTGGTGAAAACAACTAGGCCTACACGTTATTTTCACATGAGATTAATATTATACCAAAGTCAGTAATTAATACAGTTGAGAACACAGTGTGTTCTTTAACGATTTCATTGAGCATTTATTAACTTTAACTTGGGAGCCAGGGCTAACCTTTTTGTTTTCAGCCCAAGTTGTCGCAGGAGTTTTGTCTACACCGCTTTGTGCTCCTGGCTGGTTGTAGGTGCTCACCCACCAGGAGCTATCTCAGATCTGAGAATAGAAAACACACACACACACACACACATGCACGCACACACACACACACACACACACACACACACACACCAGTTATTCTTCAAATACCTTGGCTAACTCAATGACTGGACACTCCTAAATGACTGCTACCCCAGGCCCAGTCAGAGAAGTGGCCGGTAGAAAACTCACACGGCTGGTTGGTTTTATCTCCTGCCACTACTGTATCCCCTTCTTCTTTCTAGTCCACCCAGCTCTCCCTGAGTCCTACCCACGCAACTCTCAGTGTCTTGCTCCATGCTCAGCCATTAGCTACTGACATCTTTATTGATACATCAAAAACCAATTGGGGCCAAGGACCTTCAGGGTCAGTAAACACAGATTCCCAACCACAGCACCAGAACCACCCTCTACACCAAATCCCTGGGTCTTCACCCCGCACTGCATTGTTGGCTGCATCCATGAGGGAGTTCAAGGCATTATCTCACAGTCTGTGCCCTTTGTCTTGAGCTGGAATCACTGCATGTGGCTGTGCACATCTGAACCCCACGGCCCCTTCCAAGCTCTCTGCTATGAGGCCATTCTGTTGTCTGCAGTCACAGCCAGGGCCTTGGATAGGGTGGTCCGACTCCACCACTGAGCTCCACCCCAGCCCTACCTGCATTCACTCCTCTCAGGCACCAACTTGCCTCCAGAAACCTACCTTTCCTAATTGGTGATTGGTAATTTGTGCTGGCCAAGGAAATACACATGCATATACGCGGTGTGTGCAGGCTAGTTTTATGTCAACCGTACACAGGCTAGAGTCATTTGAGATGAGGGAATGTCAACTCAGAAGATTCGTCCACCAGTCTGGCCTGTCATCGAGCCTGTGGGTCATTTTCTTAATGATGATGTGGGAGGACCCAGTCCATTATGAGTGCAGCATACCTGGGCAGGTAGTCCTGGATGGTATAAGAAAGCAGGCAGAGCAAGCCAGAAAGCAGTACTCCTCCATGGCCTCTGCTTCAGTTCCTGCCCTGACTCCTTTCAACAATAGACGTGTTAACTGGAAGGATAAGATTAAATTCAGTTTCCTCCACAAGTTTCTTTTGGTTGTGATGTTTTATCACAGCAGTAGGGAGATAACTAAGTCACAGTGTAAGACTCAGAGTTTTCATTTTTTTGGTTGTTGGTGGTGGTAGTGGTGGTAAGGTGTGTGTGTGTGTGTGTGTGTGTGTGTGTGAGAGAGAGAGAGAGAGAGAGAGAGAGAGAGAGAGAGAGAGAGAGAAGGTCTGTTGGTTTCAGTACATTGGCTTTTGGCTTTATAACTTCTATTCCAACTACTCAAGTATTGGTCTTCAGAGCTGAGGTTGCTAAGAGCCTTACTCAGTTGGAGATGGAGGGTGTTTATGGTTAGAAAAAACATCACTGCCGGCTAAATAGAAGTCTCTGGAACATTCTTGAATAAGTCTTAGCCAAGAAGATGAAGTATCTCAGTACTGAGTTTTATGATCATAGCTGAAGCCAGCTGTGCCCAAACTGGACAGGCACAGGAACCATGTGCTTCATCCAAGTCCCCCAAACATTACCTCATAATGAACTCCAGCTCACCATTACTCTTCAATTACATGGATAAGCCACAGGAAATAAATAGACAAAAATAAATGTTTTAACCTATCATATATTTATCCATTTAAAGCATCATCTTTTTGACTTCCTTTATATTTTATAGAGATGTATAGTATATGTATAGTTGTGTGACTGGGAAGTCCAAGAGGAAAAGGAGTAAGGGGAGATGAGGGAAAGACGGGAAGGGAGAGAGACAGAGAGAGATGCAATGTCTCCTTTAAAGACTGTAGTACTTGCCTGGCCCTCTCCACACCTTTTATGGTTCTGTGCAAAATGTATACAGAGATTTGGGAGTTATCCAGGGTTTGTGGTTTCTGTAGACTCCCCAATGAAAGGAAAGTTGGGGAAACTTTGTCTTGGCAAGAGAGGAGACTGGAAGGGAGGGTGGGAAGGCCATTGGAGGTCACTGCAGCCTTATTCCTTTCTGTTTGCCAAAGAGTTTGTGGGCAGCAGAACAGCGTGGTGGTTCACAAAAGGAGCAACCTGGAGCCACATCCTGCCTGGCACTAGAGCCTGACTGGCCATTTCTCTCTTGCCTTGTCTGAAATGGCATGGAACGGTACACATCTCTCTGGGCTGTGCTGAGGATGAAATGGGGTCTCTGCAGACAGCATACCATGTGGTACACAGTGTGTTCTTCATAAGTGTTAGCTCAAAATGACTAGCCTCCCCTCAGTGTGCGCCACCGTGCTGGACGGGGGAGCACACTTCCATGTCTCTGCTAGATATTCCCATTGGGATGCCGCTATAGGCAGTTGGAGCTTAGCACGTTCAAAGTTGAGCCCATTATTTGTTCTCAAAGCCTATCCCAGCCGGGCAGTAGTGGCGCACGCCTTTAATCCCAGCACTTGGGAGGCAGAGGCAGGCGGATTTCTTAGTTCGAGGCCAGTCTGATCTACAGAGTGAGTTCCAGGACAGCCAGGGCTACACAGAGAAACCCTGTCTCACAAAAGAAAGAAAGAAAGAAAGAAAGAAAGAAAGAAAGAAAGAAAGAAAGAAAGAAAGAAAGAAAGAAAGAAAGAAAGAAAGAAAGAAAGAAAGAAAGAAAGAAAGAAAGAAAGAAAGAAAGAAAGAGAAAAAAGAAAAAACAAAAACCTATCACTTCTCTGTTTCCTAAGTGACAGCAACAGTCCAGAGCCTGGGAGTCACTACTCTCTCCATAGCCTCCTCTCCACTCTGCTTCCTAAGATGTCCTCAGTGTCCCCATTCCATTCCCACAGCGGGCTGTGGCTCCAGCACTTATGCCTCTTGCCTTCCACATAACAGTGCCATTGAGCGCCTCGTCCTAGTCTCCGTGATAAGTCGCTGGGACTTTCCTTGAATGCAAAACTGATACTTCTCACCTCCAAACAGCCCCATGACTCCCCGGATAAAGTCCAAGTTTGTGTGTCTACTCTGCCCTAGGTCTCTGGTCCCCTGACTCCCATAAGCTATCGCTTTTTCCCTCCTCACATCCTCCACTCTGTCCTTTTGGGAGTGATGCTGGGCAGGCAGCAGGCAGCAGCGACCACTATGTGGTCCAGATTTTCACCATAAGCGGCTGCACTCCTCCTTCCACACCTACACTCAGCCTGTTGACTTGGTTTATTTTCCTGTGAGGCCCAGGCTGTAAAGCTTTTATAAGCAGAGGTCAAAGTTACACTGTATCTCTGTTCCTAACTGCCTGGTCCTGGCACATGCTAGTAACAGTTTATATGAATTGCTTGGACAAGCAGAGCAAGCTCTGGCTGTGCATTTGTAGATAGGACTTCTTGAACACGCAAAGTACATATTTATGTGTTGTCTCATTTAGTTCTCCAGCACAGGACAAAGGCACTGTATTATTATTTCTGACCCGTTTTATTGGGACTGGGAGAATCTACGTAACTTACTTAAGATGCAGATCTGGGAAGTGGTTCAGACTGGAACCTAGCTCTTTCTTTTCCCAGATCAGCTGTGCTGTCCAACTGTCCTCTGCCTCTCAGACAATCAAGCCCTGAGAGAGAATGAAATATTTATAGCTTCTTACTAAACTCATTGTCTAGTAGCTTGAAAACTGGTCTGAACAGCTTAACTAGAGAGGAACTTCCAAAACCATCCTAAAGAGAGAAAGAAAGAGGCCCTAGCTCTAAAGCTCGTTCTGACAGTAGACGTCTGCTGCTTGCAGGTGGGTTTTCTAGGTATTCAGGTTCAAGCAGCAAAGTCACTCAATAAAATCATATTCCTCTGTGTGTGTGTGCATCTGTCTGTCTGTCTGTGTGTCTCTGTGTGTATGTCCGTGTGTGCATGTCTGTCTGTCTGTGTGTGTATGTCTGTGTGTGTATGTCTGTCTGTCTCTGTGTGTGTCTGTGTGTGTGTATGTGTGTGTGTCTGTGTGTATATGTATGTTGTCTGTCTGTGTCTGTGTGTCTGTCTGTGTGTATGTGTGTCTGTGTCCGTCTCTGTGTGTGTGTATATCTATGTCTGTGTCTGTGTGTACCTGTGTGTTCTCATTTTAGGAAAAGCCTGCAGAGGTATTCCAAGATAGCACTGAAGCATCCGCTCAGTTCACCTGCCCCTGCTTCACCTCTGCCTTGTGCCATCTCTATTAGAAGAGCATTATCTCATGATCTGTAGTAATTCACACAAAACCCACCTTTCTGTGGCTTCCCTGGGGTACCAGTAACTACAACAAGTTAGACACAACATGGGGCAGATGTAGGAGGTTATGGTGTGATCACCATGGCCCAGGTTAGCTTGAAATCTCCGGAGAGTCAAATGTATGCCTTCATGGAAGGCAAATGATTAGACTGGGATCTGAAGTGCTCCCCGCCCCCCCCCCATCCCCACCCCTGAGCGAGCCAGGAAACTATTCAAAGCATGTTTGTGATCTGTCTATCACTCTCCACCTTGCCTCTCACATTCTGGTTTGCAGGCTCAGCACTGGCTTATCTGCTCTGAAAGACCTGAAATGAAATCCTTGCACCAGCAAATGTCATCATCTGTTAGCACCGCATGCTCACTGTATGTGGCTCTCTTGAGGGTCTAGGGGCATTGGTACTGTCCTTTTACTGTGTTCAATACCCCCTCAAGAAGTAACCACGGAAGGTCACAAACCCTTTATAGTCTGTTTTTCTATATATGTTTATGATAAGTTTTAAACTAGATATAGTAAAGATTAATGACAAAAATTAATAAGGTAGAACAATTATAACAAAATACTGTAATAAAATTCCCATGTCACTAATTTGTTCTTTGGGGGCTGTGGGCAAGTAAAGGAAGAGCCACCTAGACACAAGCGTAGTCAGAGTCATAGTGAGGTGGCTAAGTGAACAGAGGGTGGGGTGGCTGGCATGAGCAATGTGAATACACTGGACATAGGAATGAGTGCTTCCTGGGCAGGAAAGAGAGTGCGGGACTTCATCATGCTATTTAAAACAGTATTTACTTAACACTTATGAATTGCTTGTATCTGGAACTTTCCATGGAATATTTTCTCTCCTCAGCAATTACTATACCTTGGGGAAGAAGTCATGTGAATCTTGTAGGCTTTAGGAACTTCCTGAGCCCTTTAAGTTTTGTTTATTTCTTGAAACTTCTGAGATTCCTTCCAAGAGAGTGTTTCAGTTCAGAAAAAAACAGTAGTACCTATTTATTAGGCAATTAGCCCACTTCAGTTCTCTCTCTCTCTCTCTCTCTCTCTCTCTCTCTCTCTGTGTGTGTGTGTGTGTGTGTGTGTGTGTGTGTGTGTGTGTGTGTAAACTTGAAAGCAGGTATTTTGATCTCTGTCTAAAGCAAAAGGAGACAATGACTCCCATGAGCCCAGGTACTTTGGATGGCATCCTGAAACTCAGACACAAAATAGCATTCTCTGCCCAAAGAACCTAGTTCTCACCCAGAACTTCTGGCAAGTTCCAGTTGAAGGGAAACACGTTAGGTGGATAGATAGTAAATTGCCTACCCCAATAGCTGGATTTGGCTTGCAAATGTTGCGGACACAGAGAGGAGAAGGTACCGCCAAACTCCGGAGGATCGGGACAGGAAGAGATTTGCTTCATGTACAAGGGAAGAGTTGTTCTTTTCGGCTTGTTTCAGGCAGGAAATGTTTCAGAAAGGAAATGTTTCAGAAAGGAAATGGCATCTGGGCAGAACCGTGTCCTTCTAGGATGGGAAAAAGTCATTTCAAGTTTAAAGGAAATTGTGAACAAAGACCCAACAGAGGCAGAAAGGCGAGGCTTTAGGAGTAAGCAGAACGTCAGTTGTGCTGCAGGAGGGCCGTGTTTGGGCTCAGAGATCTGCAGTGAATGAAAAACCTCTCATAGCCTGGAGTTCTATACTCTCATCTGTGGAGAGGAGGGCAGCCTTCCAGAGGATCGTCCCTCATCTGGAAGGCCACCTTTGGGACAAGGTTATCTGTGTACATGGAAGCGGCCGTGATCTCTGACCCCTATTTTAAGACCCTGTTTCTTTTCCGCTCTTGCAGAAGGAAACTCCGCTTGCCAACGCCGCCTTCTGGGCAGCAAAGAGGGGAAACCTGGCCCTGCTGAAACTGCTGTTAAACAGTGGCCGTGTGGACGTGGACTGCAGAGACAGTGTACGGAGGGACGCGGTATCTGCATGCCCAGAGCGTGCCTTTGCACTCCGCAGCCACGAGCTCCTTGCAAACGCGCTCCCTTCGCACGCTTGTGTGCTTTGTTCTTGTACATGCTTGCCTTCTCCTTTGCCGAGAATCCTAAGGTATAGTGGTGGACCTAGAAACACACCGAGAAGTCAGAAAGCAAACGGTACCCACGAGAACAGAAGGCCTCTGGCACTGTGAAGGAGGGACTTCCAGTAAGAAGCTGACTGGCAAGTTCCAAGAATACAGGGCTACTTACCACACAACTGTCCCAAAGAAAAAGAGGAGGATAATTTAGAACACATGTGGGCTCCCATGATTGTAGGAGTTGTGGGTTTAATCCATGATGTAAAAACTGAGGAACTGCAGCCTCTACCAGCCTTCTATCGGGGAAATAAAATAGGGGCCACTGCCACAGTCACATCCACTGCGAGTCCCTTCCCTTCCCCGGCTAGCAGCCAGCAATTCTCTGTTCCCTGGGGACAAGGAGGACCTCAGATAAGGAGATGGTTTTGTGGTCTGGACAAAATGTTCTCAGCGGAGCCTTATGTTCTCCTTGAGGGTTAGGGTATGTCATCTTCAGCTCTGACACAAACGTGCAAGTGACCCCATGAGCAGCCGAGGAAGGAAATGGAGGATCACCAGGACCCAGATCCACCCTGTCCCTTCCTCTGCCTGGCTCTGGATCCAGAATCTGAATCATAAGCAGTGCTCCAAAAGCCTCCTTCCCTCCCTCGGTCCTTCAGCGTGGCTACTAAAGCATCCACTGGGAGCCGAGGGTGGAGGGGAGCGCGGAGGCCAACAGGCTCCCAGTTCAGCCTGGCGCTGGCGCTCACACTGTTGTAGGACCTATTACATTACTTTTGTACCTTCCAGCTGCAGTCACAGAGCCCCAGAACTACACTACCAGATCACTTCTTGATGAATAGTCCCTTTATTAAAGCCCCTCCAATTATCCAAATATGAATATACCATCTGTTCTTTGTCAGAGTCCAGACTTACGGGGGACTCCAGGCATCTGGGAATGGCCATCTTGTCTTACTTGGGTCTCAATGGACCAATTCCTGTCCCACACTGACCAGCATGGTGAGGTAGGAACCAGTTGCCGCTTGTGGCCTTTGTCTCTGACCATTTTGGTGACTGCTTTTCCTCTCCTTCTTTTAAAGTCATTCCTGTTGAGCCGCCCCTTTGACACCCTCTGAGTTCTAGCTGAAGGTCACCCTGCTGTACCTCACAGACCCACCCTTTCTGGTGTCTTCAGTCAGAGTCAGAATAGATGTTTGACTAATAAATGAATATGTGTATAAATTATCCCTCTTAAATTAGTTGGATAGATTAGACCGTCTGGTGAGATGGCTCAGCAGGTAAGAGCGCTTGCCACCCAAGCCTGATGAACTGAGTTTGATTCCAGTACCCATATAAGGCAGAAGGAAAGGGCTGACTCCATGAGATTGTCACCTGACTTCCACATGTGTGCTGTACTCTGTACTCCCCACGACAAATGCACACCATGCACACAGAGGAACAGAAAATGAGATAAAAGTTTAGAAGACATTTTGTAGTTACTTAATCAGAAGGTTTCTGGAAAAACAATTTCTTAACTTAAGGAGCACATGTGGCTGCTGCTTTGAACGGCCAGTTAGTGCTTTGGGGGACAAGGACATATGTGGAGACACTGCAGGCCTTTGTCCCCTTTGGAATGTCCTGCCTCTTCTGTGTGGCACCTGGGCATGGACTCTGCATTCTAGGATTCTTATGGTGATGATTGATCTCTGGGCTGTGCCGGCTTACAGAACTAAGGCACAGGGTCACCTAGGAAATCCATGTGGAATTTTAGAATGCAAAGAATGCCCCATGTAGCCCTCTGAAAATTGTTCTCAACCTAAACAGCCATTTTCAGACTTTTCCTACAGATTGTAAAGAACAAGTACTGCATCTTGAGACCGCATGCCGTATGCTCAAAGCTCTGATTTGCTAACATTGTCTGGGTTCCCAGGTTGTCAGGGACAGAGTCTCAGGGCATAGCCCAAGCTGCCTGGAACTTGTTATGTGCACTGTCTGGCCTCCAAGCCTTGCTTCACTGGAATTACAGGCTGCACTCTCAAGCCTGGGGGAATCCCAAATTAAGGCCATCTCTGCTCTTTATTTTTTATTTTTTGCTTTGATTTGTTTCTCTCTCTAACCCATTTAACCAAGATTTTAACCTATTTTATAAGATTCTTATAGTCTTTTAAAAATTTATTAATGTATTTATTTTGATGTCTTTTGTTTTGAGCTTTGCTTCCTTCATATGCATTTATACATACTTTGTTCAAAACCAGTTTGTCTTGAAATATACTTTTTTAACTTCAGCCAATAAAATAAAACACTCTTAACATCTCAGGAGTCAAAAGTCAGTCAAGCTTATAGGTTTTAAATATAAGAGAAATGTTATTGTATATGGTACTATGATACTTTTTTTGCTCCTTCTCTATTGAACCAATCTTTCTTTCAGTTGATCGTGGTATAGAATTAAACATAATCTATCCATAAAAGCTTATTTTATTATTTATTTTATCTTTTCTTTAAAACTGATCAGCCTAAAGGGTTTTTTCTTCTCTTTTAAAGATTAATTTTATTTTTAAGGCTATTTTCCTGTTTTGTTTAGTTTAGTTTTTCGAGGCAGAGTTTTTCTGTATAGCCCTGGTTGTTCTGGAACTCCTCCTGTAGACCAGGCTGGCTTTGAACTCACAGATATCCATCTGCCTCTGCCTCCTAAATGCTGGGATTATAGGCACCACTACCACCCAACTATTTTCCCTTTTTTTAAAAAAAAAATCTTAAAATTATATATGTATATATGTCTGCATGCATTTGTGCCACATGAATGCAGTGCCCTTAGAGGCCAGGAAAATGGTGGTCAAGTCCCTGAAGCTATAGAAACATGGGCCTTCTCTTCTGTAGTAGCAGCATGCTTCCTTTAAGTACAGAGCTCTCTAGCCTCTTCTTCTCTTTTAAATACCCGGATTACATACTTGATACTTTCTTTGGCTCATCGTTGACTTTTTTTTTTTAAGCTGTGTGACCTGTGGGATATTGTCTCTTATATCTCATGTCAAAGGGTATTTATAGCATGTTTACACAAATCAGCTCTAACCTAAGAGTCCATTTGAGGTGCTATAATAAAATACTTTGGACTGTAGTTTATAAACAAAAGGAATTTATTGGTCATAATCATGCAGACTAGGAAATCAAGACCAAGGTGCTTGCAGATTTGGTGTCTGCTCCTAATAACTCCTAAAGGCAGGAGCTCCCCACGATATTTCACGTGTGCACTAATCCCACTTGGAAGGCAAGTCCCTCATGTTTTAACCACTTCCTATGAGGCCTATCTTAACGCCACCACAGTGGGAATTAAATCCCAGCATGAGTTTTGAAGGGACACATTCAGACCACAGCACCATTGATTCTCCTATTTCCTGTCTAAATAAAAATTCTCATCACTCAGGAAAAAGATAGTGATAGTAAGATTGCCACCCCAGTCCTGAAGACTACAGAGAAAGGGAATTTGACTGAATAAATAGAGAAACCAGCATTAAATGACATCACACATCAAGTGACATCATACACCAAATGGCATCACAGGTCAAATGGACCTAACATATCTACAAAGCATTCCACTCAAACATCAAAGAATATGTATTCTACCCTGCAGTACATGGTGGAAGTTTCTCTAAAACAAAACACATTCTGAGACACTGAACAACTCTTAACAAATTCAAAAATATGAAATAACCCTATGTATACTATCTGACCACACAATGCAATTAAAGTTAAGGTCAACAGCAAAATATTTTCTAGAAGCTACAGGATCTCATGGAAATTGAACTACACATTGCTAAACAATGAGTGAGCCAAAGAAGAAATAAAAAAAGGTTTTTTTTCTTTTTTTTGGCTTTTTCGAGACAGGGTTTCTCTGTATAGCTCTGGCTGTCCTGGAACTCACTTTGTAGACCAGGCTGGCCTCAAACTCAGAAATCTGCCTGCCTCTGCCTCCCAAGTGCTGGGATTAAAGTCGTGCACCACCACACCTGGCATAAAAAAAAGATTTTTAAAGTAAAATAAAATAAATAAAAGTCGGTTGACTCTTTCGAGAAGCCCAAGTCCATGGTTGAGAGTGATTTGTTCTTTTCCCGAAATCCCTCTCTTTCCTTTATCCCCCATGCTCACATCTTTAAAATCTTTTCTAAATAAACTCCAATTCTTTTTCAATAAATACATGAATAAAACTGAGAAAAGTTTTTGAGACACAGGCTTATTATGTAGCCCATGGGAGCTTTGAACTCATGATCCCCATTCCTCAGCTTCCCCACCTGGCTTTAACAAAAAGCAAGAAAACAATTTAAAATGTTTTTAAATACAAATGCATCTTCCAGACATGATGTGGTCACTGCACTCCTCTGCTCACTGCACCAGTGGTCACCTGCACAGATTCAAGCCAACAGAGCCAGTCAGCACTGTAGGAGGTAACGCTACTTGGGGTCAGTGTGTGACAGACAGAGGCGAGGACAGGAGCCAGAGGAGGACGTGTGTGAAGGGAAGTTGGGTTCTGAAGGGAGAGAGGGAAGGTCCAGGTAGAAATGATCAACTTACATTGTAAATGTATAAGACAAAACCAAAACAATTTTCCAAACCAAAGAACTAACTGCTAACATTCAACTGTCTTTTGAATTAGTTAGCAGTGGACTGGATCAGGGATCATTCAGTGTGAGTCATAAAATGAGAATACTGTACTTTTGCTGGCTAAGAGGCAATAGCAATGTTTTACCTGGACTGATTCTGAAGTTGATGCATGGACGTGAATTTGTAACCTTCAAATTCCAACCTTGGCAGTCTATCGGTTTGCTTGCTCCCATACCATAGTTCCTAGTGAGCCACTGTCGCCTGGGCATCTTCTGGGAGAAGCTAACCACCTCTGCGGTCTCTTGGGTTCCCTTTCTGCCGTGAGGGCTTCACTGTTCCTCTCTCTCCTCTGTGCAGCACGGCACCACACTTCTCATGGTTGCCTCCTATGCTGGCCACATAGACTGTGTGAGGGAGCTTGTTCTGCAGGGAGCAGACATCAACCTTCAGAGAGAGGTAAGTCGGCTGTACACGTGAATAAAAATATCTGGCTTAAGAGATCATTGATCATTATGGTAGTCAACCGCTTAAGAGGATAAAGGCTGCAGTTGTAAGTGCAACCCTGGGGGTGTGGTCACACCAGAGTCCAGTCAGGGTACTCACAGCAGCAAGGTGGCTTGTGCATTTTAGCATACTCAGGAAGTCGGGTCTGAAGAGACCATGTGTTTCCAAGCTGACATCGAACCCGGTCAAACAAAGCTTTGTGGAGACGTGTACACTCTAACAGGTTTACACAGACCCAGGTATGAAACGGGCATCTTAGGGCAGCTCCTAACCATAGTGTACTCTTGATCTTGCTTCATCTGGCCCAATCCAACCATCTGCCTTACCTCTAAGCCTCAGTGGTCCTGTCGGTAGATCAGGAAAGAACAACCCACAGGCTGCAGCCCTCAGCCTTAGTGGAGCTAGACTATTGAGAGCAGCCGTGTGAAGACTGCCGTAAAATCAACCGTAAAGACTCTTCACCCAGTCTTTAGGACAGTCTCCATAACACCAGGCCATTGTGTCAGACTGGTTTTTTTTGTTTTCTTGGTTTTTTTTTTTTTTTTTTTTTTTTTTTTTTTTTTTGGCTTCGGCAGTTTAGATAAAATTTTCCTCTAGCTTAAAGAATATTTTAGAAGGATATTTTTAAATTACCCTCACCTTATCCTCTCTCTACAGTCTTTGTTTATTGTAACTTTAAAATGAAAAGCAGATTTTCTCTAATAAAACAATCCAGTCCAGATCTGCTTGTTCAAAAATCTGATCCTAAAGGGTAGGCATGCGGTATACAGAAACCTTCCTGAGAAAAGCAGAGGAAGGGAAGCAGCGGGGCCCCGGCAAGTGTGTGTCTTTGTGGTTTTGTATGTATTCATTCATTTAGTGGGTCAACTAAGCCAGCAGACCTGAGAACAATAGCCCTTGGGGATTTCACATTCAGTGCAGACATAAACTGTGTCTTACTAGATGATGTTACAGAAGTTTCCAGCAGTCCCTCTGGTTTTCCGAGCCCATGCCAGCCTCTGGCAATGCAAATACTAAACCAAAGGGAGGCCCCAAAGTATTGCCTTTATCAGGAATCTTTGAAACACCGAGACCCACTGTTAATCCATTCACAGCATCAGAACGGTTCCTTAGAACACACCTAACCTTGTTTTCCTGGATACATAGAGCTTGCTAGAGAGACCAACTGGAAGCCAATGGCCCTGAACAGCAGACATGGGAGAGATCCAGGAGTAGTGACAGATGGACCACCAGGAAGTTGGTCCCAGACTTCAGGAGGAAAAAGTGTACATTGAAGATGTATTTCCACATTTCAGACTAAAGTCTTAAATCCTATTAGCTAGGAATTACCGTATTCCTGTACATGACTGATTTTACATATTAACTTAGCTCAAATCAAGATGATAGTCATTTTTAGTTAATGTATCGAAAAGTGACTGAAAAGTTAGTATTTGTTCTTAATAAAGAAAGCACCAGAAAGAATCCTTGGTATTTTCTAGATTTCTTTTTTGGAAACAAGTCTTTGATTCTACCCAAGTTTCTTCATCAAATCCTCTTTACAAATGTTCTAGAAGTTAGCAACCTTCACTGTCAGAGAGCAATGGCCTGGCGCTGCAGAGTCATATCTGTAAGAACCAGGGAGGGAGGGACCCACTCACAGCTTGCAGAAAGGCTCTGGAAGTGGAGGTGGCCCTTCCTCAGGGGCATGGCTGGAGGCAGAGGATTAAATCTGCAAAGGTGTTAGAGCTCTGCCTCAGTGGGCATTGCTCCCCCAGCCCATGCCCTCCTGCCTTAGAATTTAGAATGATCAATGCAGTCCACAGGACTTGCCCCTCCTTTAGCCCCTCATGCCAGAGTCAGAATCTAATACCCATAGGTTCCAGGTGAGCTGTGGAAAGAACGGTTTCTCACAGTGCCTGGAGAAGTGTCTTGGCTTCACCCAAAGCTCAAACTGTGGAAATCATAGGCGGCCTCCTCCTCCTCCTCCTCCTCCTCCTTCCCTGTCCTCCTCTTCTTTTTTGCAATCCCTCGTACAGTGTATCATTATGACATTCACTCCCTATCTCATCCCCTCCCATCCCTGCTGCTGACCCCTCTTCCCAGCTAGCCCCCATAACAAGCATCCTCATAGAAATGACACATTACCCACTTCTGAGCTGACTTCAGACACCCCAGAAGAGGGCATCAGATCTCATTACGGATGGTTGTGAACTATCATGTGTTTGCTGGGATTTGAACTCGGGACCTCTGGAAGAGCAGTCAATGATCTTAACCGCTGAGCCCCCCAAGGCAACTCTTTTTTTTTTTTTTCTTTTTTTTTTTTTTTTAAGCAAATGACAAAAACCCAAATTACCAGCTTTTTTAAACCTAAGCTTAACATTACATATTTAAACAATAGTCAAACTGACGAGGTTGCCAGCATCCATGCACAACTAGAAAACATCCTTAGTGTACACTAAACCAGAAATGTATTACCATTGATGCAGTAATAGCTTTCATCACTAAATACTGAAAATAAAATTGAAGTATTTCTGTAGAAGCTTCATCTGTCAATGTTAACTTCACAGCGGGCTGACACTACTCACTCACAATTCACCACGATGGGAAGCAGATCCATGCTGGTGTTACAGACAATCTCGCCCTAGCACTACTCAAAGTCACAGGGCTCACCTCAGATTACCATTTGTTTAAAGCAAAGTGCATACAGAGATTACAATTTTAAAGACAAAAGAAACAAAAAGAAAAGGTCCTATTTTGTGGTCCCAACAACAAACTCAAAAATCTGATAGATGGAGGCTCTAACGAGCTGTTTTATAAATACTTTAGGTACAGTTATACAGAAAGTCGAGTTCGTTTGAAATCTTCAAAAAAAAGTTCCTGTTATTCCTCAAATGGTGCTTGTTATGGTTTAACATTTCTGTTAAATGCATGTGTTGAATTACTTGTTATCCAAGCATAGCAGGTGCTCCTTACCATTTATTGTCAAGGACTTTAACTGCCCATCTTCTTCAACTTCTACTCTTTCTTGGCCGTTCTCCACAATTCTCTTTGTAGTGATTTTTTTGCCATTAACTATCTTAGTTGAAGTTGATATTGATTTGAAGTTCCAAGGCAACTCTTATAAGGACAACATTTAATTGGGGGCTGGCTTACAGGTTCAGAGGTTCAGTCCATTATCATCAAGGCAGGAGCATGGCAGCATCCAGATGGGCATGATATAAGAAGAACTGAGAGTTCTACTTCTTGTTCTGAAGGCAAGCAAGAGAAGACTATCTTCCAGGGAGCTAGGATGAGGGCCTTAAAGCCCACAGCTACAGTGACAGACTTCCAACAAGGCCACACCTCCAAATAGTGCCACTCCCTGGGCCAAGCATATACAACCATCATACATGCTAAAAATACCATGTTTTGGTTGGCTGAAAAATGTGAATTTAGACTGTTACTGGTTAATATGTCCAGTTTTGAGGAATATTTTAAACCCACTTCTGTTCTGAACTCGTTAGATAATTTATAAAAGTGTTTTATGTTCCTTTCCTTTTTTCCTTCTTCTTTTCTTTCTTTCTTTCTTTCTTTCTTTCTTTCTTTCTTTCTTTCTTTCTTTCTTTCTTTCTTTCTTTCTTTCTTATTTATTTTTTTCATTAATTTTCTACTCTGGAGACTAAGTTCTGGAACCACAATTCTCCACCAGAATTCTTCCTTGTTTTGATTTATAATTTTTCCCAAACACCATACCAAGTGTATTTGTTGCCTGTGCGGATTACAACAGATCTTCATAAACTGAATAGCTTAAAACAACAGGAATCCATTATCTTATAGATCTGGAGGCCAGAAATCTCTATTCAGATAATGGGCGGGGCTTATTCCCCCTGCAGGCGTGTCTGACCCATGGCCTCCAGGAAACATGCACCCCAGGATAACCACTCCCAAGCATAGATTTTGTAGATGATAGTGTCAGGTGACTGTCACTCTCTGCTGCCTCGAGAGCTGATGCTATCCTCATTCCAAGGCTGTACCCACAGCTCTCCATCACTGTGTCTGTGGCCTCTTTGCCTCTTCTGTCAAATTTTTCTCTTCATCAGTCTTCTTTTAGTTATTTTACTGTAGTAAATATACATGAAGCTTACTGTCTTAACCATTCTCATTTTAACCACTTTATAACATGTACTTAGGGTGACACGCACTCAATAACAGCGGTACGTGATCGCTGCGTGACCACTGTAGTGGCCATCTTGGTGTGTAACTCTTCCCTGCCAATAACTCTCTCTTCCTCCCTCTCAGCTGCTAGAAACCATCTCCCTACTGCCTGTAACCATGAATTTGAGTTCTTCAGACACCATCGTAGTGTTTGTCCTTATAGAACAGGCTTCTTTCTTGTAGCAAATCTTTATGTTCCATCCATTTACGTTTTATACCACTGTGGTATCTGTCTTACTTTCCTTCCTTTTAAAGCTAAATAATCTAAACAATCTGCCATTGTAGACAATGCCTCGTTACTCCTCCATTTGTCCACAGGAGGACATTTCCACTGAGGATTTTTGTTTTGTTTTGTTTTGTTTTTGCTTGGTTTGGAATTTTGAGATAGGGTACATACACTATTGTAGCCAAGGCTGGCCTCCAATCTTCACTCCTGTGCCTCAGCCTCCTGTCTGCTGGGTTTATAGGCCTGTACCACCCAGCACAGTTCAGAGATGAGCAAAGAGTTTAGGTTTTTGTTGTTGTTGTTGTTTTTTCATTTTGATAAATGTTGATATTTATCACTGTCCAGGTAAGCCAGAATGAGTTTGTCTTCTCCAGGTTGTTAACCTGGTCTTCACCATATAAAGAAAGAGCATGCCCTGGAAGAGGGATGTAGTCTGACCCTTGAGGGAGAAGATCACCCACTCTAATACAAGAACAAAGTCTCCTTCTGTGTTATTTCTCTTATCAGGAGATAGCAGTGGGGGCTGGAGGTGTAGCTGAAGGCCACTTGCCACTCTTCCAGAGGACCCAGGTTCAATTCCCAGTACCCACACGACAGCTCACAATGGTCTGTAACTACATTTTCAGAGAATCCTATGTACTATCGTGACTTCCACGAACACTGCACATGTGTGGTACACTGACATATGTGCAGAGAAAACACCACACACACAAAAATAAATTTTTTAAAAAGAAAGAAAATCACAGCAAATCAAATGTGACCCTCTTGGAGCTAGGAAGTTTCTATTTTATTTGAAAATTAATTTTGCTAAATGTCTTCTTAAAGCAACTCCCCTCTCTCTCTCAGTCAGGTACAACTGCCCTGTTCTTCGCTGCCCAGCAAGGCCACAATGATGTTGTGAGATTTCTCTTTGGATTTGGAGCATCCACTGAATGTCGGACCAAAGTAAGAGAGTCTTGGTCTTGAATTCACACCCCGTTGGAGACCTTCCAGGTCTTGAATTCATACCCCACTGGCGACCTTCAAGGTCTTGAGTTGATGTCGTGTTGGAGACCTCTGGCAGTCATGCTGTTCATTGTCACCTTACCTAACAGACATGTGCTTCTCCTGCGGGAAGATTCAGAGCCTAAGGAAGCGGTTTCCTGAGGTTGCTCGTAGTGGTTCAGGGTTAGTCAGTGTTTGGGATTCCTTCCAAGTTTTGCACTGGGAGAGTTTCAAGGGGGATGACTGAAGTTCTCCCTTGCATCATTCATTTTCTGTGCAGGGATGCCAAGCTTTATAACCAGGTGTCTCTAACAGTCCCGATTTCTGTGTTCTACTCTGTCTGTAGTCATTCCAGTAGGAGTTATTAGAGGGATGACCTGGTCCCAGCGAGCCTGGGGTGCGCTGAGACCGCGTCGGGCAGGTGGCCTGCACTCGTGGGTGACATGGAATCAGACTGTAGGTCTCAGAGTCAAGCAGCTCTGGACAGGAACTATGGTTCTTCCTTAAAGGGGTTTTCATTCTCCCTTTTCATATTCAGAGAAAGAAGCATGGTACAAAAAGGGTGACTGTTGTGTTCACATGTTTTTTTCATGTTTTATAGGAGGAAATTTTGAGCTCATGTAAGATTCTTGTCACTTTCAGCTCATTTTAGGTCTACTTATAATATTAATTCCTGAATTTTATTCCATGAACTTTAGATTTTCTTAATTGATTATGTATAAGGTTGTTCCCTCTGGATCCTTCTCCTAATGGAATGCTAGCAAATGGTCCAGATGTTATAAAGAGTTCTGTCTTTTCTAAAACCCATTAGTAATTTTGTGTGCATGCCTTGAAACATAGTGAATATAATAACATAGTAAAGTATAGCACAGCAGGGGCTGGTGAGATGGCTCAGTGGGTAAGAGCACCCGACTACTCTTCCAAAGGTGCAGAGTTCAAATCCCAGCAACCGCATGGTGGCTCAAACCATCCTTAACAAAATCTGACGCCCTCTTCTGGGTGTCTGAAGACAGCTACAGTGTACTTACATATAATAAACAAATAAGATATTTATTAAACAAAGAGTTAGCCGGGTGTGGCGGCGCACGCCTTTAATCCCAGCACTCGGGAGGCAGAGGCAGGCGGAT
>NC_034604.1:8559205-8563035 GCF_900095145.1 Mus pahari | reverse complement strand
AAAAAAAAAAAAGAAAGAAAGAAAGAAAGAAATTAAATAAATAAATAAAATAAAATAAAAATAAAGAGTTTAAAAAAGTATAGCACAGCATAATATAATATAATATAATATAATATAATCATTACAAAACACTCTTCTCTTACCTCATCAGGCAGAGAGAGCAGAAAGTTGACAGGGCAAAAGCCTCAAGAGCAATAGTCATTGCCACTCTTGAGCAGTGTCTTGATGTCCCCCTGTATTGTCACCAGCCTCAGCCTCTCTTCCATTCCCCAGCCTTCTAGGCTGGCTCAGTCTTCTTCCTTACCACATTGTTCCTCCCTCCCTCCCTCCCTCCCTCTCTCCCTCCCTCCCTCCTTCAGTCTGCCTTCTCAAACTCCTGCCATAACACATGATGCCACTTTGACTATGAACACAGAGCTCTGTAGCAGAGATGACAGGTAAGGTTACCACCACTGACCTGTTATGCCCACTCAACTAGTTAAAGGCTGGTTTTCCAGGCCTCATCAATACCTTCTGAACCAGACCTCCTGAAGGTAGAACTTGCTTTGAATAAAAAAAAAATTAATCAAACAAAAAACCCTAAGCCCAAATTAGAAACTACACTTTCATATTCATAATTAATATTTTGAGTTAAGTTACATGTTGTTGAATTGTTCATAATTAGCTTAAATCTCCACATCACAGTTCACAGCACCAAACACCAAACACACATCCCCATAGTGCCCGGGGAAAACCATTAATGGCTCAGTGAGTCAGGAGTCAGTGTGCTTGGCTTGTTCTGATTTCAGCTGCAAAGATAAAAGTGGGGCTGACAGAACAAAGGGATGCCCTTCCCACATCAGAGCCCGGTTACTTAAAGCACTCTGCGTAGTCTTAGGGCCCGTGCTTTAAAAGAGACCTAGACAACCTGGCACACGTTCAAAGGAAAACCCTGAGCCAGACAGTGAGATGTCATCGTCTGCCCTTTTAATGGAGGCATATCTTGTCCCATGAAAATGATGGCTGTCGATGGGTGAGCATCTTAAACTCAGTGGCTTATAACCAAATAGCTCCCAAGGAGAAGCCAATGTTTGCCAAAGAGGCCTCTGGTCAGAGGCCATGCTTCTGAGACAGAGCTGACAATACTTGGAAGTGCAGTGCACTTCCCACGTTGGGACGTGAATGGATGTTGTCTCCTTCGGTACGGGCAGGTGTGTGGTGCTAACTGGTGAGATGATGGCTGCATTATGTCCCTGGCAGGTTATCCAAGTGTACAACACGTTCATGTCCTCCAGATGATCATAAAGAAAAGGTGAAAGCTGGATAGATGCCTCCATCACTAAGCACTTGCCGCTCTTCAGAGGGCCAGAGGTTAGTGTCCAGCACCCACGCTGGGTGCCTCACAGCCTCCTGGACCTGTGGGAATCCAACACTCTCTTCTGACCTCTGTCGGCACTCCACGTACACAGGACATACACTCACAGAGAGACAAAGGCACACACATACAAACAAGAAATAGAATAAGTCTTTAAAATATAAAGACAAGGTAAAAGACAGAAGGAAGGTGAGTTTGTTATTTCAGGGACTGTTCTCTCCCAATTCAATGTGAAAAGTGTTCTTGATAAAATACAAGTTGTGCCGTATCTAACACCTCTGTCCTCTCCATCCATAGGATGGGGGCACTGCCCTGTTGGCTGCTAGTCAGTATGGGCACATGCCAGTGGTGGAGACCTTGCTGAAACACGGAGCCAACATCCATGACCAACTTTATGTGAGTGTTTCAAGAGTTTATTTATCCCTTGATCACAGCTAACATTTGACCTACATTCCAGTGTCAGAAACCACAACTTAAAGTATTTTTCCATGCACTAAAAAAAAAAAAAAAAAAAAAAAAAAAAAAAAAAAAAAAGTGCCATCTTTTTTTTGCAGTTGTATTTTTATTATTTTAACTACATGTATGAGTGTGTAAGTAAATGCAAGAACCACAGAGATCAGAGGGCTCAGGCGCCCTGGAGCTGGGGTTACAGGCAGTTGTAGGTGCCGGGAATTGAACTCGGGTCCTCAGGAAGAGCAGTATGTGCTCTTAATCACTGAGCCATCTCCCCAGCCCTACACATTGGGATTTTCATTGGAGATGTCAATGGAAAATCAGCTGACCAGATGAGCTAGCTCTCCTTGCCATAGACACTACATATTTCCTCACCTCTGTTCTCCCTTTTAAATCCATTGTACATCTGCAAACATTCCACGCATGCTGTTAAACTGCCCCAGCCTCCTCTCATGCCTGCTCACTCACACATGACAGGCCGAGTGCGGAGTGATCGCAAGAGGGGAAAGCAGGCTAGTCAAGAACTGAAAGGTGAAGCCCATGGAGCTGTGGTCACGAAGTAGGACTGGGAAGGGCTCTGCTGCCACTGTGAGTTTGTTGGCAGCTAATTGGCAATTAGTACATGGCCCAAGGGCCCTTTTAATTGTCACTGAAATTCCATAGGCTTCGCAACAAGTGTTATTATCCTGGTCTTGTAGGAAAAATAAAATATGGGAGATGGATGACTTGGCAGTCTCAGGAAAGGGAGGGAGAGAGTCTTGCTTACAATTATCCAGGAACTATATTTTAGGTCATTCCTCAAGTACACTCTGAGCCCATATGCCAAAGGCACTCGGTTTTCATAGCCACCTAATGGGCTGCGTAGGTGTGCCAGTTTTCATTTGAATGTCCTTTCCAGAACTTACCTTGTTAACTCTGACACATCATAGGCCTCTTTGAAGTCCCTAGTAACTAGCCTTACCCTCTGGCACTTCAAAGTTTGTATGGCTTTGAGCCTGCAGTAAGCCGGCTTAGATCTTGATATGGCTCTAACGAAGTGCCTCTCAGCCTGGCTGCCCATTAGATGCACAGGTGGAGCTTTCCCAACTCCCAGCTCCCAGACACCCATCCCCTCAGAACAGCAGAGCCAGTCTCTGTGGTCACAGCTGCAGCCTGAGGAGGTCCCGGTGTGTGTTCAGGGAAGCACAGGCAGGGCTGAGGGGTGGCTCAGTAGGTAAGACGTTTGCTGTGCAAATTTGAGAAGCTGAGCTTGGATCCCCAGCACCCACACAAAGCTGGGATCTGCGGTGTACACTTGTAATCTCAGCACTGGGAAGCAGGAGGGACAGGATGAGGCCGGGGCTTGCTGGCCAGCCCAGCTCGCCAAATTAGCAGTGAGGCGTGGGTTCAGTGAGACCCTACCTACCAAAATAAGATAAGGAGCGATTGAGGGCGCTTCCTGTTGACCTCTAACCTTACACTTGAGAGCACACACATGCACACTTTTATCCACACTTGTATACATGCACACACATGAACATGTACAGATACCACATACACAGAAAAGAAGGAAAAATAAATGCACGTCTAAAGTAAAGGATCTGAGTCTGAATTATGTGTGGGTGTGTGGGCCCAGGGACTTTGGAAATAGAAAGTTAATTGTTACTTTCACGCATGACCCACAGTTAGCAGTGTGAATCAAGGGTGGATATAAAGTTTGCACCCACTAAACTATATCCTTCCAGAATGCTCTCAGAAATATAGACTTGAGCAGAGCCCCCATTCACAGGAAATCCCCCTCTATTAATCGGTGAATTAAGAAAATGTCATGGGCTGTAAATTCCTTTTTACTTTTAGTAAAATATTTCTGTTAAAAACAATTGACTCGGTGTACACTTTTGATCCCTGTACTAGAGGAAGCAGAGACAGGTGGATCTCTGTGAGTCTACCTGGTGAGTTCCATGCCAGCCAGGGCTGCAGAGTGGAGAACGTGTATCAGAAAATAAAATAAGTCGGGCAGTGGTGGCACACACCTTTAATCCCA
>NC_034604.1:8553231-8558155 GCF_900095145.1 Mus pahari | reverse complement strand
AGGCATCTGACTAGAGGTGTGCACAGGCATCTGACTAGAGGTGTGCACAGGCATCTGACTAGAGGTGTGCACAGGCATCTGACTAGAGGTGTGCGCAGGCACCTGACTAGAGGTGTGTGCAGGCATTTGACTAGAGGTGTGTACAGGCATCTGACTAGAGGTATGCACAGGCTGGCTTGTTTTAATTATTGCTCTAAGCGTAGTCTGGTAGCTCAGCAGACACCCAGGGACTTCCAGCCCCCCTCCAGGTGACACACCTGCTGGACTTGCACAGTTTGCAATGTTTGGGGTTTCAGCTTGCCTTCAGTGGTCTCAGCACAAGGTGTAGCAACTCGCTATGTGTTAATGCTGCAGGGGTGTCCAGCTTGTCTACGATGGGATAGAAACAGTGGGGCTTGCCATGCCTGCACATACTCTGTCCGCAGAGTGACTGGACAAGTACAGCCTGACTTTGCTGAATAATCTTGTTGAAATGAGAAAAACATGTTTCCGAGAAAGAAATAAAAAAGAAGTCCTCACCCCCTGCGTGCCCCCCAAAAAAGCTCGGTGAGACTGGGGCTCTTGCGTTGAGTTCGGTGCGGATTGCCCTTTGTGCTTACAGGTACTGAGGCATCTGCTGGGCTGGCAGGGGGCAGCAATGAAAGAGCCTTTTGAAGACAGTTTTTCTCAAATCATCTTTTTCATGCTTGGCTAGCACTCTGACACTGAACCACCAAACCCTTTAATACACAGAGACACTGCATGTTGAGGGAGCATGCGTAAAGGAGCAAGAAAGATGCTACAGAAAGAACGCTCACTCCCAATTCATAAAGTCACGAAGAGTGGAGTCCGGGGAGATGGCTCAGTTACTAAAGTACTCACGTCCTGACAGGAAGGCCTGAAGTCGATGCCCAGAACTCATGTTAAAAATTTAATAAATAAATAAATAAATAAATAAATAAATAAAAACCTGGGTCCTGCCAGAGAGATGAAGCGATAGCTCAGCAGTTAAAATCATGTGTTGCTTTTAACTTTTTTAAACCTTTCAAGTGAAGGACTCAAGTTCTGTTCCAAGCCCCCACATGGTGGCTCACAACCACCTGTAACTAGAGTTCAAGGGGATCCAGTGCCTGCTCCTGCTCTCTGAAGGTACCAGGCATGCATGTCATGCACACATATATGTACAGACAAAACATTCATATACATACAATAAAATAAATCTTAAAAAATGTTTTTAAAATCTAGGTGTGATGGTTTATGCATGCCATCCCAGCCCCAGAGATATAGAGATGGGCCGATCCCTCAGGATCTGTGACCAGGCACACTAATCCACTCGGTGAGCCCCAGACCAGTGAGAGACCCTATAGCCACAAAGTGGACAGAACCTTCCTGACGAACGACATGGAGGTTGTTCTCTGGCCTGTGCATGTGTGTGTGTGTGTGTGTGTGTGTGTGTGCGCGCGCACGCACGCAGGTGAGCACACATCTTTCTGTCTCTCAAACATACACACACACACACACACACACACACACACATACACACACTATTAGTTGGCAAAAGAATAGAAACTGAAAAGAGAATGCAGATGAGGAATGTAAGTTATGAACCTTTGCTTTCTTTTCTTCTAAAATAAACATGAAAACTAAATCTAAACCCCTGTTATCTCAGGATGGAGCCACCGCCCTCTTCCTGGCTGCCCAAGGTGGTTACTTGGATGTCATCCGACTACTGCTGTCCTCAGGAGCAAAAGTCAACCAGCCAAGGCAGGTAATGTCCTTTGGAGCAGAAGGCCGGGGGTGGCAGGGGTCTAAATCAGCACAGGCCTGGCACAATCGTCACCACAGACAGAAAAGTTAACTTTGATTAAGATGTCTATGCTTTGAGGGCAGCCGGATGTCTCTGAACTCAAGCTGATATCATGAGTCAGTACTTTGAAAAATGTAAGTGTTTGATGTCTGAGGTCAAGTACACACTCTGCCACCTCTTCTTCAAATAATTTATGACTGTGCTGAAATAAAGAGTGTTGGCTGGCCTGGGACATAGGTAAACAGAGGCGCATCCGTCCGTCCTCTCCTGCTACGCAGCCGTAGCTCCTGTCTAGCATCTCTCCCAGCAACCCAAGAGGAGCCTGCGGAATCAGGAGACCATGAAAGGGTTCTGTGCCTTCATAGCTCACAGGCACACTGCCATTGAGACCTCATTTGTCAGTATCTGGTGGCTGGCATCTGCTAATGTCTGGCAATTCAATTAGCTGATACTTAAACCTCAGGAATGCATCACTGGGGGCATTTTGTGTATGATAAATGTAAGGTAGCTTAGCTCACTACTCAGTAGAAGCCATCTGTGCCCTCATTAATTCATTGCATTTGAGGTTAAAATAACATTGCTATGAACGTGGCTGTTGTCTTTTAGAAAAGTCAAACTGGTTTCCTAAACAGGAATACCCCCAAGGCGGGTTTCTGTTATAACTGATCTGGCATGGGAAGCCTGCGTATTTAAATAATGTACACTATGTGGATCCTCAGGATGGGCTGTGTTCCTGGGCACAGGCTTCTGGGTCTTCATTAGCCTAAGTGAGTAAGGAATGGAGGCTGGAGGCTGGGTATAGTAGGCTTGCCATCACCTATCTAGACTTCTTACAGACGCTGCCAGTGGCTGTGGTTTGGTGGTTGGGAATCGGTTTCGTCTTTAAGACAGGATCTCACTCGATTACCCAGGCTGTCCTCAGACTCATGTGCTGGGATTGCAAGCACACACTACCACACCTGCTTAGCTCTGGGGAGTTTTAAATTGAGACTATTATGGCTGCCAGGTTTTGAAAATTAATTTGTCCCTTTAACCAGTCTGTTTGGAAAATATATGTTATTATTCCTATTCCTATAGTCGTGTTTGCTTAAAAACAATCCCCAAGTTGCTATGAACTGATATCTCAGAGACTGCGTGGATGGGTGTGCACTTGGGTGTGAACCGAGTCACCTGTTGTCATTGAAACCAGGAAGTTATTAAGTAAGGCATCGAAGCAGCAGTAACCACAACACGCCAGCTGTTTGCATTCCTCAAGAGTGAGGTTCACCTGGCTGGCCAGTGGGTAACCTGGCCCACGAGGACAAGGACACACCTTTCCAAAGACTGTTTCTAACAAAGTGCTTTGGAACTGTGAGAGTCCAGGTCTGAAGTGATTGTTGTTCAGGGAAACTTTTATATAAACAGGAATTACTTCAGGTCCAGAGCAACAAAAAGCTTCCTCTTGGTTGCGAGCACGCACCCGGCAGTGCTCTCATCAGTACCTGTCAGGTGCCTATGGCCCTCAGGTTAGAAACTCACTAGGTCAGTCACTCCACCTTCTGCAATCTCCGAAGGTAGAACTTCCGCTGAGTTGAGTCTAAGAAGACACATATCACAAACATGACAAAATTCATACAAGCATGGTTGGCCAGGTTACAGGTTATTTGGAAGTTTAAGAAAAGTGTGATTTAAAGTTCTCATTAAAATGGCTTACACAGGCAGAGTGTCTGGAGTGGGTGTCTTGTTCTGAAATCCCCGTTAGCTCATTAAGTATCAGAAAATTCTTGAATTTATGAAGTAAGGACAAGGATATGTGTATGATTTTCCAATTCTTAATATTTTTACATAAATTTGATGTGTGTGTGTGTGTGTGTGTGTGTGTACAGGTGTAATGAGCGCAGAAGCCAGAGGTCAATCAGGTGTTCTTCCTTATGAACCCATCTTCTGTCTTGAGATACAGTCTCTCCCTGGAACCTGGAACTTTCAACTAGACTATCTGGTCAGTGAGTCACAGCGATTGCCCTACTTCCCCTCCCCAGCTCTGGGGTTAGAAGGTCATGCCACCACACCCAGATTTTATGTGATACTTGTCCACATACGTGCACACTTGCACACATTCCCATTCTGACCTCTATGGGCACTCATCTTTGTACACACACACACACATACACAACACATAAATACATAATACACAACACATACCACACACTACACACACATACACAATATACACATACACAAGACACAACACACATACTACACAACACACAACCACACACTATGCAACACATAACCACACACTACACCACACACAATATACATGCGCACACATATATCACACACACACCATACATATACAGTACGTAACACACACACATGCCATTCTGCGGAGTCCTTCCATTAACCTCTGGGATAAGATGCTAATGAAGTAGCTGAGAACTCCGTCCTAGAACACTGGATGTAAGGTCACGGAGTCTGCACTGTAGGAGGATGGCTTCTCCTTGTAACTCCCTCCTGAGAACTAAGCAGACCTTTTTAGTGTTTTGTGCTGAGGAAGTATGCTCACAGTCGGGACATTGTCCAGCCAGAGATGGTCTTTGCTATTGGCTAAGTCAAGAGTTGCAGGGATCACGGAAGTCCGTGGTTACTCGGGAAACTCACTTGTGTTTCTTCTCCACCCGTCCTTCTCAAGGAGAACTTGACAAGAGCCAAACTTTCTTAATCAGTGGTGAAGATGTCTACCTAACCCATTGTTCTCTCACCCACATACTGGACATGCTTCTCCCCAGCTCAGCTCACCCACATCACTAAAGCAGTATTTCTGGAGTGGCCAAGCCTGGCTTTGTTTTCCCAGCATTAGGCTGGCACGGTATCACTTGTCTCTACCAAGGCCTCCTTCTTCGCCTGTCAGTATTTCTACAACATTTGACAGAAAGATCAGCTAATGAGTGTATTCCCTAATGCAGTGGTTCTCAACCTCTGGGGAAAGATCAAACAACCCTTTCACAGTGGACACATAAGAACATTGGAAAACACAGATGCTTATATTACAATAGTAATATAATATAGCATAATAGTAGCAAAATTACACTTATGAAGTAGCAATGAAAATAATTTCTGGGGCTGGTGAGATGGCTCAGCGGGTAAGAGCACCCGACT
>NC_034604.1:8544842-8551964 GCF_900095145.1 Mus pahari | reverse complement strand
CAAGATAGTAATGGTGACGTCCCTCTAGAATTGCTATGAAAATGATATAAAATATTCCTGGTAAAATTTTTTATTGCAGTGGCTGTGGGTTGGACTAACACTGGTAGCAAAGTTGTCTTGTTACTGTAGTTACTTGTGTCTTGAATGGGCCACCCCTCCAATAACAGAGTTGGTCCCAGAGACTAGGAGGCCTAAAACCTAGAGATGAGAACAGGCATGCCTAAGGACTGGGATGCCATAGAAGCAGGGAGCATATAGTATTTACTGTATGTGTTCAAGTCCTTGAGAACTGAGTGGGTTGTTGTCATTATCTAAGTAGGTATTAGAAGCCTAGATAAGATTATAGATTAGTCTCTAACATGAATGGTGTCTATACCCCTCTACTTGTAAATAAATGTATTAGATGTAGCTCAAAAGTAGCAACAGATTTGGCAGGAAATACAAACGTTACCCTATTAGCTATCTGTTTGGCACTTGCGTTTGTTCTGTAATTATCCTTCAGGTACAGGCAAAGCATGGCTATTTATTGCATCGATGGTCTCATCCAGCCCTCGTACTTCCTGCTCTTTCCTTGGCCTCCAGTCTCCATGTGCCCATCATCTGATCGTCCTTTTCTGCCTGATCTATGGCCTACGTCTAAGTCTTTTTCACTAGCTGTGGACACAGTACTACATGTCAGCTGCTGCCTCTGACTCTTCTTTCGTAGTTCTTCTTTAAGTGGTTTAGAGTGCAGGAGAGATGATTCAGTCAGTAAGTGCCCACCACATAAGCATGAACCCCCAAACATATACACAAATCAAGGTGCAGCTGTACGCTTCAGAAATCTATGCTGAGGGCAGAGAGGCAGATTTCTGGAACTCACTGACCCGACCGGCCAGCCTAGACCAACAGATGAGTTCAGCTAGAGATGTTGGCTCAAAATTACAGAGAGTCATCAACCTGACATCAACCGCCATATACACATGTCCACACACATGCACATGTGCCCTTGTGCATGTGAGCACATGCCTGCCCCCCCACACATAGAGAGAGAGAGAGAGACAGAGAGAGAGAGAGAGAGATGTGGAGGGCATAACTCTCACTTTACAGTGATTTGTTCCACTTAGAACATTTTTAAACAATTTTGTCTAGCAGTATTTAAATATCTTTTTTGCCCATTCCATTTCACTCCAAAGTCCCAGAGAAGAGAAACAAATTGACTTGTATTCTATCATTTTTATTATGAAAAGGAAGGCACTGGGTGTGGTGTGCATGCCTTTAATACCAGCACTCCAGAGACAGAAGCAACTCTGCGAGCTCAGGGCAGCTTGATTTACATAGCAAGTTCCAGGACTCGAAGAGAGGAATCTCCTAGCCACCCAGATAGTAAAGAGTTGGGCGTGACAGTATGATCTGACACGTACTCTCCAGGTTCCAATGTCACGTCCTTAGCCAGTCAGTAGGACCTGGCCACTCCCTAGCCAGTTGCTGTACAGGGCCTCCAGGAGAGCTGGTAAACGAAATCCAGAGGAAGAGCTTGAGGAACCGGAAGTCGGAGTGGAGGGTTTGTGATGCTCACTGTAAACAGCACTCAGCTCCCATAGCATTTCTAAGCATCTGTCACCTTCGTGTTCTCTGCCTTTGCATGTGCTTGCTCGTCAGCCGTGTCTCTGTAAGGTTTACAGAAGATAACTGAGGCTGAGAGGCACAGGCTCACAAGCTCAGTGCCGGCTGAGCTTTTGTTGTTGTTCTTTCCAATTAAGGTTATCGTGACTGTTATAAATTAAGAGTGGCAATAATCGTTCTCAGTGTGAAGCTCTCAGCAGTTTCCCACAGGCAATTTTACTAAACCCAGCCTTTGACGAGAACACTCACAAGGCAGCCCATCTCCCCTCCCTGGCTGCCCTCTGGTGGAGACATCCACAAAGAACAAAATAGACCCAGAACAAGCAGGAACAAGCATATTGGTCTCTCTGCGTTAAATCACCTTAAACATCGTAGGTCTGGAGCTCAGACCTCTTCCATTCTCTCAGGATCCTGCCTACACCCATGTGCCTAGGCACAGTCAGTCTTCGTGCCACCCACACCTGTCCACAACCCTGAAAATGCATGTGTGTCCTGGTATCTGACAAAATCCTGGTCTTCCTTTAAGACCCAACGGAGCAATGACTCGTCTATGAGTTTGACCACAACCCCGAGGCCGTGTGCGCACGTCTCATTCTCTATCACATGCAAGTGTACAGAAATCTCAACCTTCTCTCTTCCTCTAGACGTCCCTTTGAAAACAGACCTCTCTCACTATTCTGCCCGAGACATGAAGGAGCTTCATAATTCGTTGTTGATTGGTTGAATGGACGAATACGTAAATCCTCAATTGGGAGAATCAAATGAAAACCGTGGAAGTTCTTTTATAAATAATAAGCATTTTTTTTTTATTTTGTACTTTTAATTTGTGTTTTTGATACAGATTGTAACTTGTTAATGGTAACACCCACACTCAAGAGTAGATCCAGGAATGCCGCAGACTGCCTCCTTTGTGGGGGTCTGCTATCTGCGTGGAACGGGTCTCGGTTGCAGATGAGCAAGGATTCGGAGAGTGACAAACAGTCCGAGAGAGAGAGAGAGAGAGAGAGAGAGAGAGAGAGAGAGAGAGAGAGAGAGAGAGAAAGAGAGAGAGAGAAAGAAAGAGAGAGAGAGAATAAACTGAGTGTATTGTTTAAAATAAGCATCAAACTTTTAATACAGAACAAACAAGAAAAGCAGGGCAGGATACATCTGCAGTTACAGTGACACAAGACAAAGGATTGTATACATCAAAAGACCAGGGGGTGGGACCAGGCAACTTGAGGAGGAAGCCAGGTGCAAGGTTAGTCAATGGTTAAATCCCACCACCAGGGGTTTTCAGTAAATCCTAGATTATGCTGTTCCTTTGGGCCAAGCAGAAAAACCTGTTTCAGGGGGATTTAAAACCCACCTTTTCGCCAGGCCAATGTGTATTCCCTGTCCTCTGCAGACAAGCCCTGAGCTATGCAGGCTCTGCTCTTTGTAATGCCTAATTAGTTTCAAGTCTTTACAAGAAGTAAATTCAAATGTTAATGACTAGGAAACCTTTCCTACTGAATTCCTAGCTCCTGGCTTTAAGGATTTTTAGGACTTTGGAACACTGGTGGAAACTCACCTATGGTAAAAATTCAATCTTTAAAGGCCGTATAACACTGAAAGAGAGCATACACCATACTAACATGCGGATAGGGTTTGAGTATATGGGTTATTGGAAATGCCAGGGCTCCAGGAGGCTGAGTTTCCTCAAAACTCTTTTGCCTCAGGACTGCGTTCAGGTTTTCAGACCTGTTGTGAGTCACTACTGGAGTGGGTGTGGCACAGGAGACAGAGTGGTGTAAAGGGATCATGAAGCAGGCTCAGTGTCTTTACCCTCTGCTCTGTGTTTGAGCTCCTCCTTCCACACCTCTACCAAGACATAGATGCCAACCTTCTCTTGACCTCAGATCCCACTGGCCTTTTAATGTGATTGTGTTCCGACATCAGCGGGTATGCTTAGATTGAAATTTCATACTGCGGCGGAAGATGTGACAGAGTCTGTCATTGTTATCATCTTGCTCTTTAGCCCTCATTCCCATGGGTAGATAGGTAATCCAAACTCTCGGGGTATATTACCATGATGGCTTCAGTTTTTCCAGTTCTGGATCCTCTTCCTGCTCTTCTTTCCAAAGAGAACTCATTCTCAGAGGTCAGGCTACCAGTCAGGGTTAGGGGAGGGGTACCTTCCTGAATCTGTGTGGCATCTCTGGTCCTCAAGTGCACTGGATCCTGGAGATTCCCTATGGACCCACCGTATGGGGCTGTGTCTCAGCAGAGTGCTTACTGACATGCATGAAGCCTTGGGTTCAGTATAACATGGGTTCATAGTATGGTATGGTGGGACGAGTGTAATCCCAGCACTCCCTAGGTAGAAGCAGAGGATGAGAGGATCCTGGTCATTCTCCACTATATACTGAGTTTGCATCCAATCTAAAATACTTTAGATTCTGTCTCTGAAGAGAAACGGGAAACGGCCATTTGTATAAGACAAGTTTGGCATGAGGGTTTGAAGTCTCTCAGGCACTACAAACGCCAGCCTGTGGTCCGCTGTTCACTGTGCAGCCTACTTCTCCATGCCCATTGGGTGTGCAGATCAGTCGGAGAGTAGATCTTTTGGACTCAGCCATATGGTGGTCCTGTGTGAGTGGATGAGTGACTGGGACCCCTGTTACACTGGCCACCTCCTTTTCCCACAGGATGGAACCGCGCCACTGTGGATCGCCTCCCAGATGGGCCACAGCGAGGTGGTGCGCGTGATGCTGCTGCGGGGAGCTGACCGTGATGCCACTCGCAATGTGAGTAGACAGTGCCCCCCCCCACACACACACACCTGCAGACTGGTCTAACAACTCTGCTCTTTAGCAGGAAAACAAAGACCAACTGAGCGAAAAGTTTGCAGGTTTGGTCAGCTTCCCCCTCCTCCATCTGACATGATTTATGGAGGAGCTGGGGAGGGGTACGGTTTACTTGATCTGGGGCATGAAAAGGACATGCAGGATCTATGAAGTGGGTTCAGGCAGAGCCCACTGCTGCAAATCCCTGTGCATCATCCCTTTAGTTCTGTGGGCTTGTGCCAGGCTGCAGGCCCAGAGGAGAGATGATCAATTTGGGGAGATTCAACAGTCACTAGGTTATGAGGCTGGTGGCTCCTTGTGTCTGACATCTGTCCTTGCACCTTCACATAGTTGCCTATCAAATCTAAGCTCATAAAAGGGAAATCATAAAAGGCTCTGTACCTGCTCCCGCCCCCCACCCCCACCCCCACCCCATCATCACCTCTGAAATCAGAGAAGAAAACTCCCCATCACACCCTTCCCCTTCCCATTCCAGAGGCTCTCTCCTGGCTAACTGAAGACAGCTAAGAAGCACCACCATTGATGTGCTAAAGCAAGCAGGAAACTGAGGATTTGGAAAGTCTCTTTTTGAACCAAAAATGATCATGAAAGATGGATTTTTTTTATTTATTTAAAAAAGATCTATTTGTTTGTTTGTTTAATATGAGTACACTGTAGCTGTCTTCAGACACACCAGAAGAGAGCATCAGATCCCATTACAGATGGTTGTGAGCCACCATGTGGTTGCTGGGAATTGAACTTGGGACCTCTGGAAGAGCAGTCAGTACTCTTAACCACTGAGCCATTTCTCTAGCCCCAAAAGATGGATTTTTAAAATTTATCTATGCATTTTTTCTTTTTCTTTTTCTCTCTTCCTTCCTGCCTTTCTTTCTCCTTCTTTCTTTCTTTCTTTCTTTCTTTTTTTCTTTCTTTCTTCTTTTTGATACTTTATTTACATTTTGAATGTTTTCCCCTTTCCAGGTCTCCCCTTTGGAAACCCCCTATCCCATCCCCCTCCCCCTGCCTCTATGAGGGTGCTCCCCCACCCACCCACTCCTGTCTTCCCTCCCTGGCATTCCCCTACACTGGAGTATCGAACACCCTCAGGCCCAAGGTCCACTTCTCCTACTGATGCCCAACAAGGCCATCCTCTGCCACATATGCAGCCAGAGCCATGTGTCCCTCCGTGTGTACTCTTTGGTTGGTGGTCAAGTCTCCGGGAGTCCCAGGGAATCTGACCTGTTGACACTGTTGTTCCCCCCATGGGGCTGCAAACCCCCTCTGCTCCTTCAGTCCCTTCTCCAACTCCTCCATCTGGGACCCTGAACCAGCACCATTTGTTGAAAATGCTGTCCTTTTTCCACTGGAAGGTTTTAGCTCCCTTGTCAAAGATCAAGTGACCATAGGTGTGTGGATTCATTTTTGGGTCTTCAATTCTGTTCCATTGATCTACCTGTCTGTCGCTGTACCAGTACCATGCAGTTTTTATCACAATTGCTCTGTAGTACAGCTTGAGGTCAGGGATGGTGATTCCCCCAGAAGTTCTTTTATTGTTAAGAATAGTTTTCACTATCCTGAGTTTTTGGTTATTCTAAATGAACTTGAGAATTGCTCTTTTTAACTCTATGAAGAATTGAGTTGGAATTTCGATGGTGATTGCATTGAATCTATAGATTGCTTTAGGAAAGATGGCCATTTTTACTATATTAATCCTGCCAATCCATGAGCATGGGAGATCTTTCCGTCTTCTGAGGTCTTCTTCAATTTCTTTCTTCAGAGACTTGAAGTTTTTTTCATACAGATCTTTCACTTGTTTGGTTAGTCACACCAAGATATTTTATATTGTTTGTGACTATTGTGAAGGGTGTTGCTTCCCTAATTTCTTTCTCAGCCTGTTTATCCTTTGAGTATAGGAAGGCTACTGATTTGTTTGAGTTAATTTTATATCCGGTCACTTTACTGAAGTTGTTTATCAGCTGTAGGAGTTCTCTGGCAGAATTTTGAGGGTTACTTAAGTATACTATCATATCATCTGCAAATAGTGATATTTTGACTTCTTCCTTTCGAATTTGTATCCCTTTGACCCCCTTTTGCTGTCTAATTGCTCTAGCTAGAACTTCAAATACTATATTGAATAGGTAAGGAGAGAGTGGGCAGCCTTGTCTAGTCCCGGATTTTAGTGGGATTGCTTCAAGTTTCTCTCCATTTATTTTGATGTTGGCTACTGGTTTGCTGTATATTGATTTTACTATTTTTAGGTATGGGCCCTGAATTCCTGATTTTCCAAGACTTTTAACATGAAGGGATGTTGAATTTTGTCAAATGCTTTTTCAGCATCTAATGAAATGATCATGTGATCTTTTTCTTTGAGTTTGTTTATATAGTGGATTACATGGATAGATTTCAATATATTGAAAAATCACTGCATCCCTGGGCTGAAGCCTACTTGATCTTAGTGAATGATTGTTTTGATGTGTTCTTAGATTCGGTTTGAGAGAATTTTATTGAGTATTTTTGCATTGATATTCATAAGGGAAATTCATAAGGGTCTGAAGTTCTCTTTCTTTGTTGGGTCTTTGTGTGGTTTTGGTATCAGCGTAACTGTGGCTTCATAAGACAAAATGGATAGTGTTCCTTCTGATTCTATTTTGTGGAATAATTTGAAGAGTATTGATATTAGGTCTTCTTTGAAGTTATGATAGAATTCTAC
>NC_034604.1:8542952-8544567 GCF_900095145.1 Mus pahari | reverse complement strand
TTTTTTTTTAATTTCCTCCATTTCTGTTGTTATTTTATTTCTGATTTTGTTAGTTTGGATACTGTCTCTATACCCTCTGGCCAGTCTGGCTAAGGGTTTATTTATCTTATTGATTTTCTCAAAGAATCAGTTCCCGGTTTTGTTGATTCTTTGTATAGTTCTTTTTGTTTCTATTTGGTTGATTTCAGCCCTGAGTTTGATTATTTCCTGCTTTCTACTCCTCTTGGGTGTATTTGCTTCATTTTGTTCTAGAGCTTTCAGGTGTGCTGTCAAGCTGCTAGTATGCTCTCTCCAGTTTCTTTTTGGAGGCACTCAGAGCTGTGAATTTTCCTCTTAGCACTCTTTCATTGTGTCTCATAAGTTTGGGTGTGTGGTGCCTTCATTTTCATTAAATTCTAAAAAGTCTTTAATTTCTTTCTTTATTTCTTCCTTGACCAAGTTATCAGTGAGTAGGGCGTTATTCAGCTTCCATGTATATGTGGGCTTTTTGTTGTTTTGTTCCTATGAAGACTAGCTTTAGTCTGTGGTGATCTGATAGGATGCATGAGATTATTTCAAACTTCTTGTATCTGTTGAGGCCTTTTTTGTGACCAATTATATGGTCAGTTTTGGAGAAGGTACCATGAGGTGCTGAGAAGAAGGTATATTCTTTTTTTTTGGGATGAAATGTTCTATAGATATCTGTTAAATCCATTTAGTTCATAACTTCTGTTAGTTTCACTGTGTTTCTGTTTAGTTTGTGTTTCCATTATCTCTCCATTGCTGAGAGTGGGGTGTTGAAGTCTCCTACTGTTATTGTGTGAGGTACAATGTGTGTTTTAAGCTTTAGTAAAATTACTTTTGTGGGTGTGGGTGCCCTTGCATTTGTAGCATTATATGTTTGGAATGAGAGTTCTTCTTGGTAGATTTTTTTCCTTTGATGAGTACAAAGTATCCTTTCTTATCCTTTTCGATAATTTTCAGTTGAAACTTAATTTATTCGATATTAGAATGGCTACTCCAGCTTGTTTCTTCAGACCATTTACTTGGAAAATTGTTTTCTAGCCCATTACTCTGAGGTAGTGTCTGGCTTTAACACTGAGGTGCATTTCCTGTATGCAGCAAAATGCTGGGTCCAGTTTAGGGATCCAGTCTGTTAGTCTACATTTTTTTATTGGGAATTGAGCCCATTGGTGTTAAGAGATATTAAGGAAAAGTGATTGTTGCTTCCTATTATTTTTGATGTTATTTTTATGTTTGTGTGGCTATCTTCTTTTGGGTTTGTTAAAAGAAGATTACTTTCTTGCTTTTTCTAGGGTGTAGTTTCCCTCCTGGTGTTGAAATTTTCTATCTATTATCCTTTGTAGGGCTGAATTTCTGGAAATATATTGTGTAAATTCGATTTTGTCATAGAATACTTTGGTTTCTCCATCTATGGTAATTGAGAGTTTAGCTGGGTATAGTAGCCTGGGCTGGCACTTGTGTTCTCTTAGGGTCTGTATATCATCTGCCCAGGATCTTCTGGCTTTCATAGTCTCTGGTGAGAAGTCTGGTGTAATTCTGATAGGTCTACCTGTATATGGGTTTTTTTAAAATTTATTTTATATATTTGAGTACACTGTTGCAGTCTTCAGAT
>NC_034604.1:8531106-8542652 GCF_900095145.1 Mus pahari | reverse complement strand
TGGTTGTGAGCCACCATGTGGTTGCTGGGAATTGAACTTAGGACCTCTGGAAGAGCAGTCAGTGTTCTTAACCCCTGAGCCATCTCTCCAGCCCCCTTTTGCTCTCTTTTATTTCTAGAATCCTTAGATTTGGCCTTCTCATTGTGTCCTTGGTTTCCAGGGTGTTTTGGGTTAGGAGCTTTTTGTTTGTGCATTTTCTTTGACTGCTGTGTCAATGTTTTCTATGGTATCATCTGCTCCTGAGATTCTCTCTTCTATCTCTTGTGTTCTGTTGGTGATGCTTGCATCTATGACTCCTGATCTCTTTCCTAGGTTTTCTATCTCCAGGGTTGTCTCCCTTTGTGATTTCTTTATTGTTTCTATTTCCACTTTTAGATCCTGGATGGTTTTATTCAATTCGTTCACCTGTTTGGTTGTGTTTTCCTGTAATTCTTTAAGGGATTTTTGTGTTTTCTCTTTAAGGACATCTACCTGTTTACCTGCATTCTTCTGTATTTCTTTAAGGAAGTTATGTCATTCTTAAGTCCTCTATCATCATGAGATGGGATTTTAAATCAGAGTCTTGCTTTTCTGGAGTGTTGGGGTATCTGGGGCTCGCTGTGGTCGGAGAACTGGGTTCTGATGATGCCAAGTAGCCTTGGTTTCTGTTGCTTAGGTTCTTACCCTTGCCTCTCACCATCTGGTTATCTCTTGCTGTCTCTTACTGTGGTTTGTCCCTCCTGCAAGCCTGTGTGTCAGCTTTCTCCCGGCAGTATTTGGGTATGGAGAGCTGTGGCACAGGATCAGCTCTGGACACAGGCAGAAACCCTATCTATGCATTTTTTTAAAGAATAATCAAATTTTAGCCTATTCTTCCTGGGTTACCACTGCCATACACAAGCAAATAAACACACAGGGCAGGTGAAGTCTAGACTGCCTATAGCTCTAAGGTTGTAACAATAGCATAAATCATTAAAGACAGTTAAACTATCTCCACTGAGTCATGAACTGTAGTGAAGGCCTCTTGGGCCAATCAATAGCCTTAAATACGGTCCTGAAATCACCCTGTCCCTGACATAGTGTTCTCAGGGCCTGGAGGTGTGTCTAACTTAGCAAATAGCAGGTGCCCACTCTGGACGGCGTCCTCACACAGAATCACTGCCTACTGTGCTCTAACAGGTCCCGTACTGAGACATGCTGGTTCATCAACTGATGGTTAGTTCTCAGCCAGCACAAATGATGTTAACAGTAATCCCTGTGTCCCCTTTGCTTCAGGATGGTACGACAGCATTGCTGAAAGCAGCCAACAAAGGGTATAATGATGTCATAGAGGAGCTGCTCAAATTCTCACCTACTCTTGGTATTTTGAAGGTAAGACGTAAAAAGTTATGCCATTCTGTCAAAAAAAAGAGATAGGCTAGAGGAGACATACTGAAGACTGAGAGAGAACTGGATTGTCATTAGATGGGGGGGGTCCGTGGGTCCAGGTGGAAATGGGGAGGTGGTTAATAGAACAGCCTCCTAATGCCTAGTCTTCAAGGAAAAAAAAACAGTATAATTGCCACTAAAGACAGTAAAGCACACTACTGATATCGCTTGGAAGCTTTGTGAAATCAAAGGAGGACACCCTTTTCTTCATCATCCTCAGAAAAGACCCATTCTGCTTGGTTAAGTATAAAATTAGCCAGAAACATCTGGGAGCCTAAGAAAATGTGTACCTGGAGACTGGAAATGCTTTGTTAAGTTTGAGTCACTTTGGATGGAAGTATTTCTGTGTTGTCCTGTATCCAGCACAGTGTCAACAACTGCCCCCGTGAGTCACTGGGTGCATTGGGCTTTTCAAGCCTGCGGTTTCTGCAGCAGAGGCTCAGTTCTGCCATCTCAGGATATCCAGAGAAACTGACAAGAAGCAAATGTGGCTGCCGTCCATAGTTATAATTTATGGGTGATATTGATGATATTTTATATTTGGGTGTGTGCAACATAAAATGTGCAAAATATTCTTCACTTTCAGGACTTAAGAGAAAAGAGGCAGTGGGCTAGGTTTAACCCACAGGCAGTGGACTCTTGATTTGAATCATTTACAGTCCTGCTTTGTTGAATAGAGGGCACTAAGTCTCTTCTAAGTTGACACTGTGGCATAGCTGTGCCCTTGAGATACATTAGGGCATACAAACCCTTTTCCTGGAATGACTCCACAAATGTACTATGTTCATGCTGGAAACATGCTGTCTGCCCTTCAGATTTTTAGACCCTGTTCTTGCTGACATCTAATAAAGAATTACTGGGTTCAGTATCGATCCCTGTCCCTAATGAGCTACCTTCAGCTGTGTGTCTGAAGACATTGTAGTAGTACTGATGTGACTCTAGGAAGTGCAGGAAAGTACCAGGAAATAAGACTGTGTTGTCTTGTGGGACATGCAAAGCCAACAAGAGCCTGACTCTTGATGCGCACTCTCATTTTCTCTTAGAATGGGACTTCGGCTCTCCACGCAGCGGTGCTCAGTGGGAATGTTAAAACAGTTGCCCTGCTCCTGGAAGCAGGGGCAGATCCAGCCTTGAGAAACAAGGTACTCACTCAATCTGTCCTTTAACTACACTGGCCTCCATGTAAGGAGTCCTCTTCCTCAGAAGGCAAGACAAGCATCTCACAGGCTCCTGCCTCGATTTTCATAGTTACACACAGAAAGGGCATGCTGGCTGCAGTTATGACTTATTCCTAGCCAATGCGTTTAGACTTGGGGAATTGTGCTAAAAACACTATAGCATCCATGGCTTTCTCTAACCATTTACTCATACAAAATGTGCAAACACTGGAGGTGGGGATGTAGCTCAGTAGCAGAGTGCATGCATAACATGCCGAATCCCCCAGTAGGACATAAACCAGTAGTGGTAGTTCATAGTTTTAAGGCCAGTACTCAGGAGCTGGGGCCAAGGGATCGCAAGCTTACAGTGGTGTGGCTTCCTGGTAGGGAGAAGTAAGTAGCCATTAAAGGCAGTAAGCATGTGCTCTGGAAAATTACTAATGTATGCTTAGCGACTTGGTCAGGAAAATGTGTTATCAATAGGATCGCATGTCACTGCTACACCAATCCATGTTTTTATTATTAAATCCTTAGAGTTGAACCAAATTTGGAAGTCAGAGAGCTTTCGATCACAGTATTTCCACTGTGGCTTCTTGTTGTATGCCCTCTTACTTGATGTCTGCTGAAGATGTCTTGTGTGCAGACTGGGAGTTAAGGAGAACCCCATTAGTTGTATTCTGACTGCTGTTGCTATGATAAAAATTAGCCTGACAAAAGGCAATACAGGGAAGGAAGGGTTTGTTTAGGCTCACAGTTCCAGGTTATAAGTCCATCGTAGCGCAGAAGTCAAGACGGCAATACTTTAGAACATCCAGTGGCATCACACCCACAGTCAAGATCACAGAACAACGAGTGCATTCATATGTCATGTTCAGATCCCTGTCAGTCCAGGTCCCAAGCCCAGGGAATGCAACTGCCCACTGTGGCATGGGTCTTCGTTCCACAGTTAATCTAATTAAAGAGATGTCTATGACAGGCATGCCCGTAGTTTAGACGGACTTAGCAGTCTCTCATCGAAACTCTCTTCACAGGTGAATCTAGATCTGTAAGGTTGACAATTGGAACTAACCGTGGAGGCTGGAGAGGTGACTTAGTTGTTAAGAGTACTTGCTGCACAACAGTCAGAACCTGAGTTCAGGTCTCAAAATCCATGTAACAAGCTTGCCATGTGCTGTGTTTGCCTGTAACCCCAGCACTGTGGGAGGTGAGGGCCAAAGGATTACTGGTACTTGCTGGCAGCCAGCTTAGCGAAAAGCCATAAGCTCCAGTCTCAGGAAGAGGCTCTGCCTTAAGGGAGTAAGGCAAAAAAGAGATAAAGGAAGACTCCCTCCTCTGACCTCCTTGTACACACCAGTGCATGCATCAGCACATACAGCACACACACACACACACACACACACACGCATACACACACACACACACGTGTATGCACACACATGAAATCCATTAACAAGGGCCAAAGGAATAATATGCAAGGCCAAGGCCCCCATCTTCCTTGTGCCTAGCACACAGAAGGACTACTTCCCATTCCAGGGGAAATGAACTGCTTGCAGAAAGCTTTTCTGCTATCGTTGCTGCCTCTCTCTCTCCTGAGCTGGCCTGGCTGGGTGATAAGCCCGCTGAAGTCACAGCTGCCTTTCTTTGGAATCTTATCTCTAGCCTTGTTCACAGAACTTTTGGAGAAATCAAACATTGCTGGTTAGCTATCCAGGACTGAGTTAAGACTAGGAACACCGTTAATACCTTGATACGGTGTGTCCCACTTTGTCCCCTTTAATGGGCTAGCCTCCGAGGAATGGTCCTAGGTAATTTCCAGGGACAGAAAGCTGAGCTCTCGGCTTCCCTAGAGGGACTGAACTTCTGTGTGGAGGCTCACTCTGCAGGGAGCCCTGGGAACACTGCCAGGAACCTCATCGGCCCACCAGTCTCCTAATCACAGCCCCACAAGCAAGGGAATTAGAGCAGCAACCTAGAACTCTTGAAAGAGATTTTTTTGTTGTTTTTGTTTTGTTTTGATTTTGATTTTGTTGTTTGGTGGTGGTGGTGGTGGTGGTGGCTTCCTGCATCCAGGGATGCCCTTGAATACCTAATCCTTCTGTCTTCACCAGCTAAATCCTAGGATTACAGACATACTGGCTTTGGAAAGGACTTAGGGCTCTCAATCATTTAACAAATCTCTTTGAACACTTACTACATACTGTGTACTGTACTCTCCTCTGGGGACATAATTTACAGTTTCTGCTTTCATTGAGCTGAGAATTCAGAGAGGAATAGGGCAAGGAAGGAATCACAGTACAGAGCGGTATGAGCTGTACACCGGGGCATAGGAGATGCTGTTGAACCTTCACAAAGACAGTGATGGCCTTATACACTTTGCTAAATGTTTTACTAGATGGAACAGTGGAAATAGCAGGCTTATTAAATTTTGACTCTTACTACATATTTTTTATACTGTTCATGAAACAGTGAAAAACAATTTCAGTCACTATGTACCGGAGTACAGTCGTCTCAAGAAAAACTCTTGTGGAGATATTGAAATTGCAGGGGGAAATGACCACTCTTTAAATCAATCACCATTTTTCTTTGAGTTATTTATTTTGTGCATATGTGTGAGAAAGAGGGCAGACACCCATGTGCCCAGTGTGTGTGGAGATCAGAGGTCAAATCTCTGGCTACTTTGTGGGACCCAGAGATTGGTCAGGGGACTGAATTCAGTGGGTAAGGCCTGAACCAAAGTTCTACCGGCTTAGCCACTCGCAGGCCCTGGTTTTATTAACAGGAGGGCTTAATAGCTTACCAGTCCCGAGAGTCTTTTCTGATGAATTAATTGTAGTTTTACTGAATGTGACTTTTTGTGAATGTGACTTTTTTGATGTGGCAAAAAAGAAACGTGCCAATATTTGCACAACGTGCATGGCTCAGTAAGCTAATATATTTCAAATGTTATAACTAATGCTAAAACCTGTAGATTTCCATGCAACAAAGTTCGAAGTGGTTCATGATGTGCTTCCAGATCCCATGTGGCTGTGAATATGAAACTACATCTTAACTTGGCACGGTGGCACAGGCCTGTAATCTCAGCACGCAGGAAACTAAGGAAATCTGTGCCATCCCAGGCTATGTGGCAAGACCTTTTCACTAAAACAGAAAAACACACATGCCAGGAGAGAGAGGAGTGAATTGAAGGGGAGGGAAAAGGAGAGGAGAGAAGGGGAACCGAAGAGAAGGGAGGAAAGGAGAGAAGAGGAAGAGAGGGAGAGGGGAGAGGAGAGTTTGACACTAATCCTGGAGAAACCTGAAAAATGTGCACTCACCCCCAGATAAGGAACTGATATCAGATCAGAGTAAAGATGCCGCCAAAGTCCAACCTGTGAGGCGAGTGTTGAGCTGAGGTATGGGAGCATGGGTGAAGGGTTGCTTACAGGAGCAGGGAAGGCTCCAAGGTGACTGTATCACCTCCAACCCACGCCAGCATGGGGTGAAGACTCATGAAAGCCAGCGTCCTCTAGCTCTCGGCTTGACTTGCAGGCAGCTCTGCAGATTGGCGAGCCCTTCCTGTCAGTAGTCCTGGTGTTTATGTAGTTGTGGTGGGGGTGGGGTGCTTGTCTTGTAGGTTTCAGGGACTTGCTGAGACTGCTTCGTTTACTTCCCGAGTTTAGGAGCTTCCTTTTAGAAGTTCATGAGTCTTAGTGACTTTCTTCCAGGATGGCAACAGGTGAAGTGGGAAGAAAGGGAAGGGCGGGGGTAGGGAGGGGTGGGGGAGAAATGGAAAGCTGAGGGGGAAGGGTAGGAGAAGAAAAGGAAGCAGTTCTTGCAAGCCTTGGTGTCTTATCAAAGAAGGCTGCCAGCCCAGCCCTGTGTGGACACTAGGCTCCTCCTCCCTTGCCAGCTACCAATCTGTGAGCAGCTCAGTTTTCATCACATGGCCACCATAGACTTTATCGCAGCTGGCTTGCGGAGCCACTCAAAAGAACTCAGCTGTCTTCTGTGCAGCTCCACACGAAAGAAATATGAAAGATCATTAAGCAATTCTACGTGGCTAAGATCTTTGTTTTTGCTAAGGCAGTTGTTTTTTCAGAAATATATTTTGTATGCCAAACTATAGCGGATTTATTATTTTTCATTGACTAGGAAATACATTATTTTTTCAGATTTCATTTCTAAGTTAAAAACATATTAGAGTGCTCCATAATATTTAAGAGCTTACAACAGTGCTGATATCACGGAAATTCAAGAATTCTTTCTCTTAGAATACATGACACCTGTGGGAGGAGCTAGCTCCCTAAGTGCTTCAAGCTGTGCCTCCGCGGCGGCTCAGTAGTCAGTTCCGTGGTGACTTTCAGGTCCCGTGGGAAGTCGCAGCCACAGACACTATGCCTTCCTGGGTGTGAGTTACCCTCTGAAGGCTTCCTGACTGCTTTCTCATCAGACCACACCTGTCTTACTGCAACAGGCCCTTCCTTGCAGCTGGAAGCTAGAACGTTGCTTTTATTGAGGCAGGGAATAAAGAGCAGAGGTCAGAGCAGGGAGGAGAGTGGCCAAGGTACAGAGAGGTAGAAGGAATAAATTCAAGTCACACAACAGATGATGTGGTTTATAACAATGCATTCTGTGTTTTAGAAAGAATTAAAAGGTGTTTGAAGCTTCCCCAACAGAACGTTTAAGGAAATGGGAGATGCCAATCATCCTGACTCGTTCATTACACTTTATATCTCTTAATCAATTACCACACTGTACCCCATAATATGAACAAATGAAAATAATAAATGAGGAGCCATCGAGATGGCTCAGCGGGGGAAGGAGCTTGCCAATGAGTCTGATGTGAGTTCAAGGTCTGGACCCTGTGTGGTAGAAGAGAACTGACTCCTTCATATAAATTAGAAAATGCATTACAAAAAAAATAAATCAATTGGAATGTGAGCAGACAAAAATCCCATCTTGAGTCCTCCCTATTGTACAAACCACTAAACATTTTAAGTCCAATGCCTGTATTCATTACACAACTATTAGATGTAATGTGCTGGACATTGTGCTGAAAATGGAGATATAGCGGTTTAGAAGACAAAGGTCCTGCCCCCAGGAGCCTCCAGTACAGTAAGGATCTGGCTAGATATAAAGCTAGTGTGGAGCTGAGGGAATGGCAGGTGCTACTTCTCATTAGAAGGAGACCCCTGTTGCCTACTACAGATCAGTGAGTCCAGTGGAGGCTTCTCATCACTGAAGGACAAAGCCTGGGGTCCCCTGCCGCCTTTGAGCCTCTAAAATTACACCAGTGGGGGACTGTACTAATGGCCATATCATCTCCTTTCAGGCCAATGAGCTCCCAGCAGAACTAACCAAAAATGAACGCATACTGCACCTCCTGAAACAGAAAGAAGGACCTGGGAAGAATGAACTCGGATCCATCTTAGATAGATAGGAACTTAGGCCACAGTGTCCATAAAGAAATGGTTCTTAACAATGTTGGAAATGAAGAAAGGTCTGCCCTGTGGGTTTGCACACTGTGCACTGACCCAGGACGGGCTCAGGGTCCACTTCCCTTTATTTACAGTGGGCTTCTCACACTGCCCTGTAACTTGGCCCTTGAGGACATGGATAGTCACAGATTCAACAGAAACTTATCTACAACTATGATAACTAAGTTCAACTCTATGTTGGACATGATTTCAGTGCTAAAAAAGGAATCAAAATCTTTATTCCTTAAGAGTCAGAGGCAGCCCTTCAATGAAGCAGTAAATGTTTACTTTTGTGTTTAATGTAGCTATGCTAAAATACAATGTGTTTAATGTAGCTGTGCTAAAATACAATGTGTTTGATGTAGCTATGCTAAAATACAATGTGTTTGATGTAGCTATACTAAAATACAATGTGTTTAATGTAGCTGTGCTAAAACACAATGCCTCCATAATCGTTTCATTTGTCCATTCACTGTAAAGTGTTTTTTACCACCCAAAGATCAGAGTCATGATTATTGTGAACCAGTATATACATGAGCATTTGTTATTTAAGATCCACTTCTGACATTCCACTATGTGCTACTCAAAGATGGGCCACTAACACATAGAAAAGATAAAACTGTTTGTTGCTAAAACCTCTTCTTTTTCCTGACTTGTAAAGTCACTGTCTCCTAGTCCACAATTGTCAATGTATGAGGATACCAATAGGGAATTTAAAACCCCAACATCTGCAAAACACAGGTCTCTTTGAGCTTTGGCTCTGGTTGTATGGTCTGGAGTCCAATTCCCAAGGCACAAGTGAGGACACAATGTGCTGGGGAATCTGGCACTTCCCGCACGCAGCACTGTCCCTGACAGACAGACTGATGGTGAGCTCACTGGGTGAAACATGATATGCATGAGTACTGTTGCTGTTACTACTGGGGACTATCCACAGTGAAGGCAGTTGTTAGTGTATACCAGGTGCTCATTTATACATACTCATGGGTGAATTGATTCCAGCAAAGAACCACAAGTTCACCGAACTGTTTGAGGAGGGTCTAAAGTTGATGCTCCATGCACTTCCAATGGTGTCTAATTGCCTCTGTTGGTGCCTAACTGCATATATAGAAATCAATCTTTCTTCTATAATACACTGTATGAAACACTAATAGTTCTTTCATGTTTAAACACATATCCACTATTCTAGCTCATACTATGCCCCAGGTTCTAACCAGTAGTCTCTGTGTAAAACCCTATTGAGATGGAAGGGAAAATAATCCTAAGGAAGGTTTTGCGGAGCCAAATGCAGTGGTATGAGAAGCATTGCCTTTTTACGTCTATAAATGCCAGAATGGAACTTTTGAAATCAGAAAATGATCTCTTCAAATCGTTTATGATAAATGCAATCAGAATGACAAGATTCTGATAAAACACTGCTAGCAAAGCCAGTGACAAACAGCACACACCCTCAAAGAAGAATAAAGTCTGACTGATAGGCTCTGCAGAAATTCCCCACTCTAGTTTCAAGATAAAAGATTAGAGAGTTGTTCGTTGCCACAACATCAGACACAAATGTTTTGGTAGCTCAAGATCAGTGCCAACTTCCCCATTGGCAGCCTTTTACTTGGCGAAGTTGCAAATACACATTATCTCCATGGGAATTTTGAAATGCTGTATTTGCCTTGAAGAAGAAATTAATGTGGACTTAAATGCTTTCCAATTTCCCCTTTATTTAGCCCTATACCAGAAATAGTTGTTCATCATAGGTCCAAAAGAAAACAGTATTGTCGCTACCGTCTCCGACTAGCAGAAAAGAAGCGACAAAACCGATGTTCTTCTCAAAGTAGTTTATTCAGGAACATAACTATATGCACTATAAAGATCCCCCGACCTCTCTTGGCCATCCCCTTTTATACCCTCTAGTCCACTCCCCATCACCCTATTCCACATAGGCCCAGTTCATTGGCACAGGATACATTCGTCACATCATCTGATCTTTCGTCGTGGTGCATCTGTGCAGTGCAGCTTAACGGACGTGGCTATCTTGAGGGATATGAGGAAGTCAGTTGTTAGCCGTTAGACTTGGCGGCAGTTCCGGGCGCCATCTTGGTTCTGTGGCTAAACCCACTCCTCACACAGTATTGCAAATACCACCACCAACAACAACAAAACCAAAAGACAGTATCAGAAACTTCATGTTTTCCACTAAAACCTCTTGACATTGGCCTGTCCCACATACGAACCACTTTAGGGCCATGAAATTAATTCAGTATCTTTAGCAATACTTAATAAAGACCTTTGTACTGTATGAAACAGATAACTGGATTAGCATTTCATCTAGATGCTATCTATGATGTTATCCATGGCAGGGAAGTTGGTTAAGAACCTACCAAAGACTGAACAAGATGTCTGTTATTTCAGAAACTGTGTTTCCATTTGCACACATGTAAAGGACTCTTTATAGTAGACTCATCGGCAATCCAGTCAGTCTGCAGTTCTTCTGCAAATAATCCATTTAGCTGAACTACAAAAGTTTGCCACTACATCCATCTGTTTGACAATACATTCCATGTTATACTTAAAATAAAGTTAATACACTTCCCAATTTGCCTTTGTTGCTTTTTTATTAACAGGTATTATTTCTGAGGTTTTTAAAGCCTCTTTTTACATTTATTGTTTGTGGACACTGCAGTACTCTTTTTTTTTTTTTTTAATGGTTTTTTGAGACAGGGTTTCTCTGTGTAGCCTTGGCTGTCCTGGAACTCACTCTGTAGACCAGGCTGGCCTGGAACTCAGAAATCCGTCTGCCTCTGCCTCCCGAGTGCTGGGATTAAAGGCGTGCACCACCACGCCCGGCTCACTGCAGTACTCTTGAAAGTCAGAAAACAATACAAAGCCGGGCATGGTGGCACACGCCTTTAATCCCAGCACTTGGGAGGCAGAGGCAGGAGGATTTCTGAGTTTGAGTTTGAGTTCCAGGACAGCCAGGGCTATACAGAGAAACCCTGTCTCGAAAACAAAATAAATTAATTAATTTAATTAAATTTAAAGAAAAAAAAATACAGAGGGCGGCGCGTGGGAGTGGGGTGGGGTATTTCTTACTTCCACTGTAGGTTCTGGAAATGGAATTCAGGTCCTCAAGCTTGGCAGAAGGTGTCCTTACCACTGAGTCATTTCCCTGGCCCCTGTGTGATTTAGAATAGAATAAAATTTCAGAGTGAGTAGTTCAACTCCATTGGTAAATAGATTGGAGTTTAGGATGCCAAACTGTGAGCTCCATTTCACTAAAGGACTAATCAACTATTGTTTCTACTGCTACAAGTGTATGAGCAATTCTCAAAGTTTTGCTTTCCTGGGGTAGTCACTAAAGATGTTCCCTGGAACTCACAGAGTGAGTTCCAGGACAGCCAGGGCTACACAGAGAAACCCTGTCTCGAAAAACCAAAATATGGTGCACGCCTTTAATCCCAGCATTTGGGAGGCAGAGGCAGGCGGATTTCTGAGTTCGAGGCCAGCCTGGTCTACAAAGTGAGTTCCAGGACAG
>NC_034604.1:8528332-8531076 GCF_900095145.1 Mus pahari | reverse complement strand
AAAAAAGAAAAAGAAAAAGAAAAAAGAAAAACAAAGAAAAACCAAAATAAATAAATAATAAAAAAAAATAAAGTAGATGTTCCTGGCTTCTATTGTTATTGTTGGGGCTGTTCCTTGCACATTAACCCTTTGCAGACTTTGTCTTGTGAAATAGCTGATCAGTTTGCAGAACTTGGGGAACAGGAAACATTTATAGCAGGGATATTAGGAATCTAGAGAAGACCCCTGTGGTGGCTCTGGCTTTCCTCTGCCCCATCTTCAGCAACAAGAAGCTACATGTCATTCTTAAGCTGCTATGGGAGGAATGGCAAGGAGGAAGGAGAGAATAACCTAAATACAAGGCTGCTTGGAGGGGTGGAGATTCTGCAAACTTGAGATAGGCCTGCATGTGACATAAGATGCTGACTTTCCGGGCTGGTGAGATGGCTCAGTGGGTACGAGCACCCGACTGCTCTTCCAAAGGTCCAGAGTTCAAATCCCAGCAACCACATGGTGGCTCACAACCATCCGTAACAAGATCTGATGTCCTCTTCTGGAGTGTCTGAAGACAGCTACAGTGTACTTACATATAGTAAATAAATAAATCTTAAAAAAAAAAAAAAGATGCTGACTTTCCTAACTGCTTAACAAGGTGGTCATGGTGCTGGAACTGGCTGAATGCCCCAAGTGGTTACAAGTAGGGGTAGGGGGTCGGGGGATGGGTCACAGATTAATAAAAAGCTAATATTTGTTACAGTATACATGGGTGGTAAGAACTTGGTATAGACAATTTCATTTGCTCCCACTGACCATATGCAATAGGTGTTGTTGAGACTGTTTAGAGTTTTGAGGACAAAGCCTAGGCTCTGGGAGCTTGAACAAGCCAAACTCAGCCATCCATCTTCAATAAGCCAACTAAAGAAGCAAGAGATAGTGAAAAAGTAAGAAAGGACATTTATTTGATGCAGCTACATTGGGAAGAGGCCCTGTGATGCCCCTCCCCTCCTCAGGTACATTTGGGGAGTGCTGACATAAGGTATAGGTTTAAATAAAGGCCAAGAGACATGTATAACTAACCAGACAGTCCTGGCTAAGGCCAGCTCATGCCCATCACTGACCCACCACTGCCAAGGCTCTACTCTGTCCTGATAAATGCTTTGACAATTCCAGTTGTGTGAATCACTTCCTGAACACTTCCTGAACACAAGTTTCTCCTCTGTCGGGCATCAGAGCTGTATCCTTTCCCTTCTCCCAGCACGAGGTTCTGGGGGAAATTCCAGTGCATCTGGGAGCATTGTTTTTTTTTGTTTTTTGTTTTTTTTTTAATTAATTAATATTTATTTATTTATTTATTTATTTATTTATTTATTTATTTATTTATTATATGTAAGTACGCTGTAGCTGTCTTCAGATACTCCAGAAGAGGGAGTCAGGTCTTGTTACAGGTGGTTGTGAGCCACCATGTGGTTGCTGGGATTTGAACTCTGGACCTTCGGAAGAGCAGTCGGGTGCTCTTACCCACTGAGCCATCTCACCAGCCCCGGGAGCATTGTTTTAATAGTTTGTTCACCAAAGTGGGGGACTCAAGAGTCTCTCTTTAGAATATCTTCCAATCCTGCTAGGATAGCGGTGGATGTCATGCAGGAAGAGCTGCAGTGGAAAAGTAAGCTTCCTGGAGAAGGTCACTGGGTTTTATTTGTTTTTGTTCAGCTGTGATGGGTGTGCCCTGGAGAGGCACATCCCCAGGGGCTTTGAACCGGGGTTGCTTCTTGCTAGTGCTGTGCCTTCTCTGTTCGTCATTGCTGTAGTCTTCATGTATCTGGCATGGTGTGATTGGGCATGAAGAGACTCTCACTACCTGGTGGGATTACCTCCTGGGTGATAGCCCACTTTGCTGGACAAGTTTCCTGAAGATCAATATTAAGATGAACTCTCATAAAATAATATTGTTTGGATGAATTAATAACTTTATGAGCTTCCAGTCTGGGCTGGTGCCCTGAGCAGACCTTGAACATGAACTCCACAGCCAGTCCCACAACCCACAACACCCAGAGGAAGCTCCATTCCAGGAGTTCTAACACACCCAGGATCATAGAAGCAGAGGTGCCCTGAGCAGACCTTGGGTGCTAATTCCTCAGCCAGTCCCACAACACCCAGAAGAAGCTCCACTCCCAGGCGCTCTAACATGCAGGACTGCAGGATCCCAGGAGCTTGGTCACTCCAGGGTCTCAGGGTCCCAGAGGCAGCTTGACTCCCAGGAGCTCTGACACACCCAGGATCTTAGGATCACAGGATCACAGGATCACAGAGACAGCTGAAATCTGAGGAGTTCTGACACAACCAGAATCATAGGAAGGACAGGCTCCAATCAGATATAGCCAGGGCAGGTAGCTCTAGAGATAATCAGATGGCAGGAGGCAATCATAAGAATATAAGCAACAGAAACCAAGGTTACTTGGCATCATCAGAGCCCAATTCCCCCACCATAGCAAGTCCTGGATACACCATCACACTGGAAAAGCAAGATTCAGATCTAAAATCACTTCTCATGATGATGATAGAGGACTTTAAGAATGACATAAATAACTCCCTTAAAGAAATACAGGAGAACACAGGTAAACAGCTAGAAGCCCTTAAAGAGGAAACACAAAAATCCCTTAAAGAATTAGAGGAAAACACAATCAAACAGGCAAAGGAAATGAACAAAACCATCCAAGATCTAAACATGGAAATAGAAACAATAAAGAAATCACAAAGGGAGACAA